>NW_028263387.1:25054035-25654035 GCF_051168715.1 Poecilia mexicana
CCAGGGTGTCCAAGTTGTGGCCTGTGGGCCTTTAGTGGTCCTTAGAATAACTTTGTGTGGCCGCCAGTAAGAAAAAAAGTTTATACGTTTTTTAAGAAAATGTTTATACTGTAAAAAAACAAAACAAAACAACAATTACTGACCTTAATATAAACCTGAAGATCTGAATTTAACTGAACTTTTTTAATTTTTAGTATTTATTCTGCTTCTAGCAAAGAAGCATTTTTATTTATTTTCTTCATTTTGAAAATAAACTCTTTATATTACACAATAACGTCAAAATAAAACAATATTACCAGAATAAAGTCATATCTTACTAGAATGAAGAAATTTTATGAGAAATCCTCCATTAAAAATAAGTTCAAAAGTCAAATGAGGAATGTTGATACTTTGGTATCGGTTTTACAAATCAGGACATTTAAAGATATTTAATATTTTAGCACATTAGAATTAAATTAGGACTTTTAAACGCAAAAAACAGTTCATTTAAAGAAAGAATCATGTCAGTTTTTGACTTTATCAAAGCTTTTTGATCATTAAATCAGAATCAGAAGATTCTTGATTCAGAACTTTATAGATACTTTTAAACGGTTTATTGGACGTTTATTGATAAATGACCTTTTCCATTTCCTTGAAGTCATCGTCCAGCTTGGTTCCTTCTGCTCCTCCGACTTTCTCGCTGACTTTCTGTGAAGACGGACAAAGAGAAACAGGAAAGACGGAAAGAGAGCGAGTTAATATTCTCGTCCACATTTTACAGCCAACAACAGGCTGATCTGAGAGCTAATGGACGGAAAACAGAGGAGAGGAGCTGCTGCTGCCCAGGAGGAAGATGGAAAAATGAGCCGATATGTCTGATTATTTATGCAGGAAACATAAAAACTTTGGATCTGATGAACATCAGACCAAATACAGCTGTGATTATTACAGCTGTATTTGACATATAGAGTTAATATCCTGAATTCTCCTCAGTACCGACTCCAAATGTAACATCTTTAATTACTTCAAGACATCTTCCTTTATCTCCATTTGTTAATTTAATAGTGATAAAAAGAGCAATTAACCCTCCTTCACTTAAGGCCAAGTGACTCATTACTTTGAGTTTTATCTACTTTTCTGGCTTCGTTTCTAAGAAAATCCATTTAAATCCGAATCCTTCAGTGTTTAAACGCCTCAGTGAGCAGCAGCAGCGTCTCTGCTTTCATCATTTCTGCTGTTGGATAGATGAATTTATTCCAGATTTGAAGGTTTTCTAAACAGACATCTATATTAGAATCTCACCTGCAGTAGATAACCTTCCAATAGATCAAGTATCAGTTAATCAGACTGTCAGCGTTGGAGTCTGATAAAACGTGATTTAAACCGTCTTATAAAACTGCTATAATTTGCGCATACATCATTTTCTAACCTTCAAACTGCGGCCACATTATTTTAGTTGTTTACATAGAAAGCTGAAGGTTACAGTCTGCAGAAATAACCTTCAGTGTCACATCCATATTGGTAAACAGCAAACAGCCAACGAGGTCAGAATAACAACCTGATGGAAAATAAAGGCAGAGCAGAAATGTTACGAAACCAAACGGTTAGCTTAGCCAGTTAGCACAATAGTTGACCTGAATGCAAAGTCCAAATGAATACAAGCTGTAAAACAAAATGGTGAACGCTGGTCAGACTGGTTCGTTTGTAGGAAGTTTAGTTTGTTTGGGGAGATGTGAACAAAAACTGAACCCACAAACCTCCGTCTCAGTTCGGTTGAAGTGGAGACCGCGCCAACAGCAGAAAGTGGACTACAGCGCACGGCATTCTGGGTAAATACAACCAAAATAAATGCAACAGTCTAGCGCTAGCGAGAGAAATGGCATTTGATTTTTTGCCACAGATAAAAAAATAAATCTAACAGCTGAGAAAATCCGACTCTGTGAAGAAGGAAGTTGGGCTCTGATTTTTTTCAGAGGTTTTTGTATCGTTCCCTTCGGTGGGTTTTGGTGCAGCGCCCCCACAGGCGAGGAGGAGAACAGGTTTTCAAAATGTCTGGTTTGTTTGACTTAGTGCAGTGAGAAAGAGAACCCCAGCAACAAATGTTCCAGTTCTGGCCCCAAATCAAACCAAACGTACCAGACAGTAAAGTGTGAAAACACAAATCTCTGCAAACCTCGATGAACTAATAATGTAAAGAAAAGTTTGATAAAGTCAGAAAGTAGAGTAGAATCATGGAGTTTACTATTTCGGCTGTCACATGAACCAACAAAATCAAGCATATAAAAACGACATGATAAATATAAATAAAATAGTGCATTCAATTAGTTTGATAAACTAACACTAAGTGTTGTAAATTTGGTAAATTCACATCTAAAGGTTACACAATAGCACCAGTAAGGCAGCTGGTTCATGGCTCTTTATGCTCATATTCAGCTCAGCCGGTCACTGTGGGAGCAGGAAGCGCTGCAGAGCGACAACATTATTCGCTTTCATCGCCTCAGGTTGCAGCCATGGTGGAGCAGAGTGGGCCATCAGCCGCCCACTCTGCTCCGTTCACACACACCAACACCCAATACGTTGGTAAACAAACACATAAAGGCCTCACATGGCGCCAGCAGCACCATGACCCGGCCCATAAATTACTGTAATGAGGCTAATTAGCAGAACAAAATGTTTATATATCGATAGAGGGATGGAAGAAAAGTGTAGCCAGCTGGATTTTAGGAGTTATGAACTGATAACCCGTCCACACATCCTGGGATTTCTGCAGGAGGGAGATTATACCGTCGGGTTTTACAGCAGCATTTATGGCATCAATCGAATAAAGTCTAATTGTTAACTGGAATTATCGAAGGTAAAATGAATTTTATGTAGCAAAATTCAAAAACTCTACACAGATATTTCAACTAGTGTGAAATATCTGTGTGAATGTGAGCGTCTGGGATTAAAGCAGCTGCCTCCATCAAACAAACAGCCTGCACACCTGAACACCTCTGAGTGCAGGTGTTGGTGACGATGTGTTCAAATGTATCCCAGAAAAACACGGAATGACGCCGTTTTTAAACGGAGGAGCTTCTAAGAATAAAAAAAGTCAAATTTAAAATTAAAACGACGTGAGACTAAGGCGGGAACAAAAAGTGCGAGGGACCGACAGATGGGGATGCAGTTACCATAGAGACGAGGATGTGAAAGCTTTCTATTATGCTTCCAGGAAACACAAAGACAAACCTATAAGAGTGTTCTTTTGCCTGCTAGGAGGAAATCTCAGTCTGGTCTCAGTGAGGTGTGTGTGTGTTAAACTCTTACATAAGTCAGTCTATCTCAGCAGTTTCATCTTTACCGTCCTTTGTTTGAGGGAAAACTAAAGTGTGCTTTACCTGTTTTTACTGCCAATAATATACAACAGATGGATCAGATGTTTGGAAACTGGATCATAAGGAAAAGATATGAGCTGCAGAAATGAGACAACAATCACATCAATGTGAAAATGAGGCAGAAATCAGTCATTAAGAACCGCTAATTACAGGCAAGCTAACAGTAACCGAGATGTACGCTAATAGTCAATCAGAGTACAGCTAATGGCTAATAACCAGAGTTATGCTAATGTCTAACTGGATTCTTTTTTTACTTATCAGAGCCAAGAATCAAGCCAGCAGTAACTCAAACTTAAGCTAACAGCTGGTCAGACCTGAAAAGTCACCAACAGTCAAGTTAAATCAAAAACAGAGAATCCTCAGGAGATTTTTTTCATCCAACACAAGAAATGCAAACATTTCTTTTCTCCATTATTCATCTTTATGATCCATAATTGGTTTTATGACAGTTTTCTCAGCGCCGCTGTCTAGAGAAATCGACTTTAGTGGTTCTTAAGTAAATGGGAATGTTGTGTCTGTTGGGGTTTTGCTAGGATTTCTTCCCCAGAGGGCTAACAAGTCTGCAGTAGGTTGTTTTACAGAAATGATAACTCCTGTAGCTTGTTAGCAACCTATCCAAGACTAATGCATGGTTGGACAAACTCATTCTTAGATAAGAAGATTTCAGTCTGCTCAGTTCTGTCTGTTTTGTTTTAGGGTCTTGGCTCTTTGCACAAAACCCCTAAAACCAACATAGAAAGTTTAGCAGGAGCTCCTCTTCCTCATAAAACAACAAACAGCTGGTTGATTGTCTTTGTGTGCATTACATGCCTTCACTTTTTTGCCAAATCTAAAAAGTTAATTTATGTTCCAAAAGAAGGTTAAATCTCAGCTGCAATGTGATAAAATGGCAGAAAGTTGTAGGAACATAAAAAGTTAAACCGAATCTAACAGGCCCATCTGCTCTGCTTCTCTCCTCCTCCACAGTTTCTCTCCCGTTGTTCAGGACTCTCGCTGCCTCTGCTGTTTTTTCTCCTCCATCTTCCCTCTGTGGCTCTCTTGTCCTTTTATTTCTCGTCTTACATCCACACTTGCTTTCTGCTGAGTCACTCCCCGCCGAGGCCTGCAGGAAAATCAGCTTAATTACAACGCTGCTGTGACAAATGTCAGAGGTCGTGGCACCCTGACAGCAGATGGAGGAGCCGGGCCCCTGCTCTCCAGGAGACATTCATCTCCAGAATTGGACTATCAGGAGACGGAGAGCTTGGCAGCCGGAGTCGGTTCATCTTATCGGCCTGCCAAAGTCACCAGACGCCATCTTAGATGGTAGATACCAGAGGACTGATGGACATTTGACCAACGACTGATCAGTGTTTGAACGCTGGTGCAGGATTCTGTTGGGTCGGAGCCCAGAGTCGTCCTAATGAGACGCGCTTCTGCATTTTAAGTTTGAACTTGTGGTCCAGAATGTTTAATAGCTCAAAACTGCAGCGTCAGCAGCAAACTTTAGATTTCCAAGCTTTTATTTTAAGGTCTTGTTCTTATATTTTCACTTTGCTGCAGGCTCATTTATATTTATTGGGTACAGAAACATTTTTAATAAAAATCACTTGGCCTACACTTATCAGTATCCTAAATTCCACAATTATCTCCAGTTTGATGTAAAATTTTTTGCTAAATTGTCCGTTTCATATCCTGTTGCAACACTGAATCAGATTTATGAAATTTCTACAGAAGGGATGTCCAAAGTGTGGTCCGGGGGCTGTTAGCAGCACTTTGAATGATTGCGTATGGCCGCAAACAAATCTGGACAGAAGCACATCTGGCCTCCAGGCACTTTGATATGAATGAAATCTTCTTAAAAGCGATCTGTTATGCTTCCTTGAACAGGTTAGGATAACTGTTCACATGGTTTTGCACAAACTCATTCTTAGATAATGAGGTTTCAGTCTGCTCAGTTCTGTCTGTTTTAGGGTCTCGTCTCTTTGAATCCAAATAAACTGCTGCTGGCTTATTTAAGTGGTTAAATACGATAAATCTTCAGAATATCTCAGTCTGAGTGCAATTTTCTTGCAGTTTGTAGACACTGTGATAAACTTTTATATTTTGGCTTTCAAGGGTTTTCAATTTTATGTTTCTGGGCCTCTTCTGAAAAAAGACACCACTTCTATTGGCTGCTAAACTGTTGCAGTTTTAGTTAAAGCTTCACAGCTTTAATCGTTTCCATTCGTCTTTTCCTTCCCGCCTGTAATGACTTTATTGCCCGTAATGCCGATTCCTTCGCCTGCTCCGTTTGTTTACGAGGCAGCCGGGACGCTTGCATCATCGATGCTCAGGAGAAATGTGCCGTCTCTCTCAGTTAGACGCTCGACCAAAAACCCAACCAGAAGCGGTTTTAATCAGCCGAGGAAACGTGACGACCCAGAGAGGAGGCAGAGGCGGTTCGGCCGTAAATCACTGAAAGGTTTCAGTCTTTAGACAAAGAGAAAGCAGGAAGAGTTTAAGTTTGAGGTTTTATGATGTGAAAACATCAATAAAAACCTCCAGGGACAGAAAGAGGAACAACATAAATATCAACCTTTTCCACTTCGTTCACGAAACATTTTGATAAGTAAATCGTGCATTTGAGTGTTTTATGTAAATTATTACAGAAATGTGACACATTCTGCGTGACTAAAAGCTGTGATGATTAATGGCTGCCATTTATTTTCTCTCGGAAATCCTCAGCAGGAGGTTGAGGTGCTGGAAGGGGTGAAAAACGGGAAATGTGACAAAGAAGAGGCAAAAAATGATGGGCTGCTAGATTTAGAGGAGAGAAAGAAAAGATAAATCGGTGCACTAATGCTGCCAATCTCTACAAATAAAAGTTTTTCACCATTTCACCCAGGCTGATGGTTTAAAATACAGATTTATGAAGCAATTACTAAAGTAGAAAAGTTTACTGTAAAAACTCATTAAATTAAAAATGCAAAAACTAGTTGATTGTGATTCTTTTCCTTTGTTTTAACAAGTTTTCATGAAATCTGTGTCATTAAAGATTAAAAAAATAAAAAGGGCTTCAGACTGCTACTTTAATTTAAAAAAATAAAAGTAAAAAAAATATCTGATTTTTTTTATTATTATTAATTGTTTTCCATTTTGTTGACCAAATTTTTACCATTCTTTACTATTGATGAGGGGCCAAACAAAATCATTTCAAGGGCCACAAGTGGCCCCGTTGCCACACGTTGAACACCACTGATATAAACAGTTTGATTCTTTTAGAGTAAAAGTCAAAGTCAGGATGTTTTCTGCAGTTTTCCATATTTTCTTTGGTCACAGGATCCACTTATTGGAGCTGGTTAAATGTGATGATATGGAAATATGAAATGTTGTCAAAATGTTTCTGAAGTGTTGAGGATTATTCCTCTGCAGTCTGTTTAATCTCCCACAGTGTGTGTGTAAATAAACGAGCTCTTCAGCTGGTTACTTGTCATCCGCCCTCAGTTTAAAGTGGGTTCAGAGAGGAGGCGTGCGACAGGAATGGAAAACTAGATTCTCGTCGAAAGCTTCAAGAAACACCCGGAGAGAGTTTCAGGTTTGAGAAACAGAGATCTTTGATGAAGGAGGATTTTATCTCCGTAATCAGAACCAGAGCAGATCAGCCAGACGGTCGAGACTGAACTGATCTGAAGGCGACTTTAATCCAGACATGACAGGAAAAGAGACTGAGGAGCTGGGAGCAGAAACTAAGTGTTTTGATGGTCTGATATTCTCAGTTTGATCTATGACTAAAACTTCAACATTTGTTACATTTTCAGCTGCTGCGATTCTTTCTCTCTGCTCTGTCAAACCAACCAAACCCTTTGAACAACCTGTTCCCCTCCTCGCCTGTGGGGGGCGCTGTCCCAAGAACTACTGAAGGAAACACTGAGCGCAACTTCCTTCTTCACAAAATGTAAACAAAAATGGAGCGGTGCTAAGCTAGCATGTTTGTTTTGGTTTTATTTACCCAGAATGCCCTGCGCTGCAGTCCACTTCGTGCTTTTGGAATGGCTATTTTGGGGTTTTCGCATTCACACCTCCCCAAAACGAACCAGATATTTTAGCCAAACAAACTGGACCTGGAATAAGGCGGACTAAACATTTCACCCTAAACCAGGAGGCAGACATGAGGTGGAGGACGGCAGCAGAGCAGGTTGGTAAAAGTTTCTCTGAGACCTTTTTGGGTTCCTGCAGGAATCCTGACCAGCTGCACTGCAGCAGCTCCAACTGCTGCTGCATCATTAACTAAACATGAGCAGAGGGGAAACCTGCAGCAGCTCCAACTGCAGCAGCTCCAACAAAATCATTAACTAAACATGAGCAGAGGGGAAACCTGCAGCAGCTCACCGCAGCTCCTCACGATGTCACCACAACTACAGGAAGTAGGAAAAAAACTTTAAAACCTGCAGAAAACATCCACTTTCACTGAAACTAAACAGACACTACAGCAACATTTTCTACTGTTTTGTTATTCCATAACTTATTTTCAACAAATTCCCTGAAATTCTTTGACTTTTGAAACCTTCCAAATTTGTCAGAAAATGTGCAATAAACTCAATAATATGCATTAGTGCAAAAAATGTGGGAACTGATGATTTTTGTGTGAATTGTGAACAGAATAATGTGCAACTTTTTGATGAACTAATATTTGAAAATGTGCTGAGAATAGTTTGACTCAATAATGTTAAAGTTTCAGTGACTAAATACAAATATGGACAAAATACCTGTTATTTCTGAAATAAAATGTACTGATTGTGTGGAATATAACTTCCTTCTGTCGTGTTTTTCTTTTCAAAGTTGATTCAAATATCTTCTACATGAATGCTAATGTGAAACTAGCAGCAACAAGTGGAGGAGGGGGAGCGCCATTTCCTCTCTTAGGCATTAAAACTAATATAATCAACAGGAATGATGAGATTGACTTCTATATTTATGAAATGTAATGCTTATGTGACACAGCAGCTGATTCCTGTTTGAAACATTAATTATCTGTTGCTAATAGAGACGATTAAAGTGAAAAGAGAAGAAGAAACGATGCAACAGAGCAGGAACAGAAACATCCCCAAAGCCTCCGGATCCATTTCTGCCCTCATTAGTATTCACACCATGGATCCGACATAAAGCAGCGCCGGAGTCACGACTCGCTGGCGGTAAAAACAAAATCACATCCGACACAAAAACAACTCAATCCTGCAGCTTATGGAGCAACTAGATGGTCCACAACTGAGAGTTTTTATTTTTACAGTTTACATTTCGATTATTAAACAAAACACTGCTAAACAAAAATAAAAATTCTGTGATTTTTATTTTAAGATATAAGTTTTTATGACCAAACTGACCAAACTGACCAAACTGATCACTATCTGGTCAAGCCCCAGTTTGACCAGATAGTGGCGCCGTTTTGTGTCAGTTTTATTACTTTATGATTGAAAGTTTGGTTTTATCAACTGAAACCTTTTAACTTTCTAAAACTAAATACACTTACAGTGGTTAGTTTGTCCAGAATCATAAAGTTTAACCAAAGATTTTCCTAAAACGCCTCACATGTAAACATCAGCTCAGATCAGTGTGTTTGCAGATAGTTTTGACAATTTAGCTTTCAGAACAAAAGCCTGATATTGATCAGGATATTAACCTTTATAAACTGTGTAAAAGTTGATAAATGAGTCAACATGTCTGGCTGAACGCGCCTCATACCAGCGGACCAAGCTGAGTGAAGAACTAATAATCAATGAGGCTCTAACAGCGGATCAATCATCTGACCAGAAGATCAATAAGGTCCAGCCGGAGCCAGAATCAGCAGCGGCTCGGGGCAGTCGGATGTGATCAGAGGCTCATCAGCGCCGTTAGGCCGTCGTTAAGATTTAATTAGCTCAATATATCAGTTTGCTCCGTTTTCAGCACCAGGACTTTCCTGCTGCGCGTTTCTGATCCGCAGAACCAAACGGACTCAAACTCCACGCCGCCGCGCCAAACACAGAAGTGACAAACCGTTTTAATGGAGTTCATTTCAGGGTCCGTAACCAATCAACTGATTTATTAAAATATTAAAACAAAAACAGAAAAATTAGCTGCAAGCGTCCTTCCTGATGTGACCTTTAACCTCCACCTAGCAGGAGCTCATCAAAAACAGTCGTCATCGTCTGTCAGCTGATAATAAACTCAACATCTGTCGTCATCGGAGTCGCACAGGAATGAGGTCAAAGGTCACGGTTCAGCTGGAACAGACGGCGGCATCAAAGAGTCGATCTTCCTCTGCCTCCCCGTCACGTGCGATGCCCTCAAGGATGATTAATTATTGAGCTACAGAACCGTCTGAGTGTGTGTGTGTGTGTGTGTTGGCATCACGCCTGCTCTCTGCCGACACGCGTGTGGTTGCCATGACAACACCGTCCATGGAACCGGCAGGAATAGCAGGAGAATTAAACACATTTACATCATTTATGTCCAACTATAAATGTCATATTTAATTCTGGTTATTGCATCATTTCCTCCTTTAATCTAAATGTCAAATTTTTTAATAAAAACTGGAGCCAAGATCATAAAACCGTCATGAAGAAATAGAGAATGTGGTGTAATTTTTTAGACTTTGGGTAAATTTACTTAAAATCTGGATAAAATTACTGGATTCAGTTTAATTATTGATTATAAAGTTAAATCTTTTTCAGTCTAAACTAAAGGTGGCCGATATTGCCAAAAATTATATCGCGATAATACATCGCGATATACATCAATAACGATAATAGTCTGCATTTTAATTATTCATTAAATTTGGTCAAATATGAAACTTCAACAGTTTTTTTTCTACTTTCCCTTCTAAACAGTGAGCAAAATAAAAAAGACATTATGTAAATATATATATAATTTTTTAAAATCACACAATACGCTTAGTGTGTCAAAGAAAGAAATCAAAGTGTTAATACGTATTAAATAAGTGTTTCCGCTTGTAGTTTTCATGTTCCTGCAGCAAAAACCGACAAATAGATTTTCATTAATAAATTATTCTGACCATTAATTGGACAAAAAGAAATCACTGAACTACTTCAGCCTTTTTCTACAATATTAGAAATATGTTAAAAGATGCATAATTCCTTTTTTCAGTAAGTTGGTGATTCATTTTTGGATCAATAGATTAACAGACAAATTAACTTAATGGTTCATTTGTTATTGCAGAATTTGAACCAGATGAAGTTCTGGTTTGAACATATTTACAAAGAAAGGTTTTTTTTTTTTTTATCTTAAATACAGTTTTGACTTGGAAGTAAAAATCTACATTTCTAAATTTGACCTCATTTCCTCGTGGCTCTTTGTGCTTCTTCTACACCTGGGTCTGTTCTCGCTCTCGGGTTTCATTCGGCTCGTCGGTGTCTCGTTTCGCCGTCGATGCCGCCGCTCTCCCCTCGGCTGCGTGAGGAAACGCCGTCATGCTGGGACTTGGCCTACATTTTAGATTGTTTTCAGATTCCAGCACAAACGAATCGTTTGATGTAAAAAGGAAGGAAAACACCGAGCAGCTCAGTTCTTATTGGACAAACACTAATATGTAAAAAACTTTAATGTTACACTGAGAATTAAAAATGACAATGCCAAACCCATAATGCTGTTAAAATTATTAAAAATGTTGATTACTACAATTTTAATAACTTTATTTAGAAATGCATCATAATCGATGAAATCTAATCATCACAACTTCACAGTAAAAGTTAAAAAAATGAATCGAAAATATATTTTTATGTGCAGTTAATGTTCACATAAACTGCACAAAAACTCACAACTATTTCCACTTAATGTTTGATAAACAGTTTTTAAAAACTTTATTATGGATTTCCTTCCACAAATTTCTCACTGCAGTTTACTAGAGTTCTGGCCCATTCCTCAAAACAGAACCGGTGAAACCGAGTCAGGTTCTGGACTCAGAGGTCAGGGGTCAAGTTAAGGAAACATTTTTCCAAATCAATTTATTTCGCTAAAAGTCTTAAAAAACTTTAACAAAACCTGGTGAATTTTTGCTTAAAGCAAGTTTGTTTTTAATGAAGTTACTCACACTGGGTAGAATCCAGTTACTCAAAAGTAGCAATGCTTCATAATACAGTTACTCAAGTAAAAGTATAAATTAATACATCATAAAAATATTCGTAAAAGTAATTTTTCCCCTATAATGTTATTCAAGTAAATGTAACTAATTAACTATGATAATAATGTTCTTTATTTTAATTAGGGAACTAATAGTAAAAGTGTGGAAATCAACCAAAACTATAAAAGCAAACAAAAAAAATCCCAGCAGGAGTCCAACAAAAACTGCTGATGTTGCTGAAATGAGGCAGAAACTTGCGTTAAAAGAGCTGGAAATATCAGTCCATATCAATAATTATTGATTTTTTTTGTTGTTCTAAATGTCTGAAATACTGACCAGCTGTTGACGTGACGTTTCCCGTTTCATACAGGTTTCTCTCGACATTATTTTTTTTATTTTTAAGCAATTATGAGTCAAAATGGCGGAACTTCAAACTGCTGCTGTGCAAGTTACTAAACAAGCTGTTGCTAGGTAACCAAAGAACAAGTTAGTTGCTAGGTAACCAAAGAATGGGTGAGTTTGTTGATGCTATCTGGCTAAAGTCTTCCCTCTGCCTTCATCTCCCAGAATGCTGTGTGGTTCTGGATCAGAGTCCAGGGAATACTCTATCAGATTATCTACTGATATTGATCACGTGTCTATTGTGATATTGTTACTGATTTATTGTCCAGCCATAAAAGAGCTAATGTTTAGCTAACTTGCAGCTCCAGCTCTTGTTTTGTTAACCTGAAATTACCTTTTAAAGATGGAGGACGTTTGTCGTGTTGTTTTAATCAGGATAATCATCAGCCACCCGTACGGCTCCCTGCGCTCGGTGTGTGAATAAAGCATGTCAGCGAATCAGATCACAGCAGCCGACATCTGCAGGGATCATCAGCATCATCATCATCAGAGAGACGACCAATCAGCTTCCAGAGCCACCAGTCGGTGACGTCTCGTGCCACTTTCCCATAATGCCTTCTGTCGATTCCCTGATCTATTTCAGGCGACATCTCACCTCACTTCAAACATCTGATTCATGCTTTGATTTTCTTTTATCTCAAACATCAAGCCAGATCCTTGAACGGATCAGTGGGATCTCCTCTGCTTTAGAAAGCAGTAAAATTGTTTATTATGATTTTTTTCTTTGAAATCCAAGTTAATAAAGAGAAAAATCTGTAGGTCCGGACTTTGACTAGACCATTCCAACACATGAATATGCTTTGTTGTAAACCATCATGCAAGTTTTAGATGAATCTCTGCTCCAACACAGAGAACGTTCCACATGTCTGCTGAACTATTTAGATTTTTATGTGTAAAATAAAACTGAAACTTTTATTTCACAGTAAAAATATGCACCAGTTTGTGTTGGTTTATCACATAAAACCAGATAAAAGACCCCGTGTGGCTCCAGAGGGATGAATAATTTAGCAAACAGAATAAAAACTAAAGTCAGGCCGAGCAGGACGGTCCGTGCTGACCTCCTCTGCTGCTGTGCTTTTTATTTTTATGTTTTTGCTTCCTGCTCTGCTGCAGTGACCCAGTTTTCACCCTCAGGGATCAATAAACATCATCTCCTCTCTTTATCGGCGCCGCCTGACAAGCGCCACAGAGATGTGCAGGAATCCGTCCTGATGACAGCCGGACAGAAAACAGGAAGATTCCTCCTGGAGTTTATCTGATCTCAGACAGGAAGCATTTAATGATGCAACAGAAGCTCAGATCACTATGTGAAGGAGGAATTAATAAGATTTTATTTATTTTCGACTATTTTTAATGTTTGCTGAAGCCACTGTTGAAGTTTATATGATGCACGAGATTTTAAACTGCAGAAAAGTTTTAGACGTTTTTGTCTGAAAAACAGCAATGACCTTAGAGAAGCAACTGCTGCTGCGCATCAATCTGGATTATGAAGATATTTTCAATCTTTGTAAAGTTAAAGTGAAATGAAGGGGAAACCTGCAGCATTCACAGAAAAAGTTAAAAACTAGTAATGGGATGAGATTAAAGTTATTTAATCCAGTTAATTTCAGGGTCTGACATTATAATCCTTTGATCACATTAATGGTTTCTGAACCATTAGAAAGGTTCAAAAAGCCTTTTTAATGCTAAATTATTGAATAAATAATCCCAAAATATGTCAACACACGATGATCAACATTCCTAATTTTGATGTTTTTCATGAAGTCGTTTTTATAAAATAACTATTTCATTCTGCAAATATTACAACTGCAGTCTTGTTTATTCTCCACCTGAATTCAAAGTCCAAATAAACAGAAGCTTTAAATCACACCTGCTAAACAAGATGGCCGCTCTGGGCGCAGTGACATCACTGTGAACTTTGGAAACCCAAAGAGTTCAGATTTTCCAAAAAATTAAAGGGGCATTGCCAGCAAATGTTAAATCAATGGTTAGGAGTTTTTATCGGCATGTAAACATCCAGACGAGAAGCTGGACATTCCTCTGACGGGTTTCCAGAACCAACAGCAGCAAAGTGAAGAAGAAGAAACCGGAGGACTAACGAGACGGAGAGGACGCTGAGCGGAGGAGACAGGATGTCCGTCCACGCTCCGTCTCTGTCTCCTAAACAGAACCAACAGGCAGCTGACAGGCAGAGCCACGGGTCAGAGGTTCTGCTCATTAACAACCGGGTCTGCCGCTTCGACTGGTTCTGATCACACAAATACACAAACAGATGAGCTGCAGTCAGAGGTAGAGGTTCGGTTTAAAGACGGAGAGATGATGAAAGGATGAAAAGATGCTGGGGGCAAAAAGAAGAAAGAGAAGATGGAAATATGGAGCGAAGAATGAATGAGGAGGTCTAGAAATCACAGAGGAAAACAGAGAAATTTAATATCAAAGCTCCGTGTTCAGAATAATAAAGAGACCTGCTGTAAAAAAACACTCATAGAATGACTGAAGAACCGTGATGATAAAAAAAGATGGAGACCAACAGAAACAAACATGAGGTCTATTAAAATTCTGCAAACAAAGAGACGACAAGAAACATGGAAAACAGGAAGGATCAGAGAGAAAACGAGGATTTAAACAATGTCAGGAAGAAATTACACAAGAGATGTGATTATTAAAAACTGAGATAAATCCACATTCTCTTCTCAACACCATAGAGACAACCTATTGATCATTTTTCTGATTAACTGATTTTGGATAGCAAAAGATGCTTAATAAGAGATTTATTTTAACAGAATTTGAATCAGCTGCCACTTGGAGTTCTGGATATAACAGATTTACAAACATTTATTTTATCATAAAAGTGGAATGTTTATCTTTTTTGACCAGTTTTTGGCTTTTCTTTGGACTTTGGTAACTTTTAATTTCCCTTCTGGTAAACCATTAAAAGCCCAACAGGTGGAGGACAAAATTAAATATTTCAGGCCAAGCAAACAATCTCTAGCAAATAATCAGGATCTACAAGGTAAATATTGACCAAACAGTGAAAAAATAATTTTACAAAACTGAAAGAAGACCAGAGTTTTCAGCTAATAGTTATCTTCAGTTATCGTTGGTATATGTATTAAATAAAACACACCAGACTGACCTTTGCCCTCATTCTAATCGCTTTCATAAACGCTCTACTAAATATCCTCGACGGGCTTTTAAAACGAGCCTCAACAACCTTTTATCAAACACAAACAGCATCCAGGATCTTCCTGACTCATGTATTGGTTGACAGAATGTAGCTAGCATGATATGGTCACATGGCTTCTGAAGCTCTCCTATGATTGGCTGATCGGTCCACCCTGACGACTCCTTCCCAGGAAACTTCACTAACTACAGCTAAAAAAATAAATACATGACGGATGGATTCAAGTTAAAGAAACACTTAAAGTTATGAACAACAACAGAGAAAAGATGCTGATAGAGGATATAACATGAATTAATAAATTAAAAGAAAAAAAGAGCATAAAATAGATGAATGAACGGTAAAAATAGACTAATTTAGAGATGTTTCCATATGAAAAGGTGAGAAGGAATGATGGAGTGATGATAGATGGGAGGCTGGATGACCTGAAACAAAATAAAAAGGAAAATCGAGACTTGCTAATTAAGACTGATGAATAAAGTAAAGAAGAAAGAAAGGAAGGAGGGAAGATGGAGGGATGACGGCGGAAGAATGTGGAGGAGGATGGAGGGAATTCCCTGTTGCTTGAAGCAACAGCCAATCAGCTCTGCAGACTTCCAGCACATAAACTGTTACATAATGTTACAGAAGGGGGTTCACCCTCATTTTAACGCTAAAAACACACAAAATATCGCGAGAATTGTTCAAATGCCACCATAAAACAGCATCCGACTGAGAATTTAATTTGAAAAATCTTAAAAAAGAAACATTATAAACTGAACATATCAGCAAATATATCTACAGAAATGTTGACAAGTAACACATCACGACTTTGATTGGATAAAATAAACACATTAGAAACTATATTTATGAAGAATTGGAGCGTTTTACGGATAATGAAGAAAATGAGATTCAGTGTTTACCTCGCAGCACTTCGGGTTTCAGTAAATAAACAGAGTTTCATCCAATTCAGGCGCATTAAAGTGTAATTATTACGGAAAAAGAGACACAAACAAGAAAAAGTAACAAATACATGAACATGTTGTCTTCTTACCTGGGTGGCTTTATGGAATTGCTTTTTCAACCCCGCGACAGACATCCTCTCTTCGGCTTCACAGGCAGAAATAAACAGCGGAAATAAAGATTTCAGGCTATTTCCGGCGGACTGGACGGTTTAATTCGCGCTAAGAGGAGAACGTGTTAGTAAATCCTTCAGGTAGCGGCGGATACAGTCCGATTTTCCCGAGGAAACTGGAGGAAAGAGGAGCAAGCGAGGATGATGATGGTCAGACCAAACCCAGCTGGATCTATTTTCAGGCGGACACAGATCGTCTAATAACAAGATGAGTCACCTTGATTGGAAATATGGGGCAGTTTTTGAAACGAGCTGGAAAATTAAAAACGTCAGTCATTATGAGTGGAATAACTTTGAACAAATTAATTAAATCTGATATTTTGCCAAATGTACACACTGTTCATTTTTATATGTTAATTTATATTACTCATTTAATTTAAGATTGTTTGAAATAAATTCTTTAAAATGGGACCTTTAAAATTAAATATAACCTCAGGTATATTTTTCAAAAATAATAATAATAGATTATTATTATTATTATTATTATATGATAAAGTATTATATTTTAAAAACAATTTTTCATTTTTTCACTCAAACTGTAATCTGAAAAACTGTACAATGTAATGCAGATGTTGTTGATTTAAAAGAAAAAGTCTACATTTCCTTTTTTCTTCTTTTTCCAGTGGCTATTATTCTCTTCGTTATGTGTAAATAAGTAGCCTTGTTTGGATTTGTGATGTAATTAACTAATTATATGTAGTATAATATTGCTAATTTGGTTAATGTTCCTTTTCTTCTGTATGTATTCTAAACATTACCTCGGATAAATTCGTCGTTTCAGAATAGCAAATAAAACCTCTGACTAATTCTACGATATTGTTTAAGTGATTTTGTTTTCATCACGGACCTACTGATATGTTTATTTTGTTTAATTTTAAACTGACCTCTGGTTATTATTATTATTATTTTTTATACAATAAACATTTTAAATTAAAAAAAAAAATCAACTTAAAGTTCTGTTAACATACAGTTCTCTCTTTCGAACATAGACGATCTTTGGCAGGGAGTGAGCTGAACCGTTCTCTGTCACGTGAACACGCCGCCCTCAAGCATCCACGCGCCGCCCTGCAGAGCACGAGACGTTTACCTTTGATGTGGGATCTTAGACTTATAACTGTGACGTCGCCATAATGATCATAGCAGCTGTTTGTAGAAAACAAACGGTTAAAATAAAGAGAGAAGAAGAGGAGCTGAGTTTAGTGTTTCAGCACCATGGACAGCTCAACAGGGGGTCTCATGATGCTTTTAATACGGCTGGGAAATTAGAGCGTCGATAAGAGAAAAAATAATAAATCAATAGAATTCGTTAAAAAAAACTCGCAGTGAAGAAATCATTAATATAATAAAAATAACACCAACAACTCCTTTAAAATCAATTAATTGTAGATATTGTGAATAAACTGCCGTAAAGTTGATCATTTATTGATTTATTTGCTAATAAAAAATATATTTCTGTCTTTAATTTAAACATGAACTCAAGATTTTGAATTCATGTGATGCCTTTTTTTTTTTTTTTTTTTTTTTTAACCTATTAATCGTTTAGTTTTCAATCCCAGTCTGTAAAAGAGAATAATCTGAACTCCCATTTCCTCTGAATAATCCAACCTGGAAGCAGGCAGAGGGCCTCTGCTGCCACCATGCGGTGGTTTTTAACATCGCACCTCCAGCCGTGCTTCATTAGTATGTTTTACAAATAAAAAAGGTGTTTAAAAACACGATTCTGTTTACTTCAGCGCAATTATTTGATCTACTTAGATAAAATAAATAAATAAAATACTATAGAATAACAAAGTAATAAAACATAAACAGTGAAACACACACACACACACACACGCACACACACACACACACACACACACACACACACACCCCCCCCCCCCACACACACACACACACACACACACACATATATATAACTGATACTTATCGATAGATATAACTTATACAAAATAGAAATAAATCTCCGCTATGAGGGAATTCCTTTCAAATTAAATGTTAAATGTTTTGATATTTTAGGTAGTTTTGGGGTTTAAATATTTACCAGAATTTCATTTGTTTCTGTTTGTTGCTCTTTTAAATGTACAAAATATGTTTGTACTGACAATGAATAGAATAGAAACATCTTTTATTGACCTTCAGAGGGGAAATCCAGGCAACACTTTGCTATTGTTGTTTTGTTTATCAAAGTTAAATTGTGGTTTACTATTACATTCGGGAAAATCTTTACAAAAATAGCAAATATGTGTTTCATTGTTACTTATTTTTAAAATAAATTTATTTTGTCTTTTATTATTATTGATACAGATGTTTTATACGGCAGAAAACATCGGTTCCGTTTTTTCTTGTATTCATATCTGTACCGGATCTACATCCATTATGAATGCTGTACTTCCTTTCTTCCACCACCAGAGGGCGGAACTTCCCATCATTCTCAGCGAGGAGTTCACTTAACACTTCCTCTCTTCTCCTGTGTAACAAAAACTCCTCCCTAAAGGTGAAAATATATTACAGATTTCAAAAGAAAATAAAAATGGGAGTCCACGGATAATATAGGAAATAGCGCCCCCTTCATTTTCGGAGTGCAATGGTCCCATTTCCAAATAGGGTATGAGATCTCTGTTTGCTGCAGCGAGGTTCTTCTCATCAGTTCTCGTTTCCAGCTTCCTGTTCTTTATTCTGCCACCATTTTGTTCCTGCTAGTTCATCATGTTTCCATAAAGCAGCCACAGAGGACTGGAGCTGAAAGGTTCTGGTTCTGGTTCAGTAACCGGGCCTGGTGTCTGCATTAACAAATTGATTTAATCCTTTCTCTGCTGCTGCTTTTGCTGAATGATTGAAGTTAGCCACTACTTTGTGTTGATGGTTGATCTCAGGGATCAGTAAAGCCAAACAGAACTGGACCAGACCTTGGTTCTGGTCTGGGAATGCCTCCGGATTCCCTAGAGGAGCTGGGGTTATGGTTGGATGGTTGGATGATGAATGGATGATGGATGGATGATGGATACTCTTGTGTCACTCCGTTAGCTGCTAACCTTGCTTGGTGTTTTATGAGCAGCAGTCAGACCTGAAGCTGCCTCAGGCAGCCATGTTGCTGTCACCTGGCCAGGTGAGCTGTGACGGTGAACTGACCTGAACCTTGTCATCCAGTCAGACGTTACCTGGACTTCTAATCCGGCTCCACCCAGGTGCTGATGCTCCTCCTCAGTTCCTCCTGTAAGGTGGAGGAGCCTTCAAGGCCCAAACAGAACGACTGTGTGTGCTTCCTTGTAATGCTGTTACCATGGCAACAGCATCTTTCAGGTTCACCAACAGGAAGTTCTCTCAGGTCTGCCCTCCCATGCTGCGTCCCGGCCCCCCAAATAGTCGTCTGTCTGGTCTGCTTTCCGTTGCTTTGATTGGGCGCCTTGGTGCTGAACTCGTTGACCTCCAGCTCGGCCTCCTGGCCTTTAGACTCTTTCAGCCGACCTCAGGCAGGTCGGGTCCGGCTCTAACTTGGAAACTCTGGATTCTGGAAACATTTTGGAGGTTGATGCAGTCAGAGGTCTGCAGTCCTCCAGATTCCTGCAGCTTTTAGATCCATCTCTGCTCCAGCGCAGCTGAATGAACTGACCGTTACCCGACCTGACTGCTGAAGAGACGATTCAGTCACCTGAACTGGTCAGAACGGGACGATACAGGACGGAATAGGACTACCCTGTCCACCTGTCTGGTCAGGAAGTCGTCATGATGGTGTCCAGAGGAACAGGAAGTCCAGAGGTCGATCCTGAAGTCACTCTCAGAGTAGCTCTGAACCCGCCTGGTTCTGGAGGGACCCAGTTCTGACCCAGAGCAGGAGGAAGGTACTGACAACCCAGCCTGGTTCTGATGGTGCTACCCAACAAGTTCAGCAGAGGTCCAGTTCTGCAGCTGGAGGTTCTGTCTGTTCATCCATAATAGACCTTTGTTGGTTTATTATGGATCAGATGTGCTGCCGGGTCGGTTCCGGATTAATCTTTAGCTAAATGGATCTCTAATGGAACAAAAAGAAAAGGTTCTGGAGGAACCACGGACTGGGTCGATCAGAGAGCTAGACTTCCTGTCAACGATTAATGTTACGGATCAGAACCCGGCCAGTGCCTGCATGGAGACAGATGATTGGATGTCTCAGAGGTTGGACCTTGGTGGTCCAGAGAGACGGAGAGGACATGTCCAGAAAACAAACACAACCTGGACAGACGAGTTTCAGCAGAAACGGCCGATACAGGACACAGAAACACATCACTGCCCTTATACGGCTCTTCTGGGGGCGTGGTCACGTCATCAGGGGGCGTGGTCACGTGGACATGGTTTTTATATGGAGTCTGGAGGCTGCCTCATTCACTGCTGTTTCCTGGAGTCTGTCTGACCCTGCGTCTCTGATTCTGCGTCTCTGATCCTGCGTCTCTGATCCTCTGTCTCTCGGTTCTCTACGCTCCAGTTCTGATTCTGGACCAACAGGATGGGCAAACTGCAGGTAAGACACAAAGCAGTACCAGCAGCTCAGAACCGGTCCAGAACCAGAACGGCTCAGTCATTAGGCTCAGTGAAGAGAGCTGCAGGTCTGCAGCCTTCAGCTGCCTGTGAGGTCCAGACTCTAGTCCAGGACAGGTGGACAAGAGGACAGGTGGACAGGTGGACAAGTGAACAGGTGAACAGGAGGAGAGGTGGACAAGAGGACAGGTGGACATTAGGACAGGTGGGCAGCAGGACAGGTGGACAGGAAGACAGGTGGAGGTCTGGACATTAGGTTCGTTCTTTTTCGTCTAGTTCTGCTGATCTCGTGACAAGTCAGAGGGGGCGGGGCTTCTCCAGGTATGCAGGTAACTGCCTCTGGTTGCTAGGCAACGGAAAACACTGCAGAGGCTCTAAAGGTTACAGATGAAAACAAAGAGAGAGTCCGACTTACAGGCTGGTTCCGGTTCTCACAGTTCTAGTTCTGATCGGTTCTGATTGGTTCTGGTTCTGTTTCCAGGTTGGTGTGGTTCTGCTAATGATGTTGGACCTGAGTTCTGCTCAGTTACAGAGACCGACCTGTCCGCGATGTCAGGAAGGTAAAGCACAGATGATGATGATGATGATGATGATGATGATGATGATGATGATGATGATGACGCAGTGTTCTGGTTCTGGTTCTGACCTGTAGGTTACTATGTGACCAGGAACTGCACGACCCGGGACGGAATTGGATACGCAACCAAATGTTCTCCCTGCACCGACTGTTCAGGTGAGATCAGCTGCTGCTGACCCATTGGTCCTGGCTCTGGTCCTGGTTCTGGTGCTGATCCTGCTAATAGTACTGGTCCTGAAAATGCTCATGGTTCTGGTCCTGGTTCTGACTTGGTTCTGTCTCCATGTGTCCTCCAGAGTCTCTCCAGCAGACCATGGTTCCGTGTTCTGCCTACACCGACTCTGTTTGCATGAACAGAACCACACCGGAACCAGCACCGGCCCAGATGGCGGGTAAGATCAGTGTTGTCAGGAAGGGGCTGACTGATCACCTCTGACCTGCTGTAACCTCTGACCTCCTGCTTGTCATGTCCTCAGGTTCTCCTGCCTCCCTCTGGATCGGGCTCGGTGTTGCGTAAGTATCGCTCATATTAGCGGTTCTGAAACCGTCCGGTTCTGGTCCATTAGCAGCTCACACCCAGCAGCTATGTGATCATCAAGCTTCAATCTCACAACCTGGATCAGTGGATCAGAACCAGAACTTAAGAGCAGAACTTGGCATTGACACTAACCCTGGCTCTGGTTCTGGTTCTGGTTTGGTTCAGGATTATTTCAACCAATCAGGTTGAAATAATCCTGATGATTCAGTTCTGTTCTCTGCCATGCTGATCCATCCAGATGTTCTGGATCAGAACACACCAGCTTGATTCTTATTGGCTGCATCGGTCTGGCTTCTGATTGGCTGGGTCTGTGGGGGTTGCCATGTTGGGGTTGCCATGTTGCTAACGGCTCCTCTGCCTGCAGGTGTTCATCATTGCTTGTGGTCGTTCTCCTCTTGGTTCTGGTCTTCACCTGGACGACCTGCAGGACCAAGGACTTTGTGAAGCTCCTCCCCCTGAACACCAGCTCACCTGAGCAGAAGGCCCCGCCCCCTCACCAGGCCGTTCCAGTCTGACCAGAACAACAAACAACAAAGTTCCTCTCAGCTCAGACGCTGCTGCAGCAACCTGCTGTGGCCCCGCCCCCTCAGAGCCCAGGTGTGGCTGTAGGTAGGGTCAGGTAGAGTTAGGACAGGGTTAGGTTAGGGTTAGCCAGGTACGTGTCAGGTTAGCCAATCAGAAGTCACAACAGCTGTGACATCACTTCCTGTGGCGGTCAGGCGTGCTTTGAGGACAGATCAGATGTGTTACTCTTCTGGCTCTGACCCGGTTGGGCCCGGTCTGCGACCCAGAGAGAGTTCTAGGGTCCAGACCAAACAGGAAGTGGCGACTGAAACAGGAAGTGGTCACAAACAGGAAGGGAACCTTCACAGGACATCATCACAGGATGACATCATCACTTCATTACAGGATGACATCATCACAGGGTAGATAGATAGATAGATAGATAGATAGATAGATAGATAGATAGATAGATAGATAGATAGATAGATAGATAGATAGATAGATAGATAGATAGATAGATAGATAGATAGATAGATAGATCAGGCTTGGTAGAAAGTCTCCTACAGAGCACCTGAATCTGGCTGGTTCTGGTTCTGGTTCCTCAGCATCCTGAAGAACCCGAGTGAACCTCTTCCTCTCCGGGCTGGTAGGAGGTCAAAGGTCAAACTGGGATTACCTGTTTTACATGTTGAGTCTATGTCATCAGTGTAGATGACCTTTGACCCTGTTAGCCTCAGGCTGGAGGTTCAGTTCATGTTAATCAGTAACAGCAGTTATTCCTGATGGGGTCAAAGGTCAACATCCAGCTGTAAACACAGTTAGTTGAACATTTAATCCTCGTTAACTTTCAACAAACAGGAAAAGTTTTTTTATGGTAAAAGTAACCATAAAAGTAAAAGTAATCTGATTACTTTAGTTTGACGTTAAAGTATTTGAGAGAAAGGAAAAGAGCAGGATGTGAAACGTTTATAAACGTAAAAATAATAAGTTCATAGAGCAGCAGATGCTGTGGAGCCTACATTTCCCATGATGCACCTGCAGCATCAGGCTGAGGAGGAACTAGAGAAAGACAGATCCTGACCCATTTCCTGTTGGGGAGCTGTAACCATGGTAACGCCAGTCAGCTGTGCAGGCTGGACGTTTGGATAATGATGGTGGTGATGGTCAGGGTTTACTGGGTTTACTGGTTCTGTTCTGGAACCCAGTTCTTGTCCTGAGAAAGTGAGAACATAAACCATGTCATATTTATTATGTATTTATGGTTTTATTTTACTGTTTTATTTAATATTTCATTGTTTTTATTTATTGTGATCAAACATTTGAATGAACTGAAGAACTGATTTGCTGAGAAACTGAAGCCACGCCCACTCTGTCCTGGATCTGCTCTCCGATTGGCTTAACGTGTCACATGACCAGAACCATCCAGCAGAACCAATTTCATTTGTAAAACTGTAGTAATTATTTTTATTGTTGATAAAATGTTGTTGAATGTTTCTGATCAATAAAAACATTAAAAGTTTCATTTTCCCTTGTTTTCTTTATCAAATCAAGTAAATTAAAGTTTCATCAAAATAGTCTGAAGTATTCAGACAGAAACTGAAACATCTTTACAGATTTATCCTGGTTTTCTGTTTAAAACTATTATAAATCTAAAATAATCTAACCAAATCAAGGTGTTGGAGTGGCCTAGTCAAAGTCTAATGCTGCAGCCTGAAAGAGTCTCAAAAACTCTGACGGAGTTGACAAAAAGCCAAACTACCTCAATTTATATGACGTTATTCTGAAGGAGGCCATATTGTAGCTCATCAGGTCCATGAAATCTTTACAACATACCAAAATTAAGCTTTTATTTCACAAAACTTCATTAAAATTTTGCAAATTGTCAGTTATGGTGTTGACACATCATGGTTGTGACAAATAACTTAGGAATAAAACAAATAACTTAGGAATAAAACAGAAGAAAAAAACTAAAGAATAACATAAGCTAACCAGAGCTAACTAGCACTGTTAGCAAAGGAAGATAAAGGAAGTCGTCATGGGGTCCTCAGAAGTTCTGGTGTTCCCCAATAATGCCTGATTTTTTTTTTTACATTCTTTTCTCAACAGTGTTGACAAAACTTGGGACAAATTAAAAATTATTTTTAATTCAATTTATTGATACTTTTATAATTATTTATTTAAATATTTATACTTAATTGTATAAATTAAGTATACAATTTATAGAAATACTATATACTTTTATAATTTTAGTATAATTTTAGTATAATTTTAGTATTTCTTTAATTGCTTTAAACTATTATAATGTATTGAGTTCTGCTCCAGGACAAGGGATTTTACAGGCACCATCCACCAACTACAGTGTTTAAAATAAAAAATATTCAGCAAACACCAGGAAATTATACATTGTTGTGCTCACATGACCCAGGTTGGTTTAGTCAGATATTTGAAAAAATAATATTTTGTGTATATTTTATTTAAATTTTGGGTTTTATCCTTAGGACCCGTTTTGTCCCTGATAAACAAATTTATTTATCATAACTCAAACTGTTGGGATGTAAAAACGTTTCCACAGGCATGAACAGAAAAAACTGCAAAAACATTCTCAGTCAGAAATAATAGGAACCAAAATAAATCTTAAATGTTAGAGAAGAGCAGCTCCACGACCAGAACCAGCTGGAGTTTGTTGTGAAAATAAATTTAAAATAAGCTAGTTTTAAAACTTAACATGTCTTGATTCAAATGGCCTAATTGTGGTTTTGAAATTAGTAATGTATTCTGGCCTATTGACCTTTATTTTACCTGTAGTTCCAGCAGATGGTTTGCTAGGATCGTTTGAACTGCCTTTTGTCTGTGGGAAAACAATACAGTGGAAGTTGTAGCTTTTCACACTCATCTGTGAAAGGCCGTGAACACGGCAGGGGTTTCTGGCTTCAGATAGAGGGTCAGAGATAGCTCCTGGTTGGAGGAGCAAAGATACGCCTTATTTGAATAAATTAAATACAAGAGGATAAAACTTTCTACACAGAAGTAACAGATTAGATTTGCTCTTGCAACTCTCCAAAGATGTCTTTGCTTTTCTTTCTTTCCTTCTTTTCCAAGTCTGTCAGGTAAATGAATGTATGTCTCCGTTGTTCTGCAGTTTCTGGTGTAAGTTTATTAAACTCTGTAATTCTGTGACGTCAACACGCATTGCTGTTGTTTTCCTTGTGGCTACACGTGGCCCACCGAGAGGACCTGGGATCCAGAGGAAGAGAGAGCCAAACTTTTTCCAAAGTTAACCAATTTAGAATTTCTTCCTTGACAAGTTCCTCAAGGCTCCATCCTGGGACTCCTCCAGCTAACAACATGTAGCTAACAGCATGTAGCAGCATTCAGAACCAGAACCAAACCTGGAGAAGCAGCATTCAGCTTCTATTAACCACAGATCTGGAACAAACTTCTAGTAAACTGCTTAACAGCTGAAACACTGAGCTCCTTTAATCCAGACAAACCCAGCTGGTTTTGACCCAGAATAACCAGATCATCATAAAATCTGGTCTGGATTTCAACCCGTCTCTGTTTTTCTCTCTGCAATGAAACGTTTTGTTGGTGGTTTGAACTTTGACTCTCATGGTTTTTATGTGAGGCTCGTTGAGCAGCTGGTTTTTATGTGAGGCTCGTTGAGCAGCTGATAAACGGCCTCACTGAGGGATAATCAGCCCAGAACAACGATATTCAGTGTTAATCTGAGTTAACCTGAGCTAACCTGAGTCAATCTGAGTTAACCTGTTAACCTGACTTATTGTCCCTCATTCCGGTTGTCAAGTCGGTCTCCAGACTCACAACAGATCCAGAAACAACAGCAACCTGCAGCAGCAGGGGGCGGGGCCAGGCACACCTTACCAGGTTACCATGGAGACAAACAGGCAGTAACATGAGCCGTTGCCGTGGTAACAGTGTTGTTTTTATTTTTACTGTTTGATCAATGTCTAATCAAAAACCTGAGATCCAGTTTTATTCTGACCCGATACCAGCTCTGGTTTCAGCGGGCAGCACCTCACCTGTTGCTCCAGTCCTGGTCTGGTTCCTGGACTCTGGACCAGAACCGACTGAATGGACAGGAGGAGGGCCTCCGGTGGGCTCTGCTGCAGGGGGACATGCCCACTGGTCTGGGTCTGGTTCTGATCAGGTTCTACAGTCTGCTGCAGCAGATCCTTCCTGTCATCTCCATCTAAATCTTTAATGAGTTAAAACATTTAATTTTGGTTTGGGATCAATAAATTATTCTGCAAAAATGTTCTATTTAATTGGACCTGATCAGAACCTGCAGACTGATTCTGCCCTCACTCCGGTTCCTTGAAGAGAAACAAATGAAGCAAAACCAGCTTTGATGCTTCAAGAAAAGTAATAATAATAATTTATGGAATAAACAAAACTAATTATTTTATGTTTATTTGCCTTATTAATTCTGATAATTAACAGAAATACGTGTAGATTCGTTTACTGCATCAGTAATGAAAAACCACTATAAAAATGTTTAAAACCTGCTTAAAGGTTTAAAATGTGACGTTAATCTGCCAAATGAGCCAGATTACTGAATATGAATGTTATGTTAACTGTCGTGCTAACTTATTTTTGTTAAACAGTGCCATCTAGTGGACATACTTGGTAGTTATTAAAAAGCAGTAGAAGTGCAGCACAGTTGCCACCACATGGCACTTCCTGCCCGCTAAACATCTGTGTTATAAGTTGAATTAACCACATGTAGAATAGTTAGATACCTTCATTTGTAGAGAAATTATGTACTTTTATGTTGTAGTAAACTCAGCCTGTTGCTAAGCTACCTAAAACCACCAGTTATTTTGACATTGTTACTGCAGCAGTGATACTTATATGTATTAATTTGTTTATCCTGTTACAGTTTCACAGATAATTGATGTCAGTAAATTCTGTTATCTATGAGTCTGTGGAGTTTCTGTATTTATTATGTTCAGCTGTTTGGATAGTTGGTATCATTTGCCTGGCCAGGTCGGGATACAAATTTAGTTAAATCTGTAAAACAAGTCGAGATAAATGCAGGCTGGATTATTGAGGATGAGTTGAGTCAGTTCTCCATCAGAACTGGAGGTTCTGCTGGGTCCAATTTAACTCACAGAACCAAATAGTTACAGGTTGGCTGCAGAAGATCAAAGCTAAAAGAAAAACCCAAACATAAATCACTGAAATATTTTATATTTTATTTTATTAACATCAGCAACAAATAGTTAAATAAATAAAGACCCTGAAATAATACAAAGATTTTTCTGACTTAAAATCTCAGAAATTGAACATTTATTATCAAGTTGAACCAGTAAAACATTCAAAGAGGTCGGAAATATAAAGTCAGCCGTTGACATTCAATGAAAACATCTGCTGGTTTTTTATGTTTCAGCTTGAGGCGTGGCTCTGACGCCGGACATATCTGAGGTGTCGCAGCTTCAGCCGCTGCTCAGTTCAGTTATTTTATCAGATTTAACACTGAAAATGTTTTCACACCCTGAACTTTCACACAGAGAAACACAAACAGGTTCAGGGTCCTAAACAAAACCTGATGTTACATTTAAAAATTTATTTATTCCCTTTAATAACTTTATTCGTTTCTTTAAAGATTTTATTCACAGTAATAATAAACAACTTAAACTCCACGGTCTTTACATCTGCTTGCTGCTTTTTCTGTTTCTTTTAACAATACAATGAATCTCAGATGATTGGAGAACCTGATCATGTCCCTTCAAATGAGGCTCCAGATGGAGACGCAGTGATGATGAGGTCGACCTGCAGGCCTGATCTGCTGACCTCTACAGGAAGGAAGTTCCTGCCATCGGCATCAACACATGGCCGACTTGTGACAGAGTGGATGACCAAACTGGTGATCAGCAGGTTGTTGATTGTGTAAGACAGGAAGTACTGAGGCCTTGCAAAATAATAAAAGGAGCTAATATTAAAATAAAATGTTTAGTACATTTCTCATAATCTCTGCAGCTAAAATATGAGGCTCCATTAAAGGAAAACAGGATTTCTAAGAGTTGACATTTTATTGCCAAGAGGAATCGTAAATAATCAACCAAAGGCAAATGGTTTGATTTTTTTCTAAGTTTTGTCTTTTACAGTTTCCTAATCTGATGTTTGGTGCATAAAAAGGTGCTTAAAGCTGCAGAATGTAACTTTTAACAAGAATATTTATATATATTTTTTACATATTTGTTAAAAGTGTCACCATGTCATGAAAGTACAAGACAGATAATCATTGAAAACATCGGCTTCCTCCTCCCTGAGCTACTATTGCTGTCTGAAGAAATGCACCAGAAACAACCAATCAGAGTCAGGAGGCGGGTCTTAACGCTGTCAGTCAACCTTATGTACTCGCTACTAAATGTGCTAATGGCAGAGAAACAACTTCCTGCTACAGAAAAACCATTTATCCAATGTCAGCGATGGTCATGCTAACTAGCATTAGCATGCACTATGAGATAAGTATGTATTTCCACAGAGTAGCAGAAAGCAAGAAGGGTGATTGACAGCGCTAAGACCCGCCTCCTGGTAATGATTGGTTGTTTATAATTAGCACTGGGAGAAAGCAGGGGAGCTTTTTTCTTTTTTTCAGATTACATGTTTTATAGCACATAGTGACAGATTAAAAAATATGTAAAAAATATTTTTATAAAAGTTACAGACTGCAGGTTTAATAGGAGGAAGTCTGTGTTGTGAAAAAAAGAGGGAATTTGTTTACATTTGATATTTAAAGTGTCCTGTGATGACGTGTCCCCGGTTCTCATTACAAGTGACGATAACAGGAGTTTGTAAGTTTCATTGAGAAAATAAACAATTCTCAGAAGGAATTTGATTCACTTTCTGTATTTGTTGCCATTTTCTAATGACACAAAGGGAAACTAGACTCAGACAAATGATGAAGAAGGAAAAAACAATTAGGCAAAGATGGAATCTAACCCAACCTGAAACAGGAACAAAAAAACTCCAAATTAGTTAACAGTAAACATTCAGGTCCACAAGTGGTTCTGAAACGTTCTGGTTCCCACAGACTCACCGTTCCTGCTGGTTTCCTCCTGTGGCGTCAGAGTGATGAGGTTTCTGTGAGAAACCGTCTCTGTTGTCGTCGTTGAAACAAAGTTTGGATCTGAAACAGCAACAATAACAGGACTGATGAGAAAAAGTCCAACAGATCCGGATCAGAACCTGCAGTTTGGACCCGTTCCTCACCAACAACAAGCAGAAGTTCTGCTTCTACCCCGAGGCGTGGGATGAAGCATCGGAACCTGCCCTGGTCCTGCAGGCTGACGTTCCTGATGGTCAGAGACACGTCTCCTCGCCTCAGGCCGTCCTGGGACAGAGACGTCCTCTGGATGTACGTGTCCATCATCATGTCTCGGTCCGTCTTCCTGAAGCGGTACACGAACACGTACTCCACACGCTTCTGAGGGCCGGTCGGCCTCAGGTCCGGTCGGGACCACTCCACCGTCTTCCCCACGGCGTCCAACTCAGGTTCCACCCGACACGGGAGGATGACATCATCTCCAGGAGCAGCTACGATTGGCTGAGAGGAACCAATCAGATGGAGGCCACCTGGAGACGCAGGGAAGATTTTATTAGGTTTCATAAATATGATCATGAAACTAAAGTAAAACCCTGAATCTTCTCAGCGTTTTGGGTGACAAACTTCCCCAAGAGGGGAAAACCCCACAGACAGAAACCCAATCCATCTGTGGAGGGTCGGGTTTCCACCAGGTTTCCTCCGGGAAGTTTGTAACATAAGCAGCTGTTTGGGAAATCTGCCAGAATGTCACATTTATCACTTCACCCAAACGAAAGCAAACGAGTGGAAAAAGAAAGTATTACTGTGATCGCCATCGAGGATGTCAGGAATCGTTAAGCTCTATTTGCTCTCACCTGAATCAACAACTGGTGATTTTAACTATTTTATCATTTAAGTTATTGAATTAATTCTGTTCTCCATTAGCTTCTCCCTAATTTGGAGCAAATTAGGGAGAACTGTTTTCTATTCATCTAGCTTTTATTAATTAAGAAAATAATTGTTTTTTTTTATTTAAATTTTTGGAAAAGCTGGATTTTTTTCATAAAGCAAACAGAGGTTCATTATTTCCAAAGAAGGAGGATGAATTTTCCTTCCAGACGATCAATGAGTCAGTTAAGTTTCTCCTCAGTGGATCCAGAGACGATTTCAGGAGGATTTGTTTGCTTCTGGATTCCTGATTTAGTCTTTAATATTATGAGACCAAACTGATCAGCATATTACCTCGAACAAGAGTCCAGGAAAAGCAGAAGGTAGAAATCCACAATGAAAACTTCAACATCCCAACTGGAGACATGAGCCAAAGCCAAACTGGGCAGTTTGTCCAATAAGTACAGGCCAGAGTTTCTCCTTCTCAGTCAAGGTCATGACAGGAAGCCGTGGCATTCGTAGTCTTGAAAAAAGCTTTTGTGATGAAACACTGAAATATTGTAGACAAGAGAAACAGTTAAAACTGCATCCATGTCTCTATGATTCAATACTAACAGCAAAGGGAGATTTGACGTTTTTCAGCAGATGCTCCACAGCAGCTGGGAAAAAATTAGTCATCAACTTATCTGCCCAAGTGTTTGTAAGCTGATACGTTTGCTATTTTTGCCTTCTAAGGTCCAAAAGCTATTTTATGCGTGAGAAAAATGCAAGAGATTTTACAAAACTCATCAGTCAGAGTAAAAACATCAACAACTTCAATAAAGAAAAAAAAGAAAAGGTAACACTTTATTTGAAGGGGGGTGAATAAGACCGTCATAAACATGACATAACACCTGTCATGAACATGAATAAGCCTTCATGAATATTTATGACTGTTGTCATAAAGCGTCATTCGGTAAATTATGACACTTTTAATACAAAGTTGACATTATTCAAAAATGTCTTTGTTATGATAACTTGACATTAACCAAGAAATCATCACTGATATAAATTTGTTATAAATGTTTTACTGATTGCACTTTAAAAATTAGGTAACTTTATGTTATTAAAGGTAAAGTTTAAACAGTAATGATTTATTGGTTAATGTCAAGTTGTCATAACAAAGACATTTTGAATAATGTCAACTTCGTATTAAAAGCATCATAATTTACCGAATGACGCTTTATGACAACAGTCATAAATATTCATGAAGGCTTATTGATGTTCATGACAGGTGTTATGACATGTTTATGACAGTGTTATGACAGTCTTATTCAACCCCCTTTAAATAAAGTTACCAAAGAGAACACTAAATGTGTCTAAGGTTTTATAAAGTACCTATGTGTTTTCCCGACAGGTATTCCCCAATACTTTGTTTATTTTGCTCTGTAAAGTACCTAAAAGCATAAACATAGTAAAAGTAAAACCGCTGAAATCAAATTAAAATGACTGTTTTTGAACAATGAAACAAATATTAATATTTAACATGAGAACTTAAATATGAGATAGAATTTTGTCATAATTTAAATCACCGTTTATTGGAACCAAACTTAAAGCTCTATAGAAATGTGGTTAAGAGTTACACATCAGCTTTTAATGGAAACTGCTGATTCACTGTTGGATAAAACTGTAAAATCCTATTAATGTGAAAAACACAAGAGCTATGAAAGTATAAAAACACATAATCCTAAATTCAGCTACACGTAAAAACAAATTTAAACTTTTTTTCTAAACTCAGTCTTCTCAACTTGACGTTTATCACCGCAGAAACAGTTTATTATTATTATTATAATTTTTATAATTATTGAGCTCAGACTGAGCAGCAGCAGAAACTCACCGTGAACCGGAGTCCAGCTCAGACAGAAGGTAACAATCCACGATGAAAACATCAGAGACCGGGAACATGTTCAGACTAGACAGGATGAAGCCACAGCTGAGTCAGGTAGACAACTCATCCTCGTACGTCCCCTGAAATTACGTAACCGTGAGTCATCATTCACTGTAACCAAGTCACAGAAAACACCAACCGTTTAAAGCAAGAAACGTTAAAACCCATTTTAAAGTTTTTTTCTTTTTGTTTTAAAGCTATAATCCTTTAGAGATTAAAAGATTATCTTTAGTTAAAGAGGTTGAAAGTTGAAGCTGTAAGTTTATAAGTTAAATATTTTTAATACCGGTTCAGTCATATTGATCTCTCTGGGTGGATTTTCTCAGTCATGCCGAGGGCAAAAGAATGAAACACAATTTATTACACAAAAACATTTTTATTAAGAGAAAAATATCCAGGTGGGTTATAAAAATAAGTGTCAATAAAACAATTTAATGAATATTTTTCTACATTTTGTATAATGAAACAATCCTGTGAAGTTAAATTCAGCAGAGGCAGGTGAAACACAAGCATGAATCATTAATAAAGAATAAACAAAACAGCACTAAAATATAACTATATGAAACCATTTACATTTTTCCCTAATTTTTCACATGAACAAAAATGTGTAATAAAAATGTTTAACTAACTAGCGCCCCCATGTGGGTAATGAAAGAACTTTTTAAAAAATGTTTTCCTCTTGACATGAAAGTCTTTAATGTTGATATTAGACAGAGGAAGTTATTAGCTGCTCTTGACAGTTGACACTTAACATTTTTTTTATTCTTTCAAAGAACTTCAAGTGTTAAGCAATTAAATATTCTTCAGAATTAAAAACCTGAACAGAAGCTCAACTTTCTGTTTGTTCTTTTCTCTAAATAAGCATCACTTTCTGGTAAAATGAAACATTCATTAAGTAAAATATATAAAGCATCTAATGCACAGCTGATCTCAGACCTGCTTATGTGAATGTTTAAGGCACATTAATACAGATAGGGAAAACTATCCCACGGTTTAAATAGTCGACTAAAGTAAAAAAATAAATAATAATTATCACAACAGGTAGCGGAGTCAGGGCTTTCATAAAAAGAGCTTATTGTTAAGTTTAACAGATTTTTGTTTAATAATAATTCAAATGAGGTAAAGATGTCGACGTTTTGTCCTGATCTATTTCATCCTGAGGTTGAACAAAATCTGAAGCGCTTCAAGAAGACTTCTAGAATTTTTGATCGGTTCTCGTTTCGTCTCCAGACGTAAATCTGTTGGAGTCCTCTTCATGTAGGTAAATCTAGGCGGTGTTAGCGAGCATTGATCTGAAGGTTTGGGAGATTCCTGCAGCGTCAAATGAAGAAACTGCAGGAAAACCAGGAAGAAGAAGAATTGAGGAAGAGATGAGCAGAAGAGCAGCAGTTTGTCTGGTATCAGATTCAGAGTTTCTATAAAACCTAAGAGAAGCAAAGAAAACATTACAAATTAAAACGTGATGAAGAAAAACCACATGAATGTGGTCCAGTTATTATTTTTAACTTACTTGTTTTTGTTGAACTTTTTAAAGCAGAAGATAGAAATTGAACTCAGGCAAACAATGCAGAGGAAAAGAAGAAGCGGCAAACAGAGCAGCAGCCTGGAGCGACGATCTGAAATGAAAGTAATATAAGTAATAAAACAGAACATTCAGGTCCACAAGTGGTTCTGAAACGTTCTGGTTCCCACAGACTCACCGTTCCTGCTGGTTTCCTCCTGTGGCATCGGAGTGATGAGGTTTCTGTGACGAACCGTCTCTGTTGTCGTCGTTGAAACAAAGTTTGGATCTGAAACAGCAACAATAACAGGACTGATGAGAAAAAGTCCAACAGATCCGGATCAGAACCTGCAGTTTGGACCCGTTCCTCACCAACAACAAGCAGAAGTTCTGCTTCTATCCCGAGGCGTGGGATGAAGCATCGGAACCTGCCCTGGTCCTGCAGGCTGACGTTCCTGATGGTCAGAGACACGTCTCCTCGCCTCAGGCCGTCCTGGGACAGAGACGTCCTCTGGATGTACGTGTCCATCATCATGTCTCGGTCCGTCTTCCTGAAGCGGTACACGAACACGTACTCCACACGCTTCTGAGGGCCGGTCGGCCTCAGGTCCGGTCGGGACCACTCCACCGTCTTCCCTACGGCGTCCCACTCAGGATCCACCCGACACGGGAGGATGACATCATCTCCAGGAGCAGCTACGATTGGCTGAGAGGAACCAATCAGATGGAGGCCACCTGGAGACACGGGGAAGATCTATTGTTGCCATTTGAAAAAATACAAATGATGCTTTAAACTTTTCACAATTTATGAGCGTCAATTTCTACACATTTTTGGTGAATTTTATCAAGAAGTGGAAGCAAAACAATAAGTGGTTTTCTGAACAGTGTGGAGTGATTTTTTGTAAATAACCTTGAGTTAAGTTATTTATCACTTTCGGGTAATTTAATTAGTTTTATTTATGATTAACTTCCGGTTTGATGCTTTTATTTTGTAGCGACATTTTCTGATTTGTGTGTTTTCGAACAGCGATTTAACAACAAAAGTGAAGAATTTATAAAGGAGTTCAAATGTCTCATTATAGCTCTTACGATTAAACAAAAGATTTATTGCAATTAAACCTTAATGTTCATCTATAAAGCCTCATCCTTCATTCGGTGGGTTACGCTACATTTTTTAATTCACGTAAAGTCAGAAAGACAGTCGATGGAGTGATGCTATGCTAACCTGCTTCTTCTTTTGTAAAACAAAAAACCCAAACAACACGTTGTTGCCATGGTTACACATCATAGCAACTGTCCAAAAGCAAACGAGTAAACGCAAAAATTAGCTGCACATGCAACAATTTGACCACAAAATTACGAACAAAAGTCGAGAAAAAGACCAAATCAAAACCATGTAGCAACTCAGATTGATACAGAATCGTTTCTGAAATGTTTTACTTTACTGATTTTTTAAAATGTTTTTACCGTTTAAAACAAAGCTAAATATACTCACCAGACTGCTCAGACTTTTAACAGTAAAAATCTCCAAGTTAATTAGTCTGTTCTGCCTCATCATTTCAACAGCTGGGTTTACTTATCTTAAAGTCAAACAAACGTTTATCACTCGTTAAAGATGAACTAATGTGTTTATTCTAATAAATATTCTTTCACATTTTAGGACTCGTACGTTTCAGTTGAGTTCTCAGCTAATTAATTAATATTTACCGAAGGAAAATATTTACTCGCCGTTGTTAGTCTGAGCGAGTCTGAGCTCAGTTTAGACAGACAGTGAAGTTAAACAGCGGTTTACCTTGAACATGAGTCCAGGACAGAGACAGGCAGAAGGTGGAGGTCCAGAACCCGTGGAGAGACTTCCAGGAACCCACTCTAGGCATGTCCTTCTTCTTCTACTCTGTGTTTACTGTTGCTGCAGCCGTTAACGTCTGACGTTATAACGTATCCAATGGCTCCGCCCATAGACATGAATACGTATTGATGTCTATGGCTCCGCCCATAGAAAAAACAAACAGAACGACTGTTGCCATAGTAACTTGCTGAAGGCATAAGCGCTTCTTCTTTCTAATGGATGAAAATTAAAGATATAATCATGGAAACTAAACTTTTCAAATTAGATCAATCAGCTCAACAACATGAAATATTCTTATTTCTTCTGTATATTATGTGTAGAGTAGTTGTTGTGAAGAGTTAAAACTGCATATATATATATATATATATATATATATATATATATATATATATATATATATATATATATATATTCCCTTTTTCTTTTAATTAGAAGCTAGATTGCAATATTGCAGTAGTAAAAGAAAGAGGTTAATTAATTACAGAATAATACAGCTGTAAAGTTGTAATATTTTGTTAATAAATTCTCAGACTTGATTATAAATTATATCAGTGATCATTCCTTGTGTGAGGAGTTTCCTCTTTCTGCTGGTGGTCTCAATTCATTCATGAGAAACTGAGTTTGACTGATGACTCCAGAGATACTGGGGTTGGTGGCCGATTCAACCAAAGAATTTTAAATAAATTATTAAGTACAATTATTAATAATTATATATGCCAAACCTACTTGCGAATTCTGATTCTGGTGCAACACCCGTTTAAGTTGTTTTCCTTTCTGCAGTACCTAGAAGTGGACACTAGGTGTCACTGTTCTTCTGTGTCCCATGATTCAAAGCTGTGCGTCATGGATCACGTGCTGTAAACTTGTCCCGACATGCACATAGACATAATATAAGGTTATATTATATTATATTTATACTATTCTTATATTATGTCTATGGACATGCATCTATAATGAACTTTCTGACACATAAACACATTTCTGCATCATCTGCCAGAGACTTCAGCCATGTTGGAAGATTTTAGATTTACTTTCAGAGCCAGAAATCAGATTTGAACAGTTTAATCTCTAATAACTAGATGTCAGTAATCTACTCCATTGTAATTTCCATATTTCATTTGTACATTCTTGAATCTTGTAGATGTTTGCATTGATTTATAAAGAGTAGCAATGCACTGATCGGTTGTTCAGAGATAAAAATTGGTCAATTTTCCCACTGATCGTTATTGACAGGTTTATATTAAAATTAATGGGCTGGTCACCATAAAGAGATTATAGAAAAGTGGAAAATCTACCAGGAAATGCTTTATGCAATCTGATCAATCAACCAATCAATCAAATTTGATTTGTATAGCACATTTCAGCAGCAAGGCATTTCAAGGTGCTTTACATAATTAAAGAAAAAATAAAAACAGCATGTGATATTGAATAAACCGTAAGAAAGAGAATAGATTTTGAAAAAAAGAAAAAGATTAAAAAAGACAAAAACATACTTTTGTTACAGAATTTAAGCGCCTGTCGTCGCCGGACTCCTCCGTCGATTAACACCGGTATTATCCAGGCCCTGTCGCCTGACAGGATGAATGTTTTCATACAGAAAGTTAAAGTAGATATTAAAATAAATTGGAGCGTTTTACTGAATTTACTAACAAAATAACTGAAAAATTAGGAAAACAATAAATCTAAATCATTTTTATGATGTTATTAACAATTCACACTTAAGTTTATTTGTGGTTACACATTCAGACTAAAATCATAACAGTAAGAAGTGCAGGGAGATTCTGGAGGTACAAAAATAAACTGAAAGCAGCGCAGAGAAAAATACCAATGCTGCAGATACAACATTACTAGTTAATTTGTTTTAAAAATAATCAGAAACTCAAGCAGATTCTGGTGACATCATGTGAAACAGAAATGACAAATGTGATAATGATACAGCTAAATATGATCAATTGTAAATTTTCAAAATGTATTCAGTTTTACAAGAAAATTAAGAAATTAGAGATTCTCACCACACATCAAACATTAAAACAACAAAGATGACAGAGTAGCTCCACTAAGACAGCTGATCTCTCAGCAACAATGATGGAGACAAAAGGAACTGGGACTAAAATAGACATTTTAACCAACTGGACCTCAGATCACTGCTGACTATTTCAGTTTAATGAACTCAGCAGAGGAGGCATCAGAACAGGAAAGGGAGAAGTAAAGACCAACTCCAACATGTAGCGGCTGAGTGAATCTGGTCTGGACTCTGTGGAGGAGAGTCATGGTTTTAGAGACGCTGTAGAAAGACAGAATACCTGCTGTGTGGTCCAGGTACACTCCTATTCTGGAGGAGACTGGACCTGATACTGGGGTTTCAATGTTGTTGTGATAAAATGTGTAACTGTCTGTGTAACCATATAAAGACCAAGATTTGTCATTGAATCCAAAAGCTTCTGTTCTGTTGATGTTCTGGTATGAAACGGCTACATAAACTCCACTCCCAGCTCGCTCAACCTCCCAGTAACAACGTCCAATCAGACTCTCTCTGCTCAGGACCTGAAAAACACCAGAGAATCTGTCTGGATGATCTGGATAATTTTGTTGCTGGTTCATTAATGTTACTTTTCTGTTCTGCTCAGATAATAACAGATTCATGTTTGCCGTATTTGGATCCAGAGTGATTTCTTGTGAATATTGTAAGAATGTGTCTCTGGTCTGTGGTTCTGACAGAAGAACATCCACTTCAGCAATTGCAACTGAGATGTTTGTCCATGTGTCTCTCAGGACGTCCTGTAGTTTGTCTCTGAGCTCTGTCACAGCTGCTGTCACGTCCTCAAAGTGTCTCAGAGGACGGATGTTGATGCTGGATGAGTGTGTCGACTCCCTGAGTGCTGGCAGTGAGGGGTAGTTGAGGAGAAACTGGTTGTGATCCTCTGTGTGTGAGAGCTGCTCCAGCTCAGCGTCTTTCCTCTTCAGCTCAGTGATCTCCTGCTCCAGCTTCTCCTGAACATCTTTGGCTCGACTCACTTCAGTTTCCTGCTGGGATCTGATCTGCTGCTTCACCTCAGAGCTTCTTTCCTGGAGGAGACGGATCAGCTCAGTGAAGATCTTCTCACTGTCCTCCACTGCTTTATCAGCAGAGACATTGATGGCCTCCACCTCCTGTTGAAGCAGCTTCACATCTTTCTCTTGGTCCTGGATTCTCTGATGGATTTGTTGTCGACTCTCCTGGAGCTTCTTCTGCTTCTCAGCTCTTTCTGCTGCAGCTGGGACTGTTTCATGGCCTTTATGTTCATCCATAGTGCAGAGATAACAGATACACTGCTGATCAGTACGACAGAAGATCTTCATCACTTCATCATGCTTAGAGCAGATGTTGTCTTGGAGAGTCTTGGAGGGATCCACCAGCTTGTGTTTCTTCAATCCAGGAACATCATAATGAGGTTGGAGGTGATTTTCACAGTAAGAAACAAAACAAACCAGACAGGACTTGACAGCTTTCATCTTCCTCCCAGTGCAGACATCACAGGCCACATCTTCAGGTCCAGCATAGCAGTGATCAGCTGCAGCAGCTTGGAGTCCAGTCTTCTTCAGATCCTCCACTAAAGCAGCTAACATGATGCTTTTCTCAAGTCCAGGCCTCGGTTTGAACTCTTTCCTGCACTGAGGGCAGCTGTATTTTCCCCTCTGATCTTCTCCATCCCAGTGATCTTTAATACAGTTCATACAGTAGCTGTGTCCACAGGGAATAGTCACCGGATCTTTCAGTAGATCCAAACAGATGGAACAGGAGAAGTTATTTTGGTCTAGTTGAACTATTTTCTGCTCCATTTCAGCTCTCATTAATAATGATTCTGTGAATTTCTCTTCTCTAGAACAACAGCTCTGATCTAAATATCATATGTTGCTGCACATGAGGCTTGAAAACTGTTCATTTTAGCAGTAAAAATCTAGATCGGATGTGGAAACAACAAAGATGTGTGTTTACAGGATGCAGCGTAGGAGTTATTAGACCTCGGGTTCCAGGAAAAGCTGTGAGGAGTGTCTTCCACTGTGCTTGTTTGTTTCCCCAAGTTTCTATGTGGAGAATCACTGAGGGTTGCAACAGAAATCAGAAAAAGGATTACTTCTGTAATGTATAGAGCAGTGAAGAGATTTAACTTTTACCCGTTTATGGTTATTTTGGGAATTTTGACTGCTGCTGAAAATAATGCTACGTCTTTAATTTCATCCACATGCATAAAAAATAAGGGTTGGACTTGATGAGTTAAGACTGAGTATGAGCTTTAGCCAATAAAATGTAACATAATTAAATATTTCATGCTCACCTCATTGACAGCAGTCGTTGGTTTTCTAGCTGAGTTTTCTTCCAGCTTGGTGAACTTTGTGTTGACTCTCCTCCTCCTTTGTATCCGTCCACAACAGGTGTCTGGGCTCCTTTCCAAGTTGTTATGGCAAACATATCAAAGTTCAGAGTCCTTTTCTGGTGGTCAAGATCTGATCCAGCATAGACTTTGGAATTTGCTTCAGTAAATTTATTAAAGGTGATTGATTGAAAAGAGATGGAGCACTCTTGAAATTGCTAAGATATAATCAAAACCAAAGATTCCGGGGGAAAAAAAAAGTTGCACTGAGTGAGAACCTCAAATAATAAACTTCATCGGCCACATTTTTGTTTGCTTTCAAAGAGAAAACTGCTTAAACCACATAAACAAACTCTCAATCCACCAGAACATCTGCAGAGAAAAGAGTTCAGGTTGCACCTCCAGAAAGTTTTCAAACCGTCCCTCCTGAGGATTGGCAGGAGAAAGTCTGGACTGGAGCTCCTCTCTCATCCAGAAATGTTTTTCAAGCCCTTCATTTCTATAAGATCTGCTCTGACTGGGATATTAAAAAGCCTGATCCATCTAGAATCCTTCAGTTGCAGCATTCAGTTAGATTTAATTTTATTATTATATTTTGTGCCACTGAATTGAGCTGTACTGACCCTTGCTAAATCCTACTAATTTAAGAAGCATATCATCTTACAGGCCTTTAGAGGTGACTTTCATTTCTATCAAGTTTTTCAACAGCAGTAAAACAGTTTTAGTTCATGGTTTGCACATTTATGGGAAACATTGACAGGTTCTCTCAGCCCAAAGTTATTTATGTAACATTCCTGGGACTCTATAGGAGTCACTAAAACGTCCGTGGATCAAAATGAAGAGCCAGTGGTAACAGGAAGAAGCAGTTGTTTTTAATGGGTGCTGCCTTTGAAACTTGGCAGACTGCGAGTCCACTCAGTTTGACTCATTCACAGAAAGTGGGGAGGTGGGACACTCAGTTCAGATTCCAGAATTTACCCAAAACGCCAGCTGTTTTAAATTAGCTCTACTAATTAACGATGAGAAACCATCTCTGCAGAGCTGCAGCTGATTGTCACCTTGCTACTCAGCACGTAATGCAGAGGAACCCCAACCAAACACTGAGTACATAGGCTGATCAACACATGGAGACACATGTCTGAATTAAAGATTCTGGCTAGATCTTGATGGAGACCCTGGACGCAGTTGGACAGCAGGTATTTGGCGCCCTCTGGTGGCCAACTTTGAGATTTCTCCACACTATGATCCTTTTGTCTGAGTCCTCACACAGATATAAAACCCTGTAGATTCAGAGTCTGTTGTGTCTTTTTGGATCATCCTGGGCTCCTGCCCTCAGGAGGTAGAAAACAAATCTCAACCTGAAGCAACAAAAACTCTGATTACTCATTTTGTTCTCATCTGAGAACCACGACTGATTCTGGTATTTGGAAATGTTTCAAAATTACCTTTAAAGAATAACTTTAATTACTGACACATGATAATAAAATGTAATAAATCACTAAATTACAGACGTGTCATTATATATTCAAACAGTGAATTAATGTGCAAAAACAAACACAGAACTACAATCTGAGTCACAAAACAACTTTATTGACACAGTTTGACCCATAATCTGATATTTGTCCAATGAAATAATGACTTATTGATAGTTTACATCAGCTCATCTTTACATGGATTTGAACAATATATGGTCTGACAAATCAATCAATCAATCAATCAATCAATCAATCAATCAATCAATCAATCAATCAATCAATCAATCAATCAATCAATCAATCAATCAATCAATCAATCAATCAATCAATCAGTACAGTCAGTTGATTTAGCAAATTTTGTCATTAATTTATGAACATTTTCTTAAAACACTTTCTATACATTATGTTCAATAAACAGATATTATTATTTTAGGTGAAGCAGTGATAGCCTCCATGGCTGAACAGAAACAGGAAGGGGCAGCACCCACACAAACTCCAACATCAACAAAACAACAAACAAAATGACAAATTTCTCAGCAGTGAAGAAATGAAAACAATGATGGAGACAAAAGAAACTGAAACCAGCTGGACCTCATGTCACACTGACTGCTGAGGTTTAATCAGCTCAGCAGAGGATCCATTATAAACACAGATCCCAGCATGTAGCGGCTGAGTGAATCTGGTCTGGACTCTGTGGAGGAGAGTCATGGTACCAGAGACGCTGTAGAAACACAGAATACCTGCTCTGTGGTCCAGGTACACTCCTATTCTGGAGGAAACTGGACCTGGTACTGGGGTTTCAATGTCATCAAGAAAAAACGTGTTACCGTCTTTGGTGCAATATAAAGACCAAGACTTGTCATTGAATCCAAACCCTTCTGATCTTCTGATGTTCTGGTATGAAACTGCTACTCCAACTCCTCTCCCAGTCCACTCCACCTCCCAGTAACAACGTCCAGTCAGACTCTCTCTGCTCAGGACCTGCTTATAATCAGTGAATCTGTCTGGATTATCTGAATAAAACTGCTGTTGCATCATTCTTATTACTTTTCGGTTCCCCTCAGATAGAAACAGATTCCTGTTTGCTGTGTTTGGATCCAGAGTGATCTCTTTTGAATGATGTAAGAATCCATCTCTGGTCTTTGGTTCTGCCAGTAGAACATCCACCCCAGTGACCTTCAGTGAGATGTTTGTCCATGTGTCTCTCAGGACGTCCAGCACAATTTCTTTCAGCTCTGTCACAGCTGCTGTCACGTCCTCAAAGTGTCTCAGAGGACGGGTGTTGATGCTGGATGAGTGTGTCGACTCCCTGAGTGCTGGCAGTGAGGGGTAGTTGAGGAGAAACTGGGTGTGATCCTCTGTGTGTGAGAGCTGCTCCAGCTCAGCGTCTTTCCTCTTCAGCTCAGTGATCTCCTGCTCCAGCTTCTCCTGAACATCTTTGACTCGACTCACTTCAGTTTCCTGCTGGGATCTGATCTGCTGCTTCACCTCAGAGCTTCTTTTCTGGAGGAGACGGATCAGCTCAGTGAAGATCTTCTCACTGTCCTCCACTGCTTTATCAGCAGAGACATTGATGGCCTCCACCTCCTGTTGAAGCAGCTTCACATCTTTCTCTTGGTCCTGGATTCTCTGATGGATTTGTTGTCGACTCTCCTGGAGCTTCTTCTGCTTCTCAGCTCTTTCTGCTGCAGCTGGGACTGTTTCATGGCCTTTATGTTCCTCCATACGACAGTAGATCTTCATTCTGTCATCTTTACTAGCGCAGTGGTCAGCTTGGAGTCCAGTCTTTTTCAGATCCTCCACTAAAGCAGCTAACATGATGCTTTTCTCCAGAGCAGGCCTCGGTATGAACTCTTTCCTGCACTGAGGGCAGCTGTGGATTTTCCTCTGATCTTTTCCATCCCAGTAGCGTTTAATACAGTCCATGCAGTAGCTGTGTCCACAGGGAATAGTCACCGGATCCTTCAGTAGATCCAAACAGATCGAACAAGAGAAGTTACTTTGGTTTAACTGAAGTCCCCTGTGCTCCATTTTAGCTCCCAGTAACAACGACTGTATGACTTTCAAGTGCTGAGGAGGAGGGAACAGAGACGTGTTGACAGGATACAGCATAGGAGAAACGTCACACCTCAGTTCCCAGGAAGGGCTGTGAGGTTTATCTTAGACGTGTCTCAGCCTGCTTGTTTTTCCAGGATGTGGAGAATTACTGAGCGTTACAACAGAAATCAGATAATGATTCAGTTACTTAACCGAAAAAAGAGAACAGGTTTAACTTTTTAGTTGTTTTTGGTTGTTTTAGATGCTTGATTTCATTCACAGACAAAAACTAACTTTGACTTACTGTATGTGTGATTTAGCCAATAAAATATCAGCTAATTAAATAACTGATGCTTGTGCTAAACTACGGTAACCATTGATGCTAAAAATAGATCCCTCTGTCCATTTGAGTCGTCGTCTTGTAACTGGAAGGTTGTAGGTTTGATTTCAGCTTCTTCCTGTCACATGTTGATGTGCCCCTGGTAAGGCACTGAACCCCACTCTCCCTACTGATCGGTGTATAAATGTGTTTGGGGGTGAATGTGACTCTAGTTTAAAGCGCTTTGAGTGGCCAAAATTATTGGAAAAGCCCCATATATGTTCAGTCTATTTACCATTCTGTGGTCAGCCTTAGCAAACCACTGGTGCTCATAAATAAATAGCATTGTTATTTAAGGTAGTTACAGTAGATATCAGACTTAAAATACATTACTACATCCCAAACTAGCTTATATATGTCCTTTTACACCACGATATTGGTATTCCAAAATGGTGATACCAATATTGTCAGTAGATAAAGAATCAGTTTCACTTAAGATCATTGATTTCTAATTCATGAAATTATCTAATGAAACGTTACTTTCTCAGAATAATGATTCGTCTTCATTTATGCTTTGCGTTGTGAACTGGCTGTTTGGAGCCAAATGTTCATGAACTTGTTCTTTCCAAAACATCTACATCTGTTTGACCATAGATGGAGGTAAAAACTGCGATTTAACGTTACGTTTCTTCACTAAGACAGACCAGTAGATCCCTGCTAATGTTGCTCCAATCCACATATTGATCTCCTGCTCTGTTTTTTCATCATCTGTGAAAAAGAACCCAAGAAACTTAAACTGGGACTGGACCTCATTCCTGCTGTGCTGTTGAAGTCTAGAGTTATCTAATAATATTTGACATAATTACTTATTACTTTAACCAAAATAGTAACTCAGATCAAAATTTCTAAATTGCCGCACCGCTTGGTTAGTTCAGTCTGTTATTATTTCTAAATACCTGCCTGATGAGGCCTTGGTTTTAAAATAATAGAAGAAGACACAAGTTCAGCACTGGTGTTACCTGAACAGCAAAGTGCTACAAGAGTTTATTAACAAAACAAATTAAACTTAAACACTTAAAATGATCACCCTAAGCTATTATTACAGCCCAGACAGTATATCAAATGGAACTGCGGAGAACAGAACAGCCTTTCAGTTAGTGACTTTAATGTTGCAGTCATTAGCTTCGGCGGCTAACTGCTTGCAGTTTGTTGCCGTAAACAGACTGGGATCGTTTGTTTCCTGTCAAAACAGCTGCAGCCAGAATCTCCTCCTCATCCCAGACCATCAGCATATTTCTGGTATAATTAAAAATGAGGCGGCTCAGCAGTGGTAAAGCTGTTTCTCAGCTCTGAAATGGGTATGTGCCGCTCGGTGGGGCGGCAGTCTGCGCTCTGGGGGAACCTGTAACTACGAGGCTCCTTCACAGGAACATTCAGCTTATTGCTTGTTTCATATTCGTCGACTCTATGATGCTATAATGATGTAAAGCTCTTGGAACTGCCTTGTCAAAAAGTACAATAGAAATAAAATTGACTCAGACCAAATGAGACGACGTGTTTTCAGAGCTTTGCCTGAGGTTTTGTGCTAATTGTGCAAAGTGTTATGACAGACTGGGCCTTGTTTTCTTATTCAGTTACTAATCCTCTGTAACTTGTTGGCTGATGTCTGGATGCCTTCAGTTCTTCCACAGAATGCTCTTTCCTCATGATGTCATCTCATTGTGGCGTTTTCCGGACAGCATGATTCAGCCGCCACCGAATATCACCAGCTGCAGAAGAGCTATTGTGTCTGTTTTCATCTGGGGAATGCTTTTCACCATGAAGGTTTGTGTTTCTGACTCTCCATGTTTATCAGCCACATGCCGGATACTTATGTCACAGGCTGAGCTGAAATCAGGGAAAAGTATCTTGGGATGGGTTTGCTTATCCAGAATGTTTCACTTGTAAGATGATATTATTTGTGGCATATTCAAATGTTAGAGGTCTTCAGAATGTCAGTAAATAAATTTAAATTTAGGCCTTTTCTGGCATATTTACTGACATTCTGAAGGCCTGTGAATGTTATTAGGACAAATGCCTGATCATAATATGGTGGAACCTCTTGTTTGGGTTTAGATGATAAGTTTAGAGGTAAGGTTTGAATTTGTTTTTCATAAAACAAATTCAAACTGTAATATAATGGTCAGGGTTAGAATACGGGTAAGGTTTAGGCTGTAGAAATGAATGGAAGTCAATGGAAAATCCCCACAAAGATAGCCACGCAAACGTGTGTGTGTGTGTGTGTGTGTGTGTGTGTGTGTGTGTGTGTGTGTGTGCGTGTGTGTGTGTGTGTGTGTGTGCGCGCGTGCGCGCGTGCGTGCGTGCGTGTGTGTGTGTGTGTGTGTGTGTGTGTGGTAACAAAATGCAGCCAAGTCTAATCCTGGATGGCTAAATTTAATTTGGTGAAAAGGAAAGTGAAGGGAATGGAGATGATGTATAACTGCAGCAGGTTCACTAGGTGGCAGCAAAAGCTGCTGTAATCTGACATTTAAATACAATTTGCTTCAAACAAAGCAGCTAAAGTCAATATTAAAACAAATCGGTGGATTTCAAACAAAACTTACAAATGAGGAGAACAATAAATCAGTACCATGTTTATGATGTTATTAATAATCCTACCTTTACGGTTTGTTTATGGTTCCTGTAAGGGAGATTCTGAAGGTATAAAAAAATACACAGAGAAAGTAAAACTACTGATGATGTAAGTGTTTAATCGTTCCTTTGTTTTGAAAAGTGATCTAGAAATTCAGGGGGATTCTGGATACATAATGTGAAACTGACATTATAAATGTGATAACATTTATTACCTCAATACTATTAAAATGTCTGGATGCTAAAATTTACTCAGTTTAACGAGAGAATCAATTATTCAGATTTCTCAACAGCCTTAGAGTGAAAGTTGATCAAAGATTACAGAATAAGTTCTAACAGCTCATTAAATCCTAATAATACTCAGACAATGACTTTATTTATTAAAATGACTTGGTATGAAGATTTCACCATACAGGGTGTTTTGGGAATTTACAGCCAATTGTTTTGTTATTTCTGGTTATAACTTATAACGACGCTGATTGGGTTTTAATTTTCTATTTTTGTTTTTATAGAAACTACTAAGATTTTCCCCTTTGACTGGATTCCCCCTTTGGGTTTTATTTCAGAACCAGAAAGTAAAAGAAGACGCAACTTGAACATGATCAGGCTGTTGACTCAGGTGATTCCCGGCAGCTATCTGATCCGTTGGGATCCGTTTCGACCTGCCGACAGTGGAAGGGTTCAAAGTTCACCAGGAATTTAAAACTACAGTGAAGTTTCCAGATAAAACATTTAGATTCCGTGGATTTCAAAGGAAAAAGAAGCAAAGGTGATTCAGGTCAACGTTGCATTGCAAAAGTATTCACACCCCTTTGTCACGTTATAAACATAAACCAACAGAAAAGGTTCTTGTTTGTTTACCTCAGTCTCAGTTTGGATGGCCTAGTTAAAGTCCAGAACTAAATCCAAGAGGAACCTTCAGAAAGCCATGAAATCTTTCATGGACAACAATGTTTGGATCACAGGAAGGAAACATGTTTATGCTCCGATCAGAGGTCAGAGGTCAGCTCCATTTAAAGTCATTGAACAGAGGGTCCAATTCAGAGCAGCAGCAGACAGAAGAAAAATATATTTAAAGAAACCTGAGATGTGGTACTTCAGAGTTCACTTTATTGTAAAAATATTCAGCAGTAAAAAAAAACAAATATTCAAATCAGAAACATTTATGGCTTTATGTTTAATTTATTAACTTGATAAGGTTTATTTTCAGCAAATACTGAGAATAATTTAATATCTAAGTGCTTCAAGTAGTAAAATAATCTATAGATTTAAAAAAAAAAACAAAAATCCCCACAGCATTTCTTTAAAAATGTCTCTTATCCAGGAAAGATGTGAAAATAAATTACAGTCCATCATGTAACCACAGCAGGTCAACAAGGAAAACAACTCAGACTTTTATCTTTTCACATTGAGGTTATTTGTTTTAGTGTTTAGTGCAGACATCAAAATACATGACAAAATAAGTGCAAATAAAGTGTTACTGCATTAATGAAAAATTGTTCTACATCACACATACATTTAAAATATTTCCTAACATTTCACAGCCTGATCTGCTCTGCAGGTCTCCTTTAACAAACGTTTAAGGTTCATCTTTAAAATATGCAACATGTGCTTAAACAGCAGGATCCAAAATAAATTAAACACAAACTGATGATACCAGATCATATATGGTGACATTAAACAGAAATAAAGCAAAATAAATTAAAAACAGTCTTAGAAAATGAGCTTCAGTTCACAGTACAAAGACGAGCTTCTCTTCTGGTGTGAAATCACATTTTTTTACTTCCTGGAGAAAAGTCCCTGTGATGGACAGGTGACCTGTCCAGGGTGACCCCGTCTCTCGCCCACTGACAGCTGGAGCTGGGCATCAGCACCACTACTGACTCCAATGGGTGTAAGAAAAAAGATGGATGGAGAAAATCCAGATAATTTTCTCATGTTTATCTGAAAGTCTGCGGGATTCCTGTAGAGTCTGTGAGCTGCTTAATGAAGAACCTTCAGGAGAACAACAGAAAAAGTCCAGAGTCAAACAAAGAGCATCATTAGAGCATCACCTGCTTCCTCTACCATCATATGACCTCATCATGTGACCACTGATGAGACTCACCAGGTTTCATCGATACGCCTCAGACTGATCGACTCAACCTGCTTCGTCTCCATGGTTTCCGTGATGCTGCGGTTGATCAGGAACCACAAGGCGAGTTTGGCTGGAGTTTTTCTCCACATCATCACAGCTCTGCTCTGGAGCAAAGCATCCAAACTGAGAGGCAGAGGCCCGACTTAGGAGGTTCTGGTGAAATCTGTAACAGATTTATTAGTTTTTATTAATCATCTGATGGTGATTATAAGAAAGAAGCGCTGATTTATTTTAATTATTTCTGACTTACTTTGTGATTGTGGAGCATTTTGTTAAGCTGAAGATGACTAAGATGAAAAGTAAACTCAGAGAAATGATGAAGAGAATGATGGGGATTAAAAGAAACATCTTGGACCGATGACCTGAAATAAAAGAGGAAAAATGTCAAAAAACCTCAAAACAAAGTAAAACTTATCAGAACCCAAAGAATCAGAGTTTGGACCTGCAGACTCACCGTTCCTGCTGGTTTCCTCCTGTGGCGTCGGAGTGATGAGGTTTCTGTGAGAAACCGTCTCTGTTGTTGTCGTTGAAATGAAGTTTGGATCTGAAACAGCAACAATAACAGGACTGATGAGAAAAAGTCCAACAGATCCGGATCAGAACCTGCAGTTTGGACCCGTTCCTCACCAACAACAAGCAGAAGTTCTGCTTCTATCCCGAGGCGTGGGATGAAGCATCGGAACCTGCCCTGGTCCTGCAGGCTGACGTTCCTGATGGTCAGAGACACGTCTCCTCGCCTCAGGCCGTCCTGGGACAGAGACGTCCTCTGGATGTACGTGTCCATCATCATGTCTCGGTCCGTCTTCCTGAAGCGGTACACGAACACGTACTCCACACGCTTCTGAGGGCCGGTCGGCCTCAGGTCCGGTCGGGACCACTCCACCGTCTTCCCCACGGCGTCCCACTCAGGTTCCACCCGACACGGGAGGATGACGTCATCTCCAGGAGCAGCTACGATTGGCTGAGAGGAACCAATCAGATGGAGGCCACCTGGAAGCACAGGGAAGATTTTATTAGGTTTCATAAATATGATCATGAAACTAAAGTAAAACCCTGAAACTTCTCAGTGTTTTGGGTGACAAACTTCCCCAGAGGGGAAAACCCCACAGACAGAAACCCAATCCAGCTGTGGAGGGTTGGGTTTCCACCAGGTTTCCTCCGGGAAGTTTGTAGCATAAGCAGCTGTTTGGGAAATCTGCCAGAATGTCACATTTATCATTTTACTCAAACGAAAGCAAACAAGCGGAAAAAGAAAATATTACTGTGATCGCCATCGGGGATGTCAGGAATCGTTAAGCTCCATTTGCTCTCACCTGAATCAACAACTGATGATTGTTAGAGAATTTTCGGTATTATCATTTTGTTATTACTTTAGTTCACATTCAGTCTATAGCTGTTTAAAGTGTTCTCTTCCTTATGTGTGTATGAACTGACCTGGAGGTCAGGACTGTCTGTTTCATCTTCATGTGAAACAGTTAACTCTGTGTTTCTCAGACCCTAAATTTTTATTGACCAGAATACCTCCTAACTGCCTGTGTGCAGTCGTATTTTGTCTCTTGTTTATCCTCCCTCTTTGTTAACAGCTTGACCGAGATTTGAACTGGGCTCAGACCGTAGATCAGATATCACACCTGGAACTGGGTTGCTGCTAGTTGTTTAGATTAGAAGTTTTACGACCTCTGTTGTTTTTCCTGACTGCCCCCTTGGCTGTTTTACTTTGACAATAAAAGAAGGAGCTCACGTGAAAGCAGATCAGAACTCTCTGTCAGCAGCTCGGAGGAGATTGTTGATGGAGATTTCTCCTTTTGCAAAAGCTTGACCATAAAATTCATATACGTTGTCTGTGGTTCTTTTATGTAGGTTCAAGAAAAATACCCATCAATGATTTTAACTATTTTATCATTCAAATCAGGAGGTTGATATTAACTTTGTTCTCCATTAGCCTCCCCTCTAGAGCTTCGCTTTAAATTTGGATACGTTTCCTGAGCCAAAATTCCAAGTTTTCTACACATTTTATCAATTTAGAAAGTGATTTGACATTTAAATTTATGTAAAATCTGGATTTTTTTTCTCCCACCAACTCACTCCAAACGTTTCCATGTTCAGTGTGACATCAGCACACCCAGAACTGTTATATGGCCTTTTTCTTCTTATTACAAGAATGAAGAAATAATTAAAAAACACTTTATTGATCCCAAGGGAAAACTAAATGTTGTAAATAATTAATTCAAATTCTTGAAGGAGTTTCTGAAGATTGTGATGGATCCTGGAAGGAAAGATCTCTTGTTGCGGTCTATATTACAGTAAATCTGAAGAAGCCATAATGTTAAAAAAAAGTACAGTTGTCATAATACGAGAATAAAGTCACATGACAATAAAGTCGAAATAATAAAATGAAGTCTTAATATTACCAAAATAAAATGGTAATATTTTATTAGAACTCCAACAAGACTTCTCACAATTTTAAGACGTTCTGGCAAAAATTGCATTTTAATTCTACCAATATTAAATCTATATTCTCATAATTAGAGAATAATTCTTGTAACCAGACTAACACATTGTGGTGCAACTCATGAGGGATGATTGGAATAAAAGCCACTTGCTGAAAAATATTTTCTGTCATTTTCAATTTCTTTAAATAAAAGAGAGAGAAAAGAGAGAGAGCAAGAAAAAAACTAAATGATATTGAATCTGGAATGATTTTTTTTTATTTAAGACATGATGTCATGCTCCCTTTTCATCATGACTAAGCATCATATCCATCCATTATTGCTGATTAATGTCACATTTCGGTCATGTGAGTTAATGAGTTATTATTGTGGGCATTTGCTGACTCACCGTGTGACGAATATCAAGAGTAAACATTTAATGGGAAGCATCACTTACAAATAAAATAATAATTATTATCGGACAACCGGTGGATACGTTTTAATATCAATGTACAGCTTATTATTATTATTATTTATTCTTTTTAATCTCTTTAACAAAGTTTATGAATTTAGATTCAGATTTGAAGACTATTTTAGTCAACCAATGTGAAACAATTTGAATTGTCCCAGAAAGTAGCAGTGCATGACCCTGTACGTTTGTTTTATGTCTAATAATAAAATTACAAACAGCAGAATGAGGTCAGAGGAAAACAAAGACACAAATAAGTTACTTAAGAATAAAACAGAAACGGCCAAAACGTCTAAAAGCAGCGGAGTCATTCATCGTTCAAGAGACAATGAATGAGTTCACCAGCTGTCTCATTCATACTTTGAATGAAAACACTTCCTGGTTGCTTAGTAACAGTTTAACGTAAGTTGAGGAGAAAAGCAGCAGCGCTTACCTTTAACAGGCGTCCAGAACAAAACCAAGAAGAAGATAAAGGTCCAAAATCCCGAACGGCTGAAGAAAATCTCACAGAGACCAGCTGCTTCTGACATTACAACAGAAATGTTGTCACCGCCTCTTCTGTACGGTACGTGTCCTGAACTGCGACGGGACCATGTGTGGGTTATATTTTAGTTTAGAGGTGGAGCTAAACTCCGTCCTCTAAACGCCCTCCGTCTCTTACGTAAGACGTCTCTTACGTCTTGGAAAAATGTAGGGATGACGCACCTTGGAGACTAAATATTATTGAATCCACTTAAAAAGAAATAATCGCTTCCAGAATAAATTAATCTGTGTGCAAAAGCACTTTTGTTGGGTTTCTCTGTTTTATTCTGTTTTTCAGACAAGATTCATCACAAAGTGCGTCAGACCTCTCACACAGAATTAATAAGGCAAACAATCCATCTGTCCTAATTTTATAATCACATCCTTCAACTAGGCCCTCTGCTCAAAGATTTATTATTTTCACGTGAATAATTAGCAATACCAGGAATCCTGATTTCATTTCATTCACATAAATATTTGAAACCTTATAACAAATTGAATTCATATCTGCTTAAACAACCAGGTAAAATGAAAAATGAAAGTCAATAATATTTATTAAAACATCTTATCAGTCAATTTGAATGTCACATTAAACACTAACAATTGATTTGTGGAGGCAAGATAAATACTGGTTTACTAGAATAGAGCTGAAATAAGTATATTTAAATTAGTAAAGTTCAGCTTTCCCAATTAAATGAACAGACTGCTTACCTGTCCTGTTCCCTGCCTCTTCTTAACTCTGGTACAGTATGGAGGCCTGGAAGGTTTTAGTTTTGACACACTAAACAATTCATTCATTGACAAATATGTTATTTTCTCTATTATGGGTAAGAACATGGATAAAGAGGCCATCTTTCATCCAACTTCTTCTGTTTCTTGGAAAGTTTCACCTTCACAAAGTAAGAAGGACAGATATAACAATGAACCCTTTAATCCGCTATAAGCTGATGTAACGCAGCTGGACTGGAGAACAAGGAAGCCATGAAGACAAAATATTATCACAACACAAATATGAAGGCTGGACCACCATTGGCTGGCCAAGCTGCCAATCACAGCCTCGCTATTCCGGTCCTTCCTGATGTAGCAACACCAGACAGGAGGACTAAACGGAGTTTTCATTGGCTTCAGGTTGTTGAAGCTGCTTAATGAAGCTTTTCTGCTGTACAGCTGACTGTAAGTATACAACATTTAAGAGTTTAATATTTTTTAGCAGGTTATTACTAATAGCAAAGTTCAATTGTGTCCAGTTAATTTATTATGTTGCATGTTTACATAACAAATATGGAAAGAAGATAACGTTAGGTTTATGAAGATGAGAATTTTTTTTATCTTAGGTAACTTCCTTATCTGTGGCTTTTGTTTGAAAGCGTGAAGAAAAGGTAAGATCAGTTGTTTCTAGAATATTGTTCGGGGCTCCCAGACAGATTCAGGAGGAAAGTTTTATCAACTTAAAGTTTGATAATTTTAATTAACAGACCTGAGCTGTTTTTATTTGTTTATTGTGACTTTAAGAATGTAAAGTTTTACTCTGCTTCTCGTGAAGGCGATTTAAATGTCACTTAAAGAGCAAAAACCAGATCATGTCAGACAGAATCATGGTGAATGTTGATGTTTTAGTGGCTAATCCAGACATAAACAGGGAAAACAAATATGGAGGCCGAGAGCGACGGAGTGATACTGAGAGATAAGAGTGATAATGTTTATCTGATGTTTCCGGGGAAACCAAGCAACACCCTGTAAAACACACACCAACACCACATGGTATCTCCCAGCCAGTGACGTCAGGGGATTCCCTGGAGTTTCTAAGGAAGTGAAAGCGCCTACGTGTTTTCGCCATGTTTGTCTAATAAGTCACCTGCAGACGTATGAAGAACAGTTTCTCTCCAATATATGAGAATTTATGAGCAAACCCTTTAACCAGGCAAACAAAAACTAAGCTACTGAAAAGTAGGGAGGAGAATAATATAAACTAACAAACCATGAAAAATAAAAGAATAAAAACATAGAAACCAAGGTTTGTTTTGAGAGTTGGTATTGAGGCCATGCTAGTGTTAAGAGAGGAAAAATTCTTGAACTTTAAAAACCTTTTGACTCGTTAAATCCTCTCTTATGCCCGGGTTCAGAAAAATGCTGTGGGCAAAGACTGAGATCATGCAGAGATAACAGCGTCACAATAATCAGCATTTATTCAAGACAGATGGAAACTATCACCAGACAAACACATCACAAAACATCAGAAACCTCAGAGCACAAACACATGAATTTACCTGAGAGAGAAAAAGACAAAAGATGGAAACGACAAACAAAAAAGCAAAGACGTCTTTGGAGAAATTGCAAGCGCAAAATCTAATGTGTTACTTCTGTGTAGAAAGTTTTATCCTCTTAAAACCACAATTTAGGCCATTTGAGTCAAGACATGCTCAGTTTTAAAACTAGCTTATTTTAAATTTATTTTCTTAACACTAGTTTTAAAGCTAGGAAAGAACAAGCTCACATTACTCAGCCATCACTTTGAAACCACTGATTGAAAACAAAGTTTGTCACAACTTTAAAGTAAAACCTAAAACAAATTTAGCAGAATTTAGGCCCGGTGGCCTAATTCAGTCACACACTCTGGTATCTGGTTTAAGCATCTGGTTGGACTGGCGCACGTGTCAGACACAGAGCTGTGGTTTCAACGCTGCGCCCCTCAAGACAGCAGAAGGAAAACCACTTGATGATCAGTCAGCCCCTCGCCTCCTCCAGAGCCTTTAACTCAGATTGTATCTGCAGGAGCTCAGGCAGCTGGTTTCAGACCGTTAGCCTTATGGATGGATGCAGCCACCGGATCCACAAACAGCAGAGCAAATGTTACCATGGAGACAGAGTTTCTTCAGAGATTCACTCTTTTACTCATCCAGGTCAAGATGTTCACCTGCCGCTGCTGCTAAACGCAGCCTGTGGAAAGCAGCAGGAAAACAGGAGCTGGTTTCAGCTATGATGTCAGTGATTCCAGCTGTAACAATGAGAAAACAGATTAATACCATTAATATTAAAGTTAACAGATCATTGCTGTTTTATTCAGTCTGTGTTTCATCCCATGGCTCGGCCCAATGTTAGCAAACATGAGAATAACTTTGTATTTTTGCTTGTTGCTAACCAGTTAGCATTGCAGGACAAACCAAAACTCCAGCAAGTTTATCAACACTCTTGAACTTTTTAGTTTTTCTTTTCTTCACTTTTTTATATTAACTTAAATATTTACTGCTTGAGGTCAATTAGAATTATGAAAACTATTGATGTTGGCAAAATGACAATAACTATGCAGATAATCTTTAATTTTTTTTTATTTCTGTGTCAAAACATTTCACCTGTTTGCACTTTAAAGTCTTTACCCTTTTATAATATTACCTCTATCCAGATCTCTTGTAAAAGTTATTAAAGGTCGAAGGTCAATCCTGGGCCTGTTCTGTATTAATGGTAAGCTTTTATCCTGATGAGCTACAGATCTATTTACACTCAAACATCGGATCTAAACCTTTACGCTGTTCACTGATCTGATTTGACATAAAACTTGGTTGATTTATATTTCTTGGCTTAAAATTAGGAAAAAAAGTATTTTATTTGGATGATCCAAAATGTACCATTTCTTCTGCTTTGGTATTTCATTTCTTGTCTTAATATTTTCATGTGTCTTGATGTTTTTCACCCTTCTGCTCCAGTTAATGTGGTTTTATAAATAATTTAATGCTTTCCTCAAATCCTCAGCAGAGTTAAAAGCTGTAGGTAAATTTCCATTTGTATTTAATTACAGCAGTGAATTAACTTTCATATTACATCATCATTTATTGTCTGGAACAGAGTCAGCTTGATGTTCTGCTGGTTAATAGTCGGGTCCAGTCAGAGTTCAGCAGACCGCTGTGCAGTACGTCTGGATCCGCCCTCGATGTGTTAAGGCTTTGAGAAATCAAAGCTAAATTCTGCGTAGAAATTAATAAATTAAAATGTTTTCTAATTGATTTTAAAATGTTTAAAATCATGAAATTGAAGATCAGAGGTAAAATTTCACATCATATTTAACCTGTAAAGCAGTTTTAGTTGAAATGTTTGGGTCAGCGCCGCCTCCAGAGGAAGTTTGTTCACCTCAAGCTGAAATCACATTTAGCTGTAAATTGCATCAGAGGTTACAGTGACCTTCACTCTCTCCTGCAGACGCTGGTGGACCAAAACATTTGACCTTTTCTGAACTTCTCTGGGTTTCTCTCTTCTTTTTTCACAGCTCTTGCACAAACAACATGTTCTCAGGTTCGAACCTGGAGACGATCGCGGTAGCAGGAAGCTGTGGCGTCTTTGACACAATCATCAGAGGTGTGATGATGAAACCCCCCGATGGCGAGGCGCCTCAGTGCAGCGGCTCAGGATGGAGGTAGCAGCTCTCTGCGCTGTCGTTGGTGAGTAAAAAACCTTTTTAATGTAGTTTAAAGTCTCTTATTTCTGATTCATCTTCTGGTTCATTGATTCTAAAACTCACTTTTTAGATTTAGATTTTAGTTTTTAACCAGAAGTAATTCCAGAAAACGTCTCTCTGATGTTACGATCTGATTTATTTGGTGCAACTGAAACAAAATGAAACTAAAATGGGGAATATCTTCAGCTAAATGATAACTTTATTCATGGGAAACATGAAGATCAGAGAGTTTCCTGCTTTGGTTTTTCTCTTTGATCGTTTGTGTTGCATCGGGTCAAATAGTCGACTGTCATGAATGTGAATCACCGTTCTATCTGAAAAATGATTCATCGTTTAAAAAGTCAGCAGAGAAAATAAAACGGCAGGATTTTGTTGTTTTTCTGTTTCTGAATCGATCAGAAACATTTTGAAAACTTTTCTCCTCTTTGCAGCTTGTCTGAGGCTCTTTCCCAGCAGATCCCAGTTCTTCCAGTATGAATCTGTTTCTCTGTGGTGTGAAGGAAACTCGTCTGAGTGGAGAGTCAGGAGAAATACATCAAAACAAATAAGTGGACTTTGTCCCTCATATTCAAATAACACACATGAAACTGAATGCATCTTAAGTGAGCTGTATGAAGTCGACTCTGGAGTTTACTGGTGTGAATCTGCAGCAGGCGAACGCAGCGATTCAGTCAACATCAGCGTAACAGGTGGGTTAAAACCAGCAGAGGCTGATCTGGTTTAACTGTTCGCTCAAACTGGTTCAGGCTGACCTGGTTGTGGTCTGGCAGAGAGAAAAGTCCTCTAAACATGATGCAGATACATTCACACAAAAAGCTTCAGTTTGAGGTTTGGTTTCTCAAACGTCTCTCAGTCTCAGATTACAGCCACATTTATCTCATGATAAAAACTCAGTAGAGTTCAGATCTGATTTGATGCTTTCAGACGAGTTCAGTTGATTCTCATGTAATCAGGGCAACACTGACAGCTGAAATATCTGAAAAGTGTTTACAGAGAGTAAAATCCTGAAGCTGTAAAGCAGAAACTTAGATATAATTGTGGAAATTAGTATTCTGGAAAAATTATCTTAATAAAACCCGGCACTTTAGAAAAAAACAAGTTTTCTATTCGAATGTTTTTGCGCCATGTTGATCCAGTTTTTCGGCCGTATCGACATTCGTACATTTCGTAAAGCTGCGACGGAAAAACAACCAGACGTTCCTATTGGTGGGAAAGACGAAGAAGAAAACAGGAAGTGGTACGGTTATGATGGCGTGGTTTTGTTAATGATTTATCGTGTGAACAAACTTATGCAGGTGTGATTTTACTTGCGTTTTTTATTTAATGGAAATATTCTAGCTGCAATATTAAGCATTTCTCTTTTTTTAACCTTACTTGAATATCTACAGTTTTGTGCACATTTCTAACTGAAGTGCATCTCATGAAGTTGCTGCTGAACTGCAGATCTCCTTCAGTGACAAACAGCTGCATCCAAGGTGCACAAAGCAGCGTTATCAAAGATCCTTCCTTCCAAAATTAAAACGCATTTACATACATACATGCTGTTATTTGGGCAGTTTTATTGCCACTAAATGTAAAAAGCCTGTTTTCAATGCGTTTTATACATTTTGCAAAAGAATATTCTACTCACTCGCACATCCCTTTGAATCGACAGAATTTGCTATTTTTAATAACTGCACAGACTGTTCTTAGTGTTACATTATATTTATATTTGGGTGAATCTACAGTATTCTATTCTATTCTATTCTGTAGAGGTTTTTTGACACAGCTCAGTCTGTGTTATGTTTCTTTCTGTATGCAGGAGATAAAAATGCTCATGATTTTTTTCTGACTCATTTAAAACTCGTTTTCTTCCACATTTTATTTGTCAGTTGAACCATTGATCCTGGACAGTCCTGCACACTCAGTTAGTGAAGGAGAAAGCCTGACTCTTCACTGCAGAGTGAAGCCACGGTTGTCCTCCAATCTGACTGGTTTCTATAGAAACGGGGTTCTGGTCGGGAACAGCTCTACGGGAACCTTCACCATCCGAAGCGTTTCTAAATCTGATGAAGGATTTTATAAATGTAACACCTCTGGAGTGGGAGAATCAGCAGAAACCTGGCTGGATGTAACAGGTGAGAAATGTTTTATTTATATGATGCCTGCAGTTTTATGGAATGACAGTAGTGCCAAAAAACAATCTCAGTTTTATTATTATGTGCTAAATTACAGTCTCTAGGGAACGTACATTTTTAATTTTTTATTCTTTTTCTAAAATTTGTTGATTAATTCTAATGAATAAATTGCTTTAATATAATTTTTAGTAGATTTAATTAGGCTGCTCTGAGTCCAGTTGACATGAATTTAATTTTGAGTAAATTAAATTCTATGCAAATTTTTAAAGATTTAAAGATCCTTGAAATGACTTATAATTAGCATTTAGAAGCTGAATTACCAGATTATTAATCCCCAGCGGCATCATTAAATATGATTAAAGAGAAATAAATTAGATTTTTTCATCGATAAAAGTAAAAAGGATGTGTTCTCTTCTGGTGTTCAGAGCGGTGGGTTTTATCTGCCGCCCTCGTTTGTGTTGAGATGCTCGTATTGTTTGTATGTAGGCCAGCTAACCTGCTATCTTTGTGTTTTACAGGGCGCAGGCCTCAAACGCCTACGGCTCCGCTCGCCCTCATACTACTTCCTGTTGTGGCCGGCATTTTGTTGCTGATTGCGCTGATGTTGCTCTGCCGCTGGAGAAACCGCAAAGGTCAGTGTGTTTTCAAGTAAACACTCAGAAATTTCACATCCTGCTGCATCTCTGTGTTCAGGTGTCAGAAAGGAGGGAGGGGAATAAACGGAGGAGTTTACGTGAAACGAGAATCTCTGTGACCTGCAGCCAGGATTATTCAGACTGATTTAGCTTTAAAGGAACCATTTAACTTGAAGTTAACGTTTCGTAGCGGTCCGACCAGAATCCTGGTCAAAATTCTTGACCTGGCAGAGATGTGACTCATTCTGGGTTTATCTGTTAACCCTGCAGTGGTTTTGAGTGTTTAAACTGAGGTTTCTAATGTGGACACAGAAAACAAATGGAAAAAATCCTCCTTTTTAACTCCGATTTTTCTTTTGGTTCATGAAAGCATCATTGCTCTATGCAGCACTGCAGAAGGTTTGAGGCTGGAGATTTTAAAACTTAAATTTAGTGTTAATGTGTTAATTCACTAAATCAAAAACTGACATAAAGATTTCATCCTCAAAGTCTGACGACATTAATTTACACATTTTCTTCATGTTCATGGAACTAAATGTAACTATAAAAGGTCTAAATCTTAAACACTAAAAGACAAACAGAATCGTCACATTTCAAATTGTTCTCTTCATTTTATTATTTAGATTTAGTTTTAGTCTCTTTTAGTTCCCACCACGCAGCATTTACTGTGCATAAAACTAAAATGAGAAAATCATTAATCATCAAATTGTTTAATGCCTGCACCGAATGATTTATTTTAGAAACGTTATTTCCTCACTGAGTAGATAAAAACATGAGGAGTTAGATCTCATTCTACGTTAAATTTAATTACAGATTAATGAACAGAGTTCATGTTCCAGCCTGTTTCTCATGTTTTTGTCTTAGTTCAGGTTTTTCTTCTTACTGTTTTTTTCTCAGTCTGTGCCGTGAGAACAGCAGCTCCATCTGTTTATGGCACAATAAATAAATGTCAAAAATGTCACGTCTTTTATTACGTAGGTGAAAGAATGAAGGGAGTTAAATGTCAAACATGGAATGTGATCATCTTTGACACAGAAGTCATCGTTTTACTGCGTGGGTTTTAGTGTTTTTACACTAATAGCTTTGCTGATGACATCAAAGGTTATTATTAGCTGGTACTCCACCTCACAGTTATGTCAAACATGTAAAACTAAATATTTCAGTATTCTTACGTATCCTATTAAGAATCTTTCTTGATTCCATTAGTCGTCACTGTCTGATGCATTTCTATAAAAGGAATTTTATCTCAGTGCTAAAGGTGAACTCTGAGTTCACACCTAAAAGCAATTAGAGATGATTAGACCAATTAAGGCCTTAAATGTCATGATGTCACTGGTGTCCTCGTTGACGTGGATGTAAGAGTTTGAATAGCTGGAATACCTGAGAACCCATGCATGACCAGGGAGAACCTTCTAGACGTGAGGCAACAATGCTGATGTCATGCTTCATTTTTGACCCTCAGCTTGAATCACGTCATCTTAAATACTTCACGTTTTCAGGCACAGCTGAAAATGTGTTGTTTTTTCTACACTGCAAAAACACAAACTCTTATCAAGTATTTTGTCTGTTTCTGTTGAAAATATCTTAAAACAGTTAAAATTAGACAAAACTAACACACAAGTAAATTTTCACCAAGATATCAGGGCTTTTTCTTAACACAAAAAATTATTAATATTGATAAAAAGTTTCACTTGAAATATGGGAAAAATGTCTTTTTATACAAAAATCTGCCAGAACTTTATAAAAAAAAAACTTTATAAAAAGTCAATATTAAGGAATTATTGACTTAAAACAAACATTAAATGTACTGAGCTGGCCAGGAGTTATGCTGTGTGAATGAATAAATTGAATAAATTGAACTTTTTAAATCAATATTAAGGAATTATTTACTTACAGAAAGCTCAGATATCTTGTTGATAATTTAGACATGAGTTAGTTTTGTCTTATTTCAGATTTACTAACATATTCACACCAGAAACCAGACAGAAATACTTGATTAGTATTTTTGTGTTTTTGCTGTGTCAGCATTTTGTCAGCTGAGACTGACTCAAACACTGACTCACTAAAAACCTTCAAGGTTTCTCTGTGAAAGGTTGAGTGACATCATACATCATCTACTGTGAAAAAAATATCAGATTTGTCTATCAAAGCAAAACCAAGTAACAAACTATTTTAAACTTTATTTTCTGCACTTTTTAGCTTTCAACACAGAAATAACAACTTAGTTTAAGAGACAAATGTCACTGACAACGAAATAAAATCATGTGACTGAAGCAGATCCGGGGTCAGTGACTTTATCACAGTTTTTATTTGTTTGAATCAAGTTTTAATTATGTTTCCACTTGGATACCAAAGATGCCTCTATGAGACACAAGAAAACATTCAGATGAACTTTAACCTATAATTTGATGACAGCATAACAGCTTTGTAGGATAAATGTTGAACTTTGACCCCTGTCCAGCTGTCACCATGACTGTTTGGTTTGTGCAGGTGGAGTGAAGCGTTCTGTGTCCTACACCGAAGTCACCATCTCACAGGACAGGAAACCTCAGAGATTCACTGGTGAGAGTCGTCAGTCGCTCTGAGTTCATCTGAGTTCATGAAGAGATCTGTGGAAACCCACTGATGTAAACAAACATTCCCTGAATGCATCACAGCCTTTAGAGCAGGTCATGTCTGGAAACCCACTGATGTAAACAAACAGTCCCTGAATGCATCACAGCCTTCAGAGCAGGTCACGTCTGGAAACCCACTGATGTAAACAAACAGTCCCTGAATGCATCACAGCCTTTAGAGCAGGTCATTCCTGACATGGTTCAGAAGATATTTGGACCAAAGTTCATTCATTCCATTGCGTAATAAACACGCAGACAGCGTGGCTTTGTTGGCTTTGTTGACATTTAAAACATGAAGAACAGGTCTATGCTGAGAATAGAGGCGTGTCCATCACCATGGTAACAGTTACAACAAATAAAGCAGGTCAAATATTGCAACTGATTATTCTCCTTTTCTTAAGATTTGAAATAAAACTTTAGAGAAATGTATGGATTAGAAGTGATTAACCTGAGTGTAAGCCTGATCATGTGATTTAGATGGACTGTTAGATAAAGTTTGGACCCAGTGGATGTTATTGTTTACATCCAGAAACTTTGTGCAGGTGCACAATGCTGGAGGGCAACAAGACGTTTCCTCCCCATCTGTAGCCGCGCTGCAGCGGTCCTTTATCTAACAGCTCCGTTAGCTGAAGGAAACCTGGAGATGTTATTAATTTACTGCAGTGCGCCACAGCAAAGGGAAAACTAATGCAGAAAAACCATTAAAGAATAACGCGCAGACTTGTTGCCATAGCAACTGGCAACAACAGCACCTTATGCTTCAAGATTTAACAACAACAAACACTCAGACATTTCCCACAGAAAGAACAGAACATTCAGGAAGACTGACCAAACTCTGCACTTCCTCAGGAGATTAAAATATGTTATTAATAAAACGGCACATCTGCCCCGACTACAGAGCAGAAACCGCTGAAAGCCCGACGTCTAAAGACTTTATCGGTCGTCTTTAGCATCGTTTATGTAGATGAGACTCATTTACCACAGAGGCAGTTTCTGTTTGCTTCTTGTAAATCTTCTCTCTCTACTGTTCCCCAGACACAGGCTCTGTCTCGACCTTCTATTCAGGAGTGAATCCAGACAGTTGCTGATAACATGAGAACCAGCTTCATGGAGCGTCACGGCAGGCCGGGCTCTCCTGTCTCCAGAAACACAAAACATTCATAATAATGGGGTCTGTATATCTTTGAATGGTCATTAAGTGTTAAAACTTTGGACATTTTCACATGTTCCTTTGAAGCTTAGAAGTTCAGTCTAAATCTAAATCCTGGTGGATTTTTCTGGTACTTCAGCCCAACTTTTTGGCCTGTTTGTGATTTTATGCAATATATTAAAGCCTAACTGTCCTTTCAGATGTTTAAAATCTTTGTATTGCATAGATACTGGTGCTATGAGAATATTTCACTTTTTTACTGAATTGGTTTGCTGAGTTGCTTTATGTTTTAATCTATTGTGTTTTTTGAGTCTTAATTTCACCACAAATGTTTATTATTGTTTTTATGAGGGCTCTGCATCTTATTGGTTAGGTTGCGTTGGGTTGATTTTTACTTCAAAACCTTATTGAACCAACATACGTTTCCTTTTTAGACATTCTCACTTATGATAGTGGAATGAAATCTTCCTTTGACTCTCAAACACAGTTTTAGAGAAACAACCAGGTGGAGTTTCTTGTCTCAGTTTCTGTATTTTCTTGTTTAGATGTGATTGTAGCGTGGTTTGCTAGTTTGCCTGATCAGGTAAGTTTTGTCAAACAAACCCTTCAGTAGTGTTGGAGTTGTGTGTGATGAAGCCGTAGAGCAGGGGGCCGGATACACACCCTGGTGGAACTCCGCTGTTAATGACATCACCTCTGAAATACTGTTTAAAAATAAATTCTTTCACTTTTTATTCCTCTTTCTGGTAACATTTTTAACACTCACTATATATAACTGGCTCTCCTCCAAAGATGTGTTCAAAAGCCTTAAAACTAAGGGTTGCTATGGAAACATGGTATCCACCGATTGCTCTCTGTATTGCTGTTACTTTAACAGAGTAACCCTTTCTTACCAGCCTGTACGTTGAGATATTTAAATGTTTTTCTGTTCCTGTAGATGTGGGTGAGTTTAGATGTTTTCTTTTTTTTCGTACCTCGAGGCCAGTGGCGGTTCTGGCATGGCAGTTGCCCAGGGCGGCACTAGAACACCCGGGAGGTAATTGTTGCACAGTCACCAGATGCAATAACATGCTGATCTGTCCTTTGTGATTTATTAACCATGCTGGTTAACCACCAGGGCACAAGGCCATTTAGTGGCTTGTTGTCTTTCCCGTTTTGCACAGTGGCTAAATGAAGTGAACTTTTGCATTCATGAATTAAAACCCCTGCTGATCTAATCAACTTGTTTTTTTGTGATAAATTTATTTTTTTTATTGCCAGTGGTGACACTGAAGAAATTTTGTTAATTTTGTTTTCTAACCAATTTTAGGTGAGAGATTAAAAATATATTAATTTAAATATTTTTTGTCCATCTCTACCTGTGAAGCCAGTAACTGTGGAGGGTTTGAATCTATTTTTATCTAAACTGTTAAGCAAAGGGAAACTTCTGCCTGAGCCTGTTTATCTGCTGTCACACATTAATGACTAAAATATTCAAACAGAGACTCTGAATGGACTCTCAGGCTCTGAATCAGTTTCTGTTCAGATGTTTCAATGTATCAAGAAAACCAAACATTTCTCAGAAGTTTCAGGGTTGAAATTTATCTGAGTAAAAACAGATTGAAGATGAGAGATTTTGTTAAAACATATTTACTGGTGGAGAGTCTCTGACAGACATGATGAACCTGATTAGGGCTTCAGTAGAAAACGCAGAAACATCTCAAAGAAGACGAGCAGCTGCAGAACCTCAACCCACAACTGATTGTCTTCTGTTGAAACTCAGTTTTTGCCACATAATTTAAATACAGAATCGACGTCTGAGTGCAGATGTACCACAGGAGGCTCAGTTTCACCCACAGCATGCAGAGGAAAAGAGAAGCAGAAACAAAACAGTTTCAGAATAGTTTCTAAAATTTACTGAAACTCTGATGCACCATCTGTTATGGGAACAGAAGAAATACAATGAGAGAGAAGTTCTAACTCATTATTATTCAGTGGTCATTTACCAAACTATCTGTTACTGTGATGGTTGCTAACAGCATTAGAAGGAAAACGTCATGCAATCGTTAAATATATGCATTTTATTTATTCTTTAGGGGTTTGGAAGACGACATGTGTTATGACTCTGATTGCTTGCAAATTTCATTTGGATTTTTAAGTAACAAAAACACAAACACTAAACCAGCGACTTCATAGTTCTGATATTTCTCCATCAGGATCACAAGATGTATGTTTTATAATCAAACAGGCTGGAAACGAGATGGTTGTATTTATTAACTGTGTCATGGTTCTGTTTAGACTTCTGACCCACATGCGAGATGACTGTCAGGAGACGGAAGTAAAAGATTAACCGGAATAATGATACAGGAAACGGGAATGGTTTTCCTCCAAAATGACGGGAAATTAACATACAAACACATGAAGACCTGGACAGAGTTATGGTAAATAATATACCAAGTTAATAAAACTAAACTGACATGGACTTCCTTGGTAATTTCCCAGAGTGTCAAACGCTCCAACGTTGGAGTGAATTTCCTGGAATCTTCACTGGTGGGAAGTTTGACATCCACCTTAACATGTTCATCTGTTTTCTGTTCTTTCACTGTAAAATGAGGAGATTGTTGAGTATTGAAGCTATTTAAAGAAACTGAAAATCTGAATATGGAAATCAGAACAGGAAATGGTAGTTTCAGCATTTTCCCAGTTTCATTTACTTTGAGTTTCAGTCTTTTTGTGTGATTTACGTAAAAGGACCGCAGCTTATTTTAGCTTTACTTTTTAAAGAGGCTTCTTACTTCTCTTCATTTTGCATAAATATTAACAATCTCACTCAGTTTTTTTCTAGTTATGCTAAATGATGGTTTCCCAGTGAAGAAGTGATTTGCTGTTTGTTATTCTAAGCTTATAAAATAAAAACATAATTGGATAGTTTAATTTCACAATAAAACTAAATTTAACGTTAAATTTATTTTTATTATTTTATTTCGAAGCTTAGATGAAGATGTTAAACCCACACAGCAGATTCAGATCCACAGTGAAGCTCTTTGTTCGTTGTTAAGTTCTTCCTGTAACAGAAACTTTTATCTCATATCTTCAGAGATAATATAGTTTCTGATTTGCAGTTTCAAACAAAGAGCTTCATTGTCTCCTAATCAAAGCAGCTTTGTTTCCACTAAATGATGAGAGAGTTATTTTTAGGATTTATGATGCTTTGGGTTACAAAGCATCATAAATCAGCCTTCAGCCGTCTGCAATAAACCATTAGCAGTTTGTTTTTATTGGCTCACTCAGGTATTTATCACATGCAGATTTACAAGTTTCACTTGAAGACATGATTTATAACAACATAAAATGATCATTGTATAGTTTTTCATTGGTTATTGCTATATTTCTCTGTTTTTGAGCTAAAAAAAGATTATTGATGTTTAAAAGTAACAATAATGAACCAAAGCAACAAACTGAAAAACTGAATTAGAATAAGTTGTTTTCTATGTTTTAAAGCTTCCAAATGAACAAAACAAAACCGACTGACAATTTAGTAATAAAACCCGTCCTCACTGATATTTCTCTACTTAAACTTAAATGTCTTGAACTTATTCTGAAGATTTCCTTTAATCCAAGTTCATCTCCAACATATTTATCACATGATGATGAAGATGAATGAATGAATGAATGAATGAATGAATGAATGAATGAATGAATGAATGAATGAATTGGTCCAAAATGTTCAATAAATCCACTAAGCGTGTTTGATAGGATAAATGTGCTGCGATCCTGAGATCTTATAACTTTGTTTTTCAGTTGTTTCTGTTTTCATTGCTGCTTTATTGTTTCTCACTTCCTGCCATTTTTAGTTTATTCCTGCGGTTCTTAATTTATTCTCATTATTTATTCTTTGGACTCGTTTCCTTGGATCAGTTTGTTTCTTTTTATGGATCATATTAGTTTTAGTTTTCTCAGCTTTGTTTCCTTCTTCCTCCAGCTGCGTCTACTTACCTCTGATTAGCCCCTCTGGTTCCTGTGCTGCTCTCTAATCTCCATCCTGTTCCTGTTGCACTTTGTTTATCTCCATCCTGTATTTTACTTCCTTGTCCATCAGCATTATTTCTTATTTTCCTGTAACTCATTTTTTATTAACCTCATTTTTTCATTGGTCCTCCCACTATGATACTTAATGATATCATGTTGTTTCTGTTCATTGTTTCCTGAAGCAGTAAAGCTCTAAAGGTCTCGTTTCTCTGTGTGAATATAAGATTTATAGATAGAAGTCACCTGGTGAGGGAAATGACCTATAATCTAAGTTTAGCGTGACGAGCTATAAATAACTGCAGGTGTTTCCTTAACGGATTCGAAGTAGTAAACAATGTCGACTTTTACTAGACCTTCAAAGAGATCAACATTCGTTTGGTGTTAATAATCAAACACGTGGATCAGAGGATTTACTGGCACTGACTTTTTGTTTACAACTCGTAAATGTAATTAATAACCAACAAAAGCTTTTGTAGATTCCTAACTGGTTTTAACTTGGGTATTTCCTCATTGATCTCAAACTAAACTGACTTGTTTAAAACAGGAAACTTTTGGGAAGATTTTGAAAGATTTTCCACAATAACTCCAGTCATTTGCTCCAGGAACAAGATTAGAGAAGAAACTCCTTCCTGGTTGTGAATAAATCTTTTGTTTGAATCACCTGACGGTTAATCGCTCCATCTGGCAAAGAAGCCGTCATGCATTCAGTCTCGTCTGTGTTTCCATCATTTATCACCTTTAAATCTTCATGTTTGAGCGCAGACTCAGAGATTCCTGGTTCAAACTGCGCTCCTCCACTTCCTGGGAACAATCAGACAACAACAGACGTGTTTTATAGCATGAATAATGATGTAATAACATAATAATAGTAATAATATAATAATTTGCTTTATTGGACAGGTTTTTGCGTACAAACAAGGATAATGACTTCCATTCCACTTTTCTTTCAGTTTAAAAGTATTTCACATTTACATAAAATTTGATGGCAGATTAAAAAAAGGGATTTTTAAAAATATTTCCTTATAAATATGCAGTTGTATTCAGTAAAGTTAGTTAATGTCAGTGAAACATGTTACTTATATTAATGTTATATGAATGACAAACTGATGTTTTCAAGTCTTTATTTCAGGTAATTATGATGATTTTCTGCTTGCAGCAAATTAAATCATGACATTTATTCCCAATATTTAATATTTTCACAATATTTAACTATCTGAGGCACTAAAATCTGAGTTCTTATTATTGGTCAGTAATTATAATAAAAATAAATGTTTGAAATAATTCACAGGCAATAAGAGTTTTGACACTAAATAACAAAAGCTGACTTTAGTGTTATGAAGAATGTTTTTAGATGTTTTGTTCCATCCACCTGTGAATGAATGTTCACTGGTGGTAAATATTTTGTTCATAAAAGGGAAATAAAAATGTTATAAAAACTCCCTAGAAAAAAATGTCTCCTTGTGATCAATTATTAAAATCAGTTGATCATGTTATTTTCTAAAAAGTTTACAAAAATGTTATAAAACATGAATTTTATTATTTATTCTCTGTTTTTGGTGTTTCATCAAATATGTTGAAAACTAAAACAAGTTCTTTCCAACATGCATCAAATTTTAACTCTTCAAAAAATTTTCCTGCTAATTTTTCTGCTTTTCTAGAATCTCATTATGATTTGTGCATTAATTACAGAATCAGCCTGTCAATAATCAATCAGAGCCGATTGAAGAAAGAAATCATCTGATTTCCGTCTCTGGAAGATTGATATACTTCAACGTAAATATCTACAAAATTCAAAGATGTAGAAATAAAATAAGGTTACATTTGTGGAGATGAAAGACTTCATAAAGATGAAACTGTTTCAATCTGTTTCCTGCTCTTAAATCCTCCAACATGGCTGAAGACAGATGATGAGAAAGTGCTGATGTGTCAGAAAGTTCATCATCAATAGTTTGCAATCGATCAGTCAAAGCTTTGAGTCCTGAGTCAGAGATGGACAGTGACATCTAGTGACCACGTGTCGGTACTGCAGCTTAAACCGACATAGACCAGGATGCGTCAGTGTCCAGAAAAGAGAAATTTCCTTCTGATTAAACATCATCTGCTCTTCTTCAGCTACAGGATTATTTTAAACTTACAGACAGAAGAATAAAAATATAAAGTTCAGTGTTTATGTCAGTCAGGAAACCATAGAAACACCAACAGAGTCCGCTCCATACGGATCAGGAACCATGATGAGAGCAAACTAACATAGCAGAGCTCGTCTGTTTGTGATTGATAAATATTTTTTAAAAGCCTCCTAATGTCTGTGGACCTGATATCCAGCTGCTTTCATATGATACAGATGGAAACTTTCACTTTGTGTCATTTAAAATGGACCTTTTATGAACATTATGCATCAGTAAAACTCTACATGTGCAGACAGTAGTTAAACGCTGCTCTGTTAGCTCCGGGTTTAGGTTAATACTTTAGGGAAAACATAATTCAACCAAGCAGTCTGAATACTGTGGTCTTCAGTTTCTGCTTCTCTGTCACTCTTATAGTTTTCAGATGATTCATTTTGGGAGAAAAGCTGTTCAAACCAATCTGGAACTGTGTAAAAAAGTAATTGGACTCACATTCATAAGTCTAAATGATTCAAGTCCAAAACCTTGTTCTTTTATTTCCGTGAATGAAATTAAACAATATTAAACCTCCTCTCTGTTTCATAAACAAACTGTTCTCTGGTTTCTGTTGCTGCTCTCTGTAATTCTCCACATAGAAACTTTGGAAAGCGGGCAGGCTGAGACCCCAGTGGAAGACACGCCTCCAGGCTCTTCCTGGAAACGGAGGCCTGATAACTCCTCCTAGGCTGCATCCTGCCAACACGTCTCTGCTCCCTCCTCTTCAGATCTGGACGTTTCCTGCTCAGGCTAACAGCTTCCAGGCCTCATTCACTGCAGCAACACATGATGTTTAGATCAGAGCTCAGAGCTGCTGTTCTACAGAGGAAGAAACTACGCAGTTGTTACTGAGAGCTGAAATGGCGCAGGGAGGAATTCGACTAGACGAAGAAAACTTCTCCTGTTCCATCTGTTTGGATCGACTGAAGGATCCGGTGACGATTCCCTGTGGACACAGCTACTGTATGAACTGTATTAAAGATCACTGGGATGGAGAAGATCAGAGGAGGATCCCCAGCTGCCCTCAGTGCAGGAAGGAGTTCAAACCGAGGCCTGAACTGGAGAAAAACGTCATGTTAGCTGCTTTAGTGGAGGATCTGAAGAAGACTGGACTCCAAGCTGCTCCAGCTGATCACTGCTATGCTGGACCTGAAGATGTGGCCTGTGATGTCTGTACTGGGAGGAAGAGGAAAGCTGTCAAAACCTGTCTGGTCTGTTTGATTTCTTACTGTGAGAATCACCTTCAGCCTCATTATGAATCTCCTGCTTTTAAAAAGCACAAGCTGGTGAATCCCACTAAAACTCTCATGGAGAGCATCTGCTCTTGTCATGATGAGGTGATGAAGATGTTGATGGATGGATATGAAACCGTCTCTGCAGAAGCAGAAAGAGCTGAGAAGCAGAAGGAGCTCCAGGAGAGTCGACAACAAATCCATCAGAGAATCCAGGACCAAGAGAAAGATGTGAAGCTGCTTCAACAGGAGGTGGAGGCCATCAATGTCTCTGCTGATAAAGCAGTGGAGGACAGTGAGAAGATCTTCACTGAGCTGATCCGTCTCCTCCAGGAAAGAAGCTCCGAGGTGAAGCAGCAGATCAGATCCCAGCAGGAAACTGAAGTGAGTCGAGTCAAAGATGTTCAGGAGAAGCTGGAGCAGGAGATCACTGAGCTGAAGAGGAAAGACGCTGAGCTGGAGCAGCTCTCACACACAGAGGATCACACCCAGTTTCTCCTCAACTACCCCTCACTGCCAGCACCCAGTGAGTCGACTCACTCATCCAGCATCAACATCCGTCCTCTGAGACACTTTGAGGACGTGACAGCAGCTGTGACAGAGCTCAGGGACAAACTACAGGACGTCCTGAGGGACACATGGAGAAACATCAAACTGAAGATCACTGAGGTGGATGTTTTACTTTCAGGACCAGAACCAGAACCAAAGACCAGACGTGAATTCCTACGATATTACCAAGAACTCAGTCTGGATCCAAACACAGCACACCTGAAGCTTTTATTATGTAAAAAGAACCGAAAAACTAGAAGTGTAAGACATCAGCAGTCTTATCCTGATCATCCAGGCAGATTCTCTGTTCATAAACAGGTTCTGAGCGTCCAGAGTCTGACTGGACGTTGTTACTGGGAGGTGGAGCGAACTGGGAGAATAGTTGGTGTCGGAGTTTCATACAAGGACGTGAGCAGAACAGAAGAATTTGGACAAAATGACAAATCTTGGTTCTTATATTGTGACCTCATCTGTAACGTATTTTACCACAACAACGTTGTAACTCAACTACCAGGTTCTGATTTCTCCAGGATAGGAGTGTATCTGGACCACAGAGCAGGTGTTCTGTGTTTCTACAACGTCTCTGGATCCATGACTCTGATCCACAGAGTCCAGACCAGATTCACTCAGCCGCTGTATGCTGGAGTTACGCCTCTGTGGTTTGGAGACACGGCTGAGTTTATTAAACCGAGATAGTCAGCAGTGATCTGAGGTCCAGTTGGTTTAAATGTTTATTTTAGTTCCAGTTCATTGTTTTTTCTTCACTGATCAGAGACCAGCTGTCTTTATGGAGCTACTTTATCATCTTGTTTTGTTGATGTTTGTTTGGGTGCTGCCCCTGCCTGTTTCTGATCTAAGGATTTTTATTCACCACCTGATTACATTTACATTTATTACTCTTGTCAGACCAAATGCTGTTGATCAAATCCACTTATAGATGAGTGATGGAAGCATGATGTAAAAACATCCTGATTGTTTTTTAATGCTTGTTGGTGCTGCATTGTGATTTGCTGCATTTCTTTTTATGACATTTTATTATTAGTCAGAGTTTTGAAGTTGTTTTTCAGTATTCCAATTTCTTTCATTATAATGTATTAGTTGATTATATTTAGATTTTATTATTCATTTGCCCTTCTTTTGTTGCATATTTGTAGTTTATGTAAAAGGTTTATTGGTTGAGATATATATTTAAAATAAATTCTCATTCTTTGGAGATAAATTATTTGTCTTTATTAAAGTGAATGTGTTCAGTGTCAGACCTCCTGTAGTGTTACATTAGATCAGGGGTGTCAAACTATTTCACCGAGGGCCACTTCAGCATATTGGCCCCCCTCAACGGGCCACATTGACGGTACAAATCAGAAGTGAATCCCTGCTAAAACACCCCAGACAAAAGGCTGACTTCCCTCATTCAGTTCTGTAGAGGCTTATAATGAGTCAATGGTCCAGGTGTGTTAGAGAAGGAATGCATGTAAAGCTGCAGATGGTAGCTCTGGAAAACTAGACTTGGGCATCTCTAGCATAAATGTATAAAAATACAATGTTAAAAATAAATTAAACACCTCATATTGTTAAATAATTGATTTTATGTATTGAAGTTTTAAATATTACATTTGAGTTTCCATGGATGTAAAATTACTGCTCAGTTTAAAAATTACAATATTTAAATCAGTGTTTAAAGGTAAGAAAACAAATAATAAAAACAAGTCACATGGGCAGACATTATAGACTTTACGCAAAGATGGCCTTGAGTTTGACACATGTGCATTACGCCATAGAACTGCCAATTGGTAATTGAAGTAAAGTAGCTTCAATTTCAAAGAAGCCGACTGGCAAATGAACCATCACCAAAGAGGAAGGCTCTTGTTGTCTCACTGCACCCAAGAGATGCATAACCTACAAAAACCATTTCTGCCTGGTTTCGAACCAGAGACCTTTTGTGTGTAAAGCAAACGTGATAACCACTACACTACAGGAACTGAACTTCTCTGCTTTGTTTCAGTTTGAGGTTCCAAAGTTGATGATGTGAGATGCAATGCATGAAAATGTCAACTGAGGTTTGCACTCAGATGCCTGGATTCAGAGTACAGACCATAACACCACAGACCCTTGTTGACCTTTAGTAAACACCTGTGATGAATAGAACATACTAAATCTGTTTCTGTCTGGTTTCGAACCAGAGACCTTTTGCGTGTGAAGCAAACATGATAACCACTACACTACAGAAACTCATGCTCTTTGCAGTGGTCCTGGTAGATGATCCACATTTTGTTAGAGACTAACGTCAACGATGGGCATGGAACAATGTCAAATACTTACAGATCCTCTCAGAGAGCACAGTAACTTGGTGAACAAACTTATGCTTGTGCCTAATTTCACATTACAGTCCATAAACTAAGCCTAGGATCAAAAAATTGTATTGAAAATGTCATTAGCAGAGACAAATGGTTCTACAGAGACTTGGCTAAATGGCTATAAAATAAAATCAATACCTACAAATAAAAAATGGTTCAAAAATAAAATTAACACATTAAAATAAAAAAAATATCTCTGAAATACAATCAACACTTGAGAATTAAAAATGGTTCAAAAATAATATCAACACTTCAAAATACAAAATCTCTGGAATATAAAATATTATGTATGTTGTTTTGAAAAACATTAGAATATAAGCACTTTTATCAAATCTTCAGTGGTAAAATCATGTAAGTTCTTCTTAAGTCCATGGAAACTCAGATTTTTGTAAGGTAGGTGAGTTAGCTCAGCAGGTTAGAGCACCGTGCCGGTAATGCTGAGGTCGTCGGTTCAAACCCCGTATGGGGCAATTCATGTGTAAGGTCACACAATCAACACTTCAAACATAAATAAGGGTTCAAAAATAAAATCAACACTTCAAAATAAATAAGGGTTCAAAAATAAAATCAACACTTTACAATAAATAAGGTTTCAAAAATAAAATCACCATTTCACAATAAATACAATTTCAAAAATAAAATCAATACTTAAAAATGGTTCAAAAATAAAAACAACACTTTACAATAAATAAGGTTCCAAAAATAAAATCAACATTTCACAATAAATACAATTTCAAAAATAAAATGAAAACTTAAAAATGGTTCAAAAATAAAATCAATACTTACAAATAAAAATGGTTCCTAAAATAAAATTTACAGTTCAAAATGTATAATGGTGTCTGTTCAGTCCATAAAGTAAGCCTGGGATCAAAAAATTTATTGAAGATGTCATTAGCAAAGACAGAGTCTTAAAATGGTTAGGAAGCGCATTACAAACCTTTGGTTGAATTCAAGTCTCCATTACAGATCAGAGAAAACTAAAGAGAATGCAACGTTGTGTTAATCCATTTGAGGAGCCGGCAGTTTATCTTGAGGAAATAAATGACGATGCAAAAGTTAATCAGACTGTAACATGCGCAGTCCGCTGATCAACCACTGTGGACGCGGCTCAGAAACCGCTGGAAGTAACTCATCCAGCGGATTTAACAAATGGAGCCTTCTGGGTTCACGTTACCCAGGAGAGCGTTGCTCTGGAGGAGCTGCAGACATAACATCTGTCCGTTTCGGAGAAGCGAAACCAAGCAAATAAATAAATAAATAATCCGGACCGCACAGGGTAAAACACTCACAGAGTTCAGTTGATCTGTTTGGATCAGACAGATCCAACTCATGGGAACCAGGAGGAAGTGCGTTCAGACCCCAGCGTGTGAAGTGATGTTAATTTAAGTGGAGTCGCTTAATTTATTATAAGTTATTGGGGCCAGTCAGTGGTTTTTGTCACTACGGAGAAAAATTTAGATACATTTATCTGCTTAATCTGTGATGGGATCTGGATTCACGGTGAATATTCACTAAACCGCATAAAATACGACTAAATAGCCGATGTTAATATGATTGTAATTTCAAGGATAAAAATAGTACCTGACCGATTTTTTTTTTTTTTTTATGTTGTCGGTCAAGATAACGGATAACAAAAAAAGTCTAGTGCGACCTGCCGATGTCTCAGTTTTATTCGCTGGGAAAATCAATAAGCATCTTGAGGTGACTCTGCTGCTCTCTAGTGACGAGAAGCCGTAATGTTGGCTGGTAACAATCGGAATGCATTGTGGGAGATGTAGTTTGTAGTCAATTCGTGCTCAAAACCTATTTTAAGTTAATTATCAGCCTATAAAATGCTGGGCGGGCCACATAAAATGATATGGCGGGCCACATGTGGCCCGCGGGCCTTGAGTTTGACACATGTGCATTAGATTATTCACAAGAGACTGAAAATGTTTGGCTAATTTTTCCTGATCTTGTCCAGCTTTTTTAACTCCACTTTTATTAATAACTTAATCTTAATTATTGATATTTGATTAAGCCAAACATTGTTGCATCCCTGTTGCACAGCAAAGCCATTCAACCTAACCTCCCTGATCCTCCAGGAGACAGACAGGCCCACAGCATCACTGATCCTCTACCATAGCGAACACTGAGGCTGACAGGCTTTTCCACATTCATTGGTTGTTTCTTATCAAACCCTCCTCAGTGCTCATTGCTGAAAACATCATGTCTACTTTTGAGATTAAAAGACAGAAAAGCCTTTCTTTTTATCATCTCTCTCATATTGAAGCATTTAGTGTTTAATGTTTAAAGCCAAATATAAAATCCTCCAACATCTCCATCATGGCTGACAGTAGACAGCAGAGATGAGTTGATGTGTCAGGGGGAGTTTAGGGGACATGATGAGTCACAGCTTTGATCCTGTGACACAGATGAACAGGGACATCTAGTGGCCGCCTCTCGGTACTGCAGAGGAAAACAAAATAAACAGGGATGCGTCAGGTGTCAAGAAAAGAGAAATTTCCTTTTGATTAAACATCATCTGCTCTTCTGCAACTGCAGGATTATTTTAAACTGACAGACAGAAGAAAGAAAATATAAAGTCCATCATGAAGGAAGGAAGATTCAGAGAAACTCATCGATCTAAATACTGATAATACAGAAAGAGGAGGAGCGTCTTAAAGAGACAGTAGCTCAATTTCCAGAAGTTAAATTGGGAAGTCAACTTTATTTTAGGTTATGTTTTATAAATAACTAATTTCTATACCAAGTTAGCAGTACTTGATTGTGGTACAAAATGACACTATGTGACTGGAAAATACCTTTTAACACATGCAGGAATGTTCACTGATAAGACACTAGGTGGGGCTAGAGCACCAACATTTTTCCCTCTGGAAAAATTGTCCTGAATGTTTTTATGTCTGGTTTTGTTTCTTAACAGTGCATTGTGTACCAACAGGGCCGTGCAGAGACCTCTGGAGGGGTCGGGGCTCAAAGTTAAGAAGGGGCACGTTGAACAGGATCTTAAAACACAACAACCCATATTAATGTAAAATCTAACATGGTCTCACATCATACTATATCACTGTCATCCTGGAGAATGCAAAGGAAATGCAGTTGATGTTTTTCCTGATGGGTTCAATGTCAATGTTGATGGGCAGCTGATGATGGAGCTGCTGCTAAAGAGACAACTGAAGTTAAAAGAACAAAGGAGAGGTGGTTGCTGGTTATTTCTGTTCGTAAACAACAAATGAACAGAGTTTTCCATAAAACAGCAAGTTATCCAAAACTGAAGGGAAAACTAAACATATATACTATAAGCATAGTAATACAACTAGATTTTCCCTGCTAGATATTTCTTTAGAAAACAAGAAAAACAGCAAAACAGATGCAGCTTAGAGAATGACCTGCACTGGACAAGAATGCAAATCTCAAAAATGATATGAAGCAGCAACATCATTTAATGACCCTGCTAATTGCAAGTCATTTTCATCAATAGGTGACATGGCTGAACCACAAATAAAACACAAAAACTTGAGCGTAGGAGCTAAAAAAAATTACATTATCTCAAATCAAATGATAATAAACTCGGGGGTGTGGATAACAATCACATTTTTGGTTGAAGTTTTCTAAAAAAGAGCAACTTCTAAACGGTTTAGACTAAACCCCATGAGGTAAAACACAGGCTTTGCTTTCCATTGTCCCCACCTGCAGACAATGGTACAGTAGGACGTGATTCCATATTGGATTCCTGATTTATATTGGTTGTTAATAAGCCTGGTAAACTGAATATGTTGTTGTAAGGTGTTGTAAAATATTGTTCTATATGCCCCTTTTAAACCTCGATTACCTGCTCCTCCAGAGGTCTCTGCACAGCAAATCCAGGAGGCCCAGATTAACACTGTCAGATTTGATTTCAACACTTTTAAAGTGTCTATATGGGTCCAGACCAAAAAGTGTTAATTTAACTCTTTTTGGAGAGTTGGTACCTTAACTCTAATAAAGTGTCAAATATCAAATCTGCTGGAGTTAATCATTTAACACTTACTAACACTAATTCAGTGTTAGATCTTATTAACTCTCACAGAGTATTTTTTTTAACTTCATAAGAGTTATTTGTAATTAATATTAAATAGGTATTTTATTGTTTGAACTTTTAAAAATTCTTTGGAAAATAAACATTTAATAAAGAGGCAGTGATTTTCTCAAATTCATTTATTTAAAAATATGCACCATAATTACAAAACATATTACAATGTTGAATAATGTGCATGTTTCACATGTCGCTTTTATTCACATATTGCTTTTTAAATGGTCTGACATCAGCAGTGCAATACAAAATGCAGTATGCTTAATACATTTTTCTTCAATACAATATGCATGAAACTGTTCAAAGTACAAGGTGGAGAAAGTAAAGCCTTTATCAATGCATGCAGTTCATGTAATATGATAGAGTACATTTTATTTTAACAGGTAGATTGCCAGATATTACAGTACATAACAGACCAGCGAAGGAATACATTTTTACTACAACTCTAACAACAAGCCTCCATTACAGAAATGTGGAGTTTCACAGATATTAACACTTACATACTCATTTTTGGAGCTTGAATCTTCGAAGAATCCATGGAGGGATCAGGAGGGGGAGGTTAGGCTGGAGATTCATCCGCAACCAGACTGGTTCTAATATATACAAAAAGGCAATAAAAGGATTAAAACATGCTGCAAAACGTATTTAAGACGACACAACAGCGGGAATAATGCTCTCAACGTAAGAGCATTCAGTTCAGTCAGTGCAATTAGTGAGTATAACAGCCAATGTAAAGTCAGAAACAACAGGTAGACTATGTTGGTCAAGCATATAAAAATAAACCTTGATTCAAATGATTCACAAAGTTCAAATATGGATTTTTAAATATAGTGTAAAATAAATAATAAAGCATGACGTAGCTCAGAGCACAAAGCATAGAAATAAGCTGAATAGATCTGCCTTTAGGAATTGGACTGATACCCATTCAATATCTGGATTGATACATATAGGCCTGTCCCCATAAGCAATAAAGCAATTAATCACATGGTAAATTAAAACATTTGCATAATTTATTGTTTTTTTCTCTTTTGCTTCTTTCTAACAAAAACTGGATGACTAAAGTCTTCAGTCTGGTGTTTTGGTCTCAGAAGGAGCTCCAGGTGAGTCGACAACAAATCCATCAGAGAATCCAGGACCAAGAGGAAGATGTGAAGCTACTTCAACAGGAGGTGGAGGCCATCAATGTCTCAGCAGTGGAGGACAGTGATCAACATCCGTCCTCTGAGACACTTTGAGGGAGACATTTAGTGTTTAACTTGAAATTTACTCAATAGGTTTTTCCAAGCATCTTTGTCTTCCAGTTGATGCAACAGCAGCCGTGTAGTTTCAAACCTCAGACCAGTCCACTTTAGATGCTAACATATCATTATTAAAATCATGTAGTAATAATCTTACATGTTAAATCTACAACAGCACACTGTTTTAAAGCCTTGTAATTCAATGCATTTTCAAAAAAATATTTGCAGTTTAGTTTAGTGCAGGTAAGAGTTACTTCACAATCAATGTAGATTTATTTCAACAAGAGTGCACATATCAACATGTTTTACAACACATATTTTTCAATAAAATTGGAATCCATAATTTGTTTAAATGGGTTGTAATTAAGCATGATAAACTGAATATCTTGTTGTAAGCTTTTGTAAGAGGTTTCTGCAGAGACCCAGCTCACAAATGTTTGAGCTGGCATCTCAAACAAGACAAACTTCAAAGGTCTTCATGGAAACCAACATTTGAAAACTCTGCCTACACTACATCCTGTCAACACACATCTCTGTTCCCTTCTCTTCAGATCTACATGTTTACTGCTGAGTCTAGCAGCTGCCAGGCTTCGCTCACAGCAGCAACACATGATGTTTAGATCGGAGGTCAGAGCATCTGCTCCTCTGCAGAAGAGGAAACCACACAGTCGTCAATACTAAGAGCTAAGATGGCGGAGGAAGGATTTCAACTAGACCAAGGTAAATTCTTTTGTTCCATCTGTTTGGAGGAACTGAAGGATCCGGTGACTATTCCCTGTGGACACAACTACTGTATGAACTGCATTGAAGACCGCTGGGATGAAGAAGATCAGACCACAGCTGCCCTCAGTGCAGAGAGACGTTTGAGCAGAGACCCAAGTCAAGCAAAAACATGATGATGGAAGAGTGTATTAAATGTCTGAAGAAGACTGGACTCCAAGCTGCTCCTGCTGATCACTGCTATGCTGGACCTGAAGATGTGGCCTGTGATGTCTGCACTGGGAGGAAAATAAAAGCTTTCAAGACCTGTTTAACCTGTTCAGCTTCTTACTGTGATGATCACCTACAACCTCACTATAATGCTCCACCATTAAAAAGGCACAAGCTGGTGAATCCTTCTAAGACACTCCAGCTGAACATCTGCTCTCGTCACGATGAGGTGATGAAGGTCTTCTGTCGTACTGATCAACAGTGTATCTGTTATCTCTGCACTATGGATGAACATAAAGGCCATGAAACAGTCTGCAGAAGCAGAAACGACTGAGAAGAAGAAGGAGCTCCAGAAGTGTCAACAACAAATCCATCAGAGAATCCAGGACCAAGAGGAAGATGTGAAGCTGCTTCAACAGGAGGTGGAGGCCATCAATGTCTCTGCTGATAAAGCAGTGGAGGACAGTGAGAAGATCTTCACTGAGCTGATCCGTCTCCTCCAGGAAAGAAGCTCTGAGGTGAAGCAGCAGATCAGATCCCAGCAGGAAACTGAAGTGAGTCGAGTCAAAGATGTTCAGGAGAAGCTGGAGCAGGAGATCACTGAGCTGAAGAGGAAAGACGCTGAGCTGGAGCAGCTCTCACACACAGAGGATCACACCCAGTTTCTCCTCAACTACCCCTCACTGCCAGCACTCAGGGAGTCGACACACTCATCCAGCATCAACATCCGTCCTCTGAGACACTTTGAGGACGTGACAGCAGCTGTGTCAGAGCTCAGAGACAAACTACAGGACGTCCTGAGAGACTCATGGACAAACATCTCAGTGGCAATAACTGAGGTGGATGTTCTACTGTCAGAACCAGAACCAAAGACCAGGCGTGAATTCCTACAATATTTCCAAGAACTCAGTCTGGATCCAAACACAGCACACAGGAAGCTTTTATTATCTGAGGAGAACAGAAAAGCTAAATGTGTAAGACAGCAGCAGTTTTATCCTGATCATGCAGACAGATTCTCTGTTCATAAACAGGTTCTGAGCTTCCAGAGTCTGACTGGACGTTGTTACTGGGAGGTGGAGATGAAAGGAGAAGGAGTTGGAGTAGCCGTTTCATATCTCAACATCAACAAGGCAGAACCATTTGGATTCAGTGACAAATCTTGGGTACTGAATTGTACCACACCGAATTGTACACTTTATCACAACAATGTTAAAACCCCAGTACCAGGTCCAGTCTCCTCCAGAATAGGAGTGTTCCTGGACCACAGAGCAGGTATTCTGTCTTTCTACAGCGTCTCCGGTACCATGACTCTCCTCCACAGAGTCCAGACGAGATTCACTCAGCCTCTGTATGTTGGAGTTAGACTAGTCTGTGGTCAGGACTCTGTGGAGTTCATTAAACCGAGATAGTCAGCAGTGATCTGAGGTCCAGTTGGTTAAAATGTGTATTTTAGTTTCAATTGTTTAAGTTTCCATCATTATTGTCATTTCGTCACGTCTCATAGATCAGCTGTATTTATTTAGTTACTTTGTTATCTAGTTTGTTGCTTAGTTGATGAAGGAGTTTGTTCGGTGCTGCTCCCTCCTGTGAATATTTTTATTCACCTAAACTAATATCATTTAGATTTATTGCTTTGTCAGACTAAATGCTGTTGTTGTTCAAATCCTGGAAACTGTAATTATCATCATCAATCAGGATATCAGTTATTTTATTGGACAAAGATCTGATTCTGGATTAAACTGGGATTAAAGTCGTATTGTGACTCAGATTAAAACAGCCGATGTAAAATCAATAATAAAGAAACTGAAACTGACTAAATCAATAGGTTCACTACGTTGGTCAAGCATTTTCAAATAAACGGCAGCAAACATTCATTCAAATTATTCAGAAAGTGCAATTAGGAATTCTAAATATAATTTACAATAAATAACACATGGCACAAAGCATATCATTTGGATGAGTAGATCTGCCTTCATGGGTTGGGCTGATACCAAATCTAGATTTTTTTCAATATTGGGATTGACACATACAGACCTGTCTCAATAAGCTTCGAGTTCATTGTTGTAATTTCTTCACTGCTCAGAGATCAGCTGTCTTACTGGAGCCATTTGTAATCTTGTTTGCTTTGTTTCCTGTTTCTGTTCAGGAGGCTACCACTGCTCAAGAGGAGTTTTGTTCACCAAAACTAAAATCATTTAGATGTATTGCTTTGCCAGACCAAATGTTGTTCAAATCCATGATGAACTGATGGGAAATGTTATCATCATGAATCAGGATTTCACAAAGATCTGATTCTGGATCAAACTGTGTGAATAAAGAAATCATGTGACTCAAATTGGTTTGCTGAATACAAATAAGTGTATGTGTTGTAACCAAAACAAAGAGAACTGAGTCTATGCATGTCAAAAAATGCTCCATGCTTCAAATAGCAGCTCCAGAGGCTTTGAAAAGGTCAACTTTGTTTTAGTTCAGGTTGTTTACAGAGTTCACCTGAACCGTTCCTGGGACTGGGGAGGACACCAACAGCTGATTAACATACCGGGTTTTATTGGCTATCCACACTCTTTGATTTTTGTTTTTTTTCATCCATGATGTTGCAAGTTTGAAGTAAACAGGGTTCATAAACATACCAACACATCACTCAACACATAATGGTAATGGACTATTAGAAAGAAAAAAAAGATACTTCAAAGATGACAACGTCCACCATGAAGATACCTGAGGAAAGAAAACAACGCCAGGACTTATATGACCGGAGGCATTCATGTTTACAGGAATATTATTCTGTTTACTGAGGTGAGTTTTTATTGTTTTTAAAACACCATTACAATACACAGCATGCCACTGTGTGCCTCATCTGGGGCTGTTCTGCTGCTAATGTGATAATTGTGACAGTGATAAGGCATTAAGCAGCGCTGCGCCCCACGCTGACTAACTGCATCTACAAGCTGTAACATTTAAATAATTATTGACATTATTTTATTTGGGCCTAATTAACATATACCTAAATATTAATTAGGCCTATTTGTATATTTATAACATAAATATACATGTTATATTTATTATTCAATGGGGGAATCCCACAGAGGTTGGAGGTTGTATGTTTGAAGTTTAAAGCCAAGTTTTGATTTACTGGTTGCTACAGCCTGAATCAGATATGGATCAGATCGTCACCTTTAGCTGCCGACCAGCCTGTCGTGGTTCTCCTTCAGAAGGATGTTGACATTTGTAGAAAACCTTCTCTGGATGTCTGTCCCATGAAAATATCATCTTTCTAGAATCTGATATGGATTCATCATGATAGTTTTCTTTGTAGAAACAACAAAGAGTCATGTTTTCTCCCTCCTCAACAGGATCACAGCGTTGGTTCAAATGTACATCAATCACCATGATAAGGAAATTTATGCTTTGTGACAATCACAAGTTTAGTGCTTAATAAATATGAAGGCTGCAGACTGACTGGTAAGGGAAGATTTGTGGGAAGTTGAGTGAAATAAGTGCTTCAATGGATTTATACTGGAATTAGCTTTTAATAATCAGGAGCTGGTGATTTCTGTTTGGTTAACATTGTTAGAACAATGGAGGTTGGACTAGTTGAATGACATCTGTGTTAATTATTGTGCAAAAGTGTGAGCACAATATGTCAAGCCAACAAGAGTTGATAGATTTAGAAGATGAGTCTTCTGCTCTCCGCTGAGTGGATCCTTCCTTTAAATAGGCCAAAGCAATTGAGAAAAATTGTTTAAATCAAGAAGCTTATTATGATTATAACTAAGTCGTCAAATCAAACACATTAGATGGATAATTTATGGTTCATGACTTGTGTTTTGAAGAGAATATAAACTGTTTTGGTGTCAGATCATCTGATCTGACCTGATTTCATAAGAATAATATGTAAAAAAGTGTTGCAACGTGGATTATGTTTTATCATGTGACAGAGCAAACAATGAGGCAGGAAATAGAAAAGGGAACTAGTGTGTGAGGTTTTTGGGAAGTAAGGGAATTTAAAGTTCCAGTTTATTTGTTTTCTACATTTTAGCTACAGGACATTAAGAGCTTTGCATCATAAAAAAACATCAACAGTAACCAAGTTTAAAAATAACCAAATATTAAATTTTATCAAATGCCATCATCAAAATCATCAATACACATCATCTATGCTGATCAATGTTCCATTCAATCAAAGGCAGCTCTGAACAGGTGAGTTTTCGTCTTGATTTAAAGGAACTCAGTGCTGCAGCTGTTTTGCAATTTGAAGTTTTGTGGTGAAGCTTCTCCATGTTTGGTTCTGGGGATGCAGAACCAACTAGAACTTAGCAGATTATCAATGATGTCATCAGCCAAAACAGACTCCACACAACATCTCCATCCTGGCTGACAGCAGAAAACTGAGATGAGTTTTTATGTCAGAAGGAGTTTATGGCGTTTGATCCAAGAGTCACAGCTTTGAGTCCTGTGACTCAGATGAACAGGGACATCTAGTGGCCACCTCTCGGTACTGCAGAGGAAAATTAAATCATTTTCGGGGTTTGATGTTATGTAATAAGTAAGGAAAAACAAATAGAACAACTAGAAAACAGCGATTGATACCACTTAAAAATTATTACAAATGACAAGACATATTTCCAATAAATATTATGTGGGATAATTTTTTTTCTTTTATTTAACCAGGTAAACCCTGTTGAGATCTAAATCTCATTTTCAAGAGGGACCTGAGCAGAAATCTGCAATACAAGCCAAAATGTGGAAATGTTCAACATAGGAAATGACTGAGAGAATGTTTGGGTTGTGTAGTTGAAGTTTAATGTTAAACTTAAAATGAACTTATTGCACTACACCTCTGTTAAGGTATCTATGCTTTATGTTAAATAATTATGTATAAGTACATGTGTACGGTAAACATTTGTCAGTAAATCGGTTTTCATAGAGTTAAGAATAAATCATATATTTTATATAATTTGCTTGTACTGGTGGAGTTTGTAATCAAAAGAAAAAAACTGTGGCTGGTGAAATGTCTGAGTAATCGGTAAAAAATGTTCTCCATCAGCCACAGTGGCTGGTAGAGAACATTTTTAATTTCCACCCCTGGGTCCAGTTGATTAATATATGTATTTTTGTTTCAGTTGTTTTTTTTAGTCATCATTGTTGTTATGAACAGCTTATTGTTGTGTCATTTGTAAATGACTGGTACCAACTTCTTTTGCCGTTTTATTTTGTTCAACATTTTGCTTTTTTTTTTGTTCATTCAAATAAATGTTGGTTTTATTTGACTGGATTCTATGTTTTGTTCTGAAGCTTTAACTTGAATAAATAATTAACAATTTCTCATGACTCAGAATAAAATCTTGGCCCACTTCATGAATCCAAACTTCAAACGTCCCCAGGTTTTCTTAACTTTATGACATGATTTTAATTTTCCTTCAGTAATATCCTAAATGCTGCTTTGGCCTCTTGGGATATATTAAAAGTAATATATATCCTTCACAAAACAAAGTAAAAGATGCTTTCTTTTTTTTGCAGTTGTAATAAATAATAAATCCAGTTCAGTTAGTCCACATTCCAGAAACACTGAAGGTCATAAAGGTGGACATCTTGAGATAAGATCATTTGTCTCATCTTAGCATCAAGCTGTATTTGACCTGAGTTTCAGAAATCTCTAGATGTTTATGTGCTGTGCTTCCAGGTTTCTCATCTCCGTTTGGTGACATTCCATCCAGAATTTGCATGATTGAAAGTGACATTGATGTGGATACTGCAGATTCAGTGAAACATCTTATCATTGCTCCCTAGACAAACCGGACCAGACAAAATAAGACGTTGGTTATCTGTTGGAGAACGGACTGGAAAAACCAGTCGCAGTCCATGGAGTCCTCCGTTTGCCAACTGCTGAGCCTGATGGTATCCAGCGACTTTGCACTGACTTCCCTAAGGCAAATGCTGTTTTGGTACCCGACTTGCTTCCTCTGCCTCACATGGAAGACTGTATCAACAGTGTTGGTTCAGCTGCATTCACCATCATCAGGCCAATACAGAGCCAGCAGGTGTGGCACATGGAGCAGACAGACTGGGGCAGGCAGAAATCTTCAGGGGCGATGGTCGGCGACCCCTCTTTTTGTCCAGTTGCTGACAGCCACCCTCGCTGGACTGAGGAGTTCTTGCCTTAACCTTGAATGTTGGGACCCACATCTCAGCTGTTGGCCCAATTTAGAACCGCAGTCTTTGGGAATTCTTGGAGTGATTTCCTGATGCTCGAAGCAGCCCTCTGTTTTCCTGCAGCTCTTGGATCCTCCTCACCTTGATACAAGGCCTCTTTGTGCATCCAGCTGTAAGTGAGTTGACTGCTTGGAAGGAAAGCCTCAAGTTCCTCTTCTCTGCAGTCGACTTTATCAGCTCCTCCTGACACCCATAGCCTCGTTGATCACAGCCCTGCAAACGGAAACCAGAAGTTAGATACATCTTTGATTAGCTGTAATTAACTTGCTTTAGATGGAGTCCTCTGCTCTGCTTGGGGAGTCTTGATGTGAGATTGCTTAAAGGTCACGTTCCCATCTCAGTTCCTTCTTTGGACCAACCATGTGTTTCCCGATCGGCACTCTCCTTTCCTCGGTTCCTCCTTTGCCTGGGTTTGTGCGCATCGTGCTCAGGTTGACCACCCTTGTTCTTTCAGTTCATCTTTTTCCTTTAATGTCTACTTGTGATACATCTCACCTCTATAAGTTTCAACCTCCATTAAACTCTAATCAACTTTGACTAAAGTTGCATGGTATTTCTGCAACTTTAGTCATGATTATTTAAGCAATAATCATGTTTAAACATATTAAACATGATTATTGCTGATTATAAAGTCATTAAACAGAATTAAACAGGGATCCCTGACCACTTTCTTCAGCATATTGTCATGGCTTGGACAGATCTGTCCAGTGGAGACTAAGGTGGACACAATGCTTGAAATGTTTTCTACGACTAGCTGGTCACTACTGTTGTAGAGGATTCTCCCATTACCACTTTGTGTAGCCCTGCAGGTCCTTTGTGTGGACCAGTGAGTGTGAACAGGCTTTCAATGCAGCTAAATCTCTTGTCTGCAGGGCTGCAGAGCTGCTCCTGATCCATAGGCCTTCCAGAGTGGATGCCTGTGATAAAGGTGCTGGTGCAGTGCTATTCCAAGACGGTGAGGATGGAGTGTGCCGTCCTGAGAGTTATTGTTCTGCTAAGTTTAAAACTCAGCAGATGAACTATTCCACCATTGAGAAAGAAACGCTAATACCTGTCAAGTTTTGGATTTGAGAATACGAGAAATGCCGCCATCTGATTTTACAGTTAGAGCTGGGAGACCATAATATGGGACATTTATGGGAAGATACTAATACAGGAACACGGCGGGAAAGGGGGGTAAAAACCTACAGTTTCTCGGCCAAAACTGGAGACTTGACAGGAATGAAGTCTTGTGATGCTCTTTGCCTTGCAGCATTTTGAGGTGCATGTTGGCTCTTCATCAACTCCAGTGACTGTGCTTTCTGACCATAACCCTATTGTCTACTTCTTTCAGATATGCAACCAAAACCACAGGCTGATGACAAAAACCACAACTGCAGGTGAGCACACATTTTTTATTTAGCAGACATATGATATTATTGGCTAAACCTTTTATTCATGAGTCTAATTATTCTTATTTTTATGTTTGTGAATGAAATCAAACAGTGTATCAGCAGCAGTCTGAATTCCCAAACAACCACATAGCTACAAAGTTCAGCCTCCCTTTTGTGTTCAACATTTTACAGTCAACCATTGTCTGCTTTCAGTTTCAACCACCTGTAACTCTACACCAAAACCTGGGAAAACAAGCAGGCTTAGTCACGCCAGGACAATGGCCTCAAACCTTTTCCTGCATAACTCCTCCTACGCTGGATCCTGTCAACACATCTTGTTCCCTCCTCTTCAGATCTAGAGGTTTATTGCTGAGTGCAACAGCTGCGAAGCCTCATTCCCTGCAGAAACGAAAGGTGTGTAGATCAGAGCTCAGAGGTGTTGCTGCTCTGCAGAAGACAAACAAACACAGTCGTTGTTACTGAGCTGAAATGGCGGAGAGCGATCAACCAGACCGAGATAAGTTGTTTTGTTCCATCTGTTCGGATCTACTGAAGGATCCAGTGACTATTCCCTGTGGACACAGTTACTGTAGGAACTGTATTAAAGACTTCTGGGAAGGAGAAGATCAGGGTGGAACCCATATCTGTCCCCAGTGCAGAGAGACGTTTGAACAGAGACCTGGGTTAAGTAGAAACACCATGATAGAAGAGTTGATTAAATATCTGAAGAAGATGGGAGTTGCTCTAGCTAATCACTGCTATGCTGGACCTGAAGATGTGGCCTGTGATGTCTGCACCGGGAGGAAGATGAAAGCTGTCAAGTCCTGTTTAACTTGTTCAGCTTCTTTTTGTGAGAATCACCTCCAGCCTCACTATGATGCTCCACCATTAAAAAAGCACAAGCTGGTGAATCCCTCCAAGAACCTCCAGGAGAGCAAATGCTCTCGTCATGATAGGATATTGGAGATTTTCTGTCGTCCCGATCAGCAGTGTATCTGTTATCTCTGCACTATGGATGAACATAAAGGCCATGAAACAGTCCCAGCTGCAGCAGAAAGAGCTGAGAGACAGAAGGAGCTCCAGAAGTGTCAACAACAAATCCAGCAGAGAATCCAGGACCAAGAGAAAGATGTGAAGCTGCTTCAACAGGAGGTGGAGGCCATCAATGTCTCTGCTGATAAAACAGTGGAGGACAGTGAGAAGATCTTCACTGAGCTGATCCGTCTCCTCCAGGAAAGAAGGTCTGAGGTGAAGCAGCAGATCAGATCCCAGCAGGAAACTGAAGTGAGTCGAGTCAAAGATGTTCAGGAGAAGCTGGAGCAGGAGATCACTGAGCTGAAGAGGAAAGACGCTGAGCTGGAGCAGCTCTCACACACAGAGGATCACACCCAGTTTCTCCTCAACTACCCCTCACTGCCAGCACTCAGGGAGTCGACACACTCATCCAGCATCAACATCCGTCCTCTGAGACACTTTGAGGACGTGACAGCAGCTGTGACAGAGCTCAGAGACAAACTACAGGACGTCCTGAGAGACTCATGGACAAACATCGAACAGGTAATAACTGAAGTTGATGTTCTTCTGTCAGAACCAGAACCAAAGACCAGAGATGGATTCTTAAAATATTCTCAAGAAATCACTCTGGATCCTACCACAGCTCACAATAAGCTGTTATTATCTGAGGGAAACAGAAAAGTAACATCAACTGACCAACAACAGTCTTATCCTGATCATCCGGACAGATTCAGTGTTTATAATCAGGTCCTGAGCAAAGAGAGTCTGACTGAACGTTGTTACTGGGAGGTGGCGATGAGAGGAGGAGCTGGAGTTGGAGTAGCAGTTTCATACCAGAACATCAACAAGGCAGAACCATTTGGATTCAATGACAAATCTTGGTCATTAAATTGTACTGCAGACGGCTACATATTTCATCACAACAAAGTTAAAACTGCAGTATCGGGTCCAGTTTCCTCCAGAATAGGAGTGTACCTGGACCACAGAGCAGGTATTCTGTCTTTCTACAGCGTCTCTGAAACCATGACTCTGATCCACAGAGTCCAGACCAGATTCACTCAGCCTGTGTATGCTGGGATTAGGCCTCTCTTTAGTAAGGACTCTGTGGAGTTCATTAAGCTGAGATAGTCAGCAGTGGTCTGAGGTCCAGTTGGTTAAAATGTGTATTTTTGTTTCAGTTGTTTCAGTCTAAATCATTGTTTTCATTTCTTCACTGTCCAGAGATCAGCTGTCTTCATGGAGCTACTTTGATGTCTTGTTTGTTTTGTTGATGTTGGAGTTTGTTTGGGTGCTGCCCCTTCCTGTTTCTGTTCAGCCACAAAGCTATCGCTGCTAAAGAGGATTTTTATTCACCTAATCTCATTTCATTTAGATTTATTGCTTTGTCAGACCAAAAGTTGTTGTTCAAATAACTGTACAGATGAGAAGATCAGATTATAAATCTATATGTGTCAATAAATTTGTCTTGTGACTCAGATTGTATCTCAGTTTGTTTTTGGACAATGATCTTATTTTTTTAGTTTTGTTTCATTATATTTTATTATCATATCAGTAATAAAAGTCGTGTGTTAAATACTGAAAAACTTCCTCATATCAGAGTTTAACATAGAAACAGTAGCAATAACACCTCTGTTGACACTGATGATGTTTACATTCCTGTGCATGTAATTCCTATAAATGAAAACACAAAAGGGAATTTATGCAACAAAATAAAAATGTTTTATATATTCATCAACCTTGTCTATATGATATAATCCCTGTGAGAGTAATTACAGACAGAAATTGCATTTCAATGGGCAGGAAATGGGCTTTAATCACTTGTTGGCAGAAAAAAACAAAGATTTTGGATTTTTTCACTGTGACACAGAATCTATTCAACCATACAGTGTATAAGAATAGCTGTGTCCTAAAGTGACCTTTCTGAATTTAACTAATCAAATACAGTAAAATAAAACGAAAAAACAAATATTTTATTTTATTTAGCTTCTTCTGTCACAGGACAGTGATCACAGATTACCATTAAAAATAACTTTTACTGCTATATGCAAATATATATCAAATCTTGCAAGGCAATGCACTTCTCTGCAATAACTCAATTGCACGTCATTTTTGTAAATTGTATCTAATTATCTGATTTACTTCTCCCCAATGGTTAAATGTGGTTTGAATTATGTTTTTGTTTGTATTAAATGTGTTTTTTAGGGAATTTTATGTCAAATGTTCCTGTTTTTAAGTCACATCAGGTGATTTGAGTAAAACCATTTTAATCAGATCTTAAATTACTTTGTCTTCAGGTGTAATGTACCTGTGAACGAGCCCTGGGGCGAGGAAGTAGGACCAAAGGTAAAGTAGGTCAGTCTAACTTGGGCTCACTGGAAAAACAAACACAATATAAGTGTTTAAACACACCTGTGAACATTAACTGAAGACGTTTCAGGCTTTATTACAGTAGGTGAGGTTCACTGTCACACATTTATAATGTTACTAAACTCAGGGCTTTTAAGACCTAACACTTTCAGAAACATAAATAAGACGTATCCATGCTGCATCAGTCAGTTTGTTCTGACTAAAGTGAAAGTATTTGCAGAACAGCAAGTTATTTTTTGCCTGTCAAAGCACCAACAGGTTGGACCGGTTTGATAGAGAGAGAGAGACAGAGAGAGAGAGAGAGAGAGAGAGAGAGAGAGAGAGAGAGAAAGAGGGAGAGAGGGAGAAAGAGAGAGAGAGAGAGAGAGAGAGAAAGAGGGAGAGAGAGAGAGAGAGAGGGGTGGAGAGAGAGAGAGACATTTCCCCACTTCTTTCCTAGGTGAGGATATGGGATCCAACCATTATGTGAAAACAGAGACATCAGTCAGGTGAGTCCATGGTCTCAGTCAGTGGCCAGTGATGAGGACATAGTGATGCAAAGACCATAAATACAACTGACACCTGAAATAGAAGCAGCATCTAGCAGCACTAATAAATTATTGTTATGAGTCTGTTTGCTGGATTTGTTTGCAGTGTTTGTTTGTTTTTGTTAAAAATGAAAAATTTGATTTAAATATTATACAATAGTTGGAATGTCTGCTTTTGTAACAGAACAAATACATCAAATTAGGAAGTAAAAGGCCTCATATAGGGAACGTTGAATGCAAAATGATTTATCATAAAACATTCCTAATTGCCAAGTTATGTTCATATATGGTGCTGCAGATGATCATAAGTAACTGTTTGTGAGCCTAACATGTAACCTTTGCATCAACATCCTTAGTAAGAGAGAACGACTTTCAGACGACTGATCTAAATGGATTCAGACTTACAGAAGTGAAACTACAGAGCTCTCTGCTTTCAGATACTTAAGAGATCTATCATTAGGGTTAGATGTGTAAAATGTGTGAAAATAACCTCATTTTATTGCAAAACAAGAATTTCCAACTGAAAAGTAATAAAACAACAACTTTAAGTTTCAGTACATGTATTCTGCATTGTAACTATCATTTGTTAACATTTATTCATTGATAACCACCTTTGTGACATTTCTTACTACAAACAACAATTTTAAAATAAATGTAAGTGAAACTTTTTTTCTTTTGTCCTTTGATTTTTAAGTCTATCTTTAATGGTATTACAACATTTTTATTCTGTAAACTTTAGCTGTTTCATCCTCTGGGATAAAACTAGGACACACACAGAGGCGAGAAGGAAAACTCATATTTATATTTAGTGCTGAACCAGAGTTAGGAGGATGAGAAGACAGGTAAAAACAAATCCTCAGACGTCTCTGTTGGAGAACAGCAGCAAACAGCGACATCTTGTGAGAAATTCTCCATACCAGCCACGAAACAACGAACAATCTTCATTCCACACAACTGGCTCAGTGGAAGGGAACTAAAGAAACTCATTTTGGTTTAGGGGCCACATACAGCTTAATCTGATCTGCAGGGGGCCACACAAGTAAACTCATTGCAAGATTAAATAGAACCAATAAAAGTGGACTTGTTGTTGTTTTTTATATTAAACGAATTTCACTTTTACAGAATATATTACGAACAACCTCAGAGTTTTTAAGAAAAGTGTCTGCAATTTTAACAATACTTTTACTCAGTTAAACATTTATTTAAGTGCATTAGGCACAAGAACTGATCTCAGTGATAGTACAATGTTGCAAAAATATTTATTCACAATTTTTGGAACTTAAAAACATTGTCCTGCATCATAAAATACACCAAACTGATAACAATTAAGAAATAATTTTAAATCAATTTTACGTCTGTGAAGCAATTTGAACAAATTAACTGGCTTCACACATTGAAAATCTTAAGTGTCAGCTGTTTTAAACAGACTTTTGACATAAGTACATTGGTTGATGCATAAAATGTATATAGAAAAACTTACAGACATGACATGTATGTAAGCATGCCCGAGAAATATGAGGTTGCCAAAGCCACAATAAAAAGCTGGTAAAGCATAGAATCAAACTTGTTTACAGCACCTGAAGCTCAGTGCTGCCATCTGCTGTTGGTTCCGATGCAGTGTGGCATCATGTTGTCTGCTCTGAATAAAACACAGCGCCTCCCCGTGGACAGTATAGGAACTGCAGATTAAACGAGGCATATATTTTTTCATGATAATGCATTTAGCCGGTTCCGTTCCGGCCCGGGAGTCGTACGTTTGACACCCCCGCCATAGAACACAAACTCAGGACGCTCCGTTCACACTGCTGCCTGAAGTGACCCAAATCCGATTTTTGTGAAATTAGATTTTTGTTTTGTTGTAGTCATTCACACTTTACCATACGGTGGCCACCGTATTACGACCTAATACTTTAACAGTTATCTTTAATCTAACATTTAATCCAGTATTTAAAAAAAAAAATCTAGCATAGAAAGGTTTTATATTGTTTCAGAATTTTATATAGTGTAATACGGATCACATTAAGAAAGCAATTACTAATTTATGCTAAAAAAAGAAAAGAAAAAACTTTACTGTTAAATGTCTGGATTTAGTAAAGATGAATTTTACTGATCTTTTTTACTATAATATAAATGAGCAGACTCTTTTGTAAAGTTTTCTTAGTACCTGCAAATGAACACCAGATGGCAGTGTAAGACAGAGAAACCAGATTAAAGGTTATTGATCTGGAGCTCATTCAACACATGAAGAAAGCAGTTTTTTTTGTAAAACAGGGTTTTGTTGTTGTTATTTCTAGATATTGTATTATTGACTAACATACTAAACTTTGTTGTCATATCATTGTTTCCTGAGCAATTTCTGAACTGAATATCTGAACGACTTGAATAATTGCAGACAGAAACAATAAATTTTTCTGGGACAAAGCATACAGTATAACCAGTCAAAGCTGTAAACAACAGAGTCTAGTTCCAACAGCACATTTACTCCTTCTTCCCCTTCAACGACCTGACAGACAATATTCAGCGCCCTGTAAAGTTCAGGAGTCACGGAAAGAGAAAAGGGGTACTCCTGCTTGCTTCCCACTGTTGCTTGAAAAACTCTTCAATCTTGTAATATTTCCTGTTATTTCAAGTTTTAAGTTAATGTTTTCCATATTCTACGTAATTCAGATGAGAGGTGGACAGCACCTGCACACGTAAACATCAACACATTTATCCAGGATTTTATCTCTGTGTTGGACATGTCACATATTGTTCAAGGTTTGGGAGAAGAATGGAAACGTCACATCTGTTAAAATCCCCCATTAGAGCAGCCTGGCTTTCCCTGAAGTAGTGTTGTATCTTATTGCATCCTTCAGTTATGAACTCAGCTGTTAAAGTGTAGTCTGGTCCAGGCACATAAACCAGGACAGTCTGATCTCCTGAGGAAGACAATGGGGGTGGAAGGACACAGTCAGGGTCTCATAATGTTTGGAGGCATCAGCTTCAGAAAACCTGACATTGTTTGCACAGCTGTTGAATACATCTGTTACAATAATATTAATAAAAAACAGCAATATTGTTCTGTTTTTATTAATAATAAAACAGCTAATTTTATCTCTTTACACAACAATATTTTTTTTATGGAATTCAGAGCTTCCAAATAAAAAACTTTCTCAAGTAAATAATTTACTAACATATCTTTGCTGCATAGCAAATATTTTACTATTGTAGAGTTGGTAAATCTGCTCATACAAAATAATATATAAATTAATGTAACACTGATTATGGTCTACTGTATAGAGAACCAAAACTGACATAATAACAAATAAAAGCATAATCATATGTTTAGTTTTTCCTTGTCCTAGCTAGAGAACGGCTGGCTGAAATTAGCATTCATGAATCAAATCAACCTTGAACTAAATGTTGCTTGCTTGACAGATATTGGAATATCGAATATCCAACTCGAAACTAACTTCACTGCAGTTGGTAACACAATAAAACCACAGGGATAAAGTTTGTTTTGGTCTGTGGCCTGCAAAGATGGCACCGAGCGACTACACCTAAACGCCCCACAGCGTCTGACGCAGTGATGTTGGTTCCAAACTCTATTGGCCAATAGGAGACATAGAAGGCAGCTCTCCTCATTAACATAACGATTCAGACGAAAAAGTAAACACAGGAGAAGTAGAAAGAGAGAAGAAAGAAGTAGAAAAGAACAAGTAGAAAAAGGAGAAGTAGAAATAAGAGAAGTAGAAAAAGGAGAAGTAGAAATAAGAGAAGTAGAAAAAGAAGAAATGGAAAAAGGAGAAATGGATAAAGGAGAGGAGACAATGACAAAAGAAGGAGGGCTTGTATAAGGAAAAGACAAAATAAAATATCAACTTTTCTTGACAATAAGGCATGTTTAGGGGAAATGAAAAAGAAAATATATAAATTTCTTGACAGAAACATATGTGTAAGGACAAGGAAAAACTAAATATATATTTACGCTTTTATCATGTCAGTTTTGGTTCTCCATACAACTGGAGGCCAAAGTCAGCAAATTAAAAAGTTTAAAACCAGAAAGTGAAGTGAGAAATGCAAGAAATCTGAAATATTTACTTTGCCCTGCCCAAAAACATTAACAGCTGTGAAGCTCCTCCCATCTATTGAACACAAAGTTCAGCTCTGCCACTACATTTCTGGTTCATCCTGTTTCACTCTTCTGAAATCTTCAGGATCGGTAGAATCACTGAGCTGATCAGACAAACTGCTGAATATCAGTAACAACCTGGTTTCTTGGCTTGGCTTCTTTTGGGACACATCTATGGGAGAAAGAGGAACTAGAGACATTCAGTGTTGTTGAGAAGTGAGATGGCTGAGAGAGGAAATAAGATAGATTCAGGTAAATATTCTTGTTCCATCTGTTTGGATATACTGAAGGATCCGGTGACTATTCCCTGTGGACACAGTTACTGTATGAACTGTATTAAAGATCACTGGGATGGAGAAGATCCGACGGAAATCCACAGCTGCCCTCAGTGCAGGAAGGAGTTCAAACCGAGGCCTAACCTAGAGAAAAACTTCATGTTAGCTGAGTTGGTGGAGGATCTGAAGAAAACTGGACTCCAAGCTGCTCCAGCTGATCACTGCTATGCTGGACCTGAAGATGTGGCCTGTGATGTCTGCACTGGGAGGAAGATGAAAGCTGCTAAGTCCTGTCTGGTCTGTTTCATTACTTACTGTGAGAATCATCTTCAGCCTCATTATCAATTATCTGCTTTTAAAAAACACAAGCTGGTGGATCCCTCCAAGAACCTCCAGCAGAACATCTGCTCTCATCATGATGAGGCGATGAAGATCTTCTGTCGTACTGATCAGCAGTGTATCTGTTATCTTTGCACTATGGATGAACATAAAGGCCATGAAACAGTCCCAGCTGCAGCAGAAAGAGCTGAGAAGCAGAAGAAGCTCCAGGAGAGTCGACAACAAATCCAGCAGAGAATCCAGGACCAAGAGGAAGATGTGAAGCTGCTTCAACAGGAGGTGGAGGCCATCAATGTCTCTGCTGATAAAGCAGTGGAGGACAGTGAGAAGATCTTCACTGAGCTGATCCGTCTCCTCCAGGAAAGAAGCTCTGAGGTGAAGCAGCAGATCAGATCCCAGCAGGAAACTGAAGTGAGTCGAGTCAAAGATGTTCAGGAGAAGCTGGAGCAGGAGATCACTGAGCTGAAGAGGAAAGACGCTGAGGTGGAGCAGCTCTCACACACAGAGGATCACACCCAGTTTCTCCTCAACTACCCCTCACTGCCAGCACTCAGGGAGTCGACACACTCATCCAGCATCAACATCCGTCCTCTGAGACACTTTGAGGACGTGACAGCAGCTGTGTCAGAGCTCAGAGACAAACTACAGGATGTCCTGAAAGACCCATGGACAAACATCGAACTGATGGTCACTGATGTGAATGTTCTACTGCCAGAACCAGAACCAAAGACCAGAGATGGATTCTTAGAATATACAGAAGAAATCACTCTGGATATTAACACAGAACACAAGAAGCTGTTCTTATCTGAGATTCAACCCCAGGAAAACTTTAACGACGTCACAGCAGCTGTGTCAGAGGTCAGAGACAAAACACAGGACCTCCCGGGAGACACATGGAGAAAAAATTCTCTAAGATCCATTAAAGTCGATGATTTAGAATCAAAACCAGAACCAGAACCAAAGACCAGAGATGGATTCTTAAAATTTTCACAAATAATCACTTTGGATCCAAACACCTTAAACAGATTTCTATTATTATCTGAGGGGAAGAGAAAAGTAACATTTGTGAACCATGAACAGTCTTATCCTGACCATCCAGACAGATTTGATGGTTTATGTTATCAGGTTCTGAGTACAGAGAGTCTGACTGAATGTTGCTACTGGGAGGTGGAGTGGAGAGGAGGAGGAGCTGTAGCCGTTTCATACAAGAACATCAGCAGAACAGAAAGACTGGGATCCAATGACCAATCCTGGTCGTTATATTTTGACAGAAACATTTACACCTTTCATCACAACAACATTAAAACTCCATTAGCACGTCCAGTTTCCTCCAGAATAGGAGTGTACCTGGACCACACAGCAGGTATTCTGTCTTTCTACAGCGTCTCTAAAACCATGACTCTCCTCCACAGAGTCCAGACCAGATTCACTCAGCCTCTATATGCTGGGATTAGACTTTACTTTTCATTTTCCTGTCCTGATGGATCCTCTGCTGAGTTCATTAAACTTGAATAGTCAGCAGTGATTTGAGGTCCAGTTGGTTAAAATTTCTATTTTAGTTTCAGTTCTTTTTTTTCATTGTTGTTTTGGAGAGATCATTGTTGTAATTTCTTCAGTGTCCAGAGATCAAATGTCTTTATGAAGCTATTTTATCATCTCGTTGTTTTGTATTGTTGGAGTTTGTTTGGGTGCTGCCCCTTCCTGTTTCTGATCTGCAATGGAGGCTATTACTCCACAGGAGGATTTTTATTCAGCTAAACTAACTACATTTATTGCTTTGTCAGACCAAATGTTGTTGTAAGCTGTGATTATCATCATCAATCATCACATAAGGACATCAGTCATTATTTATTGGACAAGTATCAGATTCTGGATCAAACTGTGTCAATAGTCTTGTGACTCTTATTTTAAGCTCTATTTAGTTTTAGAGAAATATCTAAATAAAGTTGACTCATTGTTTGAATATCAAATGACTGTATCTTATTTTGTATTTTGTTTGTGTTTTATTTGATTTTATTACATCTGTCAGTACATTTCCAAATATCATAAGCAGTTGTGGTTTTCAGGTGAGAACAAAGTGAGTAATCAGAGTTTTTGTTACTTTAAGTTGAGATTTGTTTTCTACCTGCAGATGGCAGGAGTCCTGAACCTCCTGTGGTCCTAAAAAGACACAACAAACACTGACTGTACAAGGCTTTCCTAGCTCTGTTTGGACTCTCTTCCTCTTTTACTTGGAAGACAAAGCTGACAAAAGTGTGGTGCAACCTGACAGATGGCCACCAGATGGCGACAAATACGACAGTGTTCCTCAGCAGAAGAAATGCTGAAATCATGGAGTTTGTGTTTTTAGACTCGATTAAACATTAAAATAAAATGTGATCCACAATTATCAAAACCACGTACGGAACAAAGATTGACACAATATCAATTTCACACTTTGATTTATGAATTGTAGACATTTATTTTCTCTCTCTTTCATTTATTATTATTATTATTATTATTATTATTATTATTATTATTATTATTATTATTATTATTATTATTATTATTATTATTATTATTATATGTATCTATTTATTTAATAAATTTTCATTTCAAATGGCCACAGCTGAACCAACTAGCTAAACAAAGGCATCAAATGTTTAAATACATAAGAGCTTAATTTAAAATAGACCAATAAATTATAAACACTATTAAAAATGGCATCAGTCAAGTTCAAAAGTTTTCAACAAAAATACACACCTGCCTGATTTTTTTACATTAATCTGTTATCATAGGTACAACATAATCTAAACTGGTGTCATCATAAATGCTAAACAAATGTAGCTCAATAATTAAGCCTTCAGAAACTCCACATTTGATCTTTGCTTATATTGATTTAGATTTACCAGACGGCAAATCTGGTAAATCTAGATTTACCTTTACCTTCTAGTTTTTCCTTCTAGTTAAAGGAAAAACATATCAAGTAGCAGGAATTATGAATGTCATGTTTAATGCTGGGAAAAGAGCAATTTATAGATGAAGTGATATTCAGTACAGAGAAAAATCAAGTGATTCCAAAGAAATGACAATAAATTGATAAATCTATATTGAGATAAACAGATGAATAACTTGGTCTCTATATAACTGTTTAACTCATAAACAGGACTAATTGTTTACATTGATTTCTCCACTTCTTCCTCATCGTCTTCTCTTTTCTCCATCATCACCAGCATTTGTTCTGTTATCAACTCGAGCTGCAGGAAAAACACAGAAACAATCACTGACCATGCATTTATTTATTTATTTATTTATTTATTTATTTATTTATTTATCTTAATAAAAAACACGTATTCTCCTTTGCAACGTGAACACTAGATGGTGCCAGAGAGCCCTCTCTAGTTTACAAAACATTGGTCTGAATATTGTCATTGTCATTGATCGTTTTTTTTTTTTTTTTTAAAGAATTATCATAGATTATCATGGATCCAAGTTGGGTTTTTATCTCGTGAACCATTTCTGTGTTGATGTTTTGGACCATTATTCTGCTCAGAGAATGAATGAGGATCTATTTTCAGTTTTCTGACCACATCCATTAAATTTTGATTTAAAATGTCCTCATATTTTGTGAGTTTGTGATGCCATGGATTTGAACAATGCTTTCAGAGCCTCTGGAAGAAGAGCGGTCCCACAGCATCACTGATCCTCTACCATACCTTACAGTGGTCCTGAGGGGCTTTTCCATGTATTCATCCCTTCACACAAAACCCAAAGGGTCTTTGCTGAATCAAATTAATATAGAGTGCAAATTGCTGAGTCATAATAGATCATATAAATGTATTTCTTATCAGTCAAAAAAGCTATGTGGTAAGTGCAATTAATTCACCAACTGTTATTTCACCATCAGGTGATCTTACCTCGAGCCCATTTCCTGTATATGTGTATACACAAGATGAGGATGAAGGTGTAGAAGATGAAGAGCACAGAGCCACATATTAATCGGGGCCAAAATATGACAGGGGGAGAAGTGGGAGGAAAATCTGTTGGTTGATTTTTAGCTGAGAAGAAACGAAAATATAACATTTTAGCTTTAAATATCAAAATATGAATACTTTCAGATGTCTAATGATATTTTAAAACCATCAAAGTTTTTGAAAACGTGTTTTAAGGCAATCAATCAATCAATCTTATTTATGAAGCACCCTTTATACTAAAACCAACTCAATGTTTGATGGGCATCATTTTGCTGCCTTGGCCGAATTTTAGGCCTGATAAGAGTTTTTTCACAGCTCTCAATGAGTTCCCAATATTTATGTAATTAAATGAAAACTTGGTTACTTAAATCAATTTAATTGATTTAAGTTTGAAGCAAATATATGAGCACATCCTCACCTTTCACTGCCAACCAGCTCTGTTGTGATTCTCTTTCAGAAGGATGTTGACACTTGTAGAAACCTTCCTCTGCTTTCAGAGTGAGCTCCGCTGGGATCTTCCTCCCAATGAAAACATCATCTTTATAGAAACGAGCAGAGAAATCTGATGTGGATTCATCATTGCTGTCTTCTTTGTAGAAACAACGTAGAGTAACATTTTCTCCCTCCTCAACAGGATGCGGTGGGCTCTCCAGGATCACACTGTTAGCTAGAATGTACATTAATCACCATGTTAAGGAAATGTTTGCTTTGTGACAATCACTAATTTAGCTCTAACTAGGTATTTAAACTGTATAATGGATGAATCCCATTGGCTGTTACCAGTTACGGTGATGTTGACCCTGTTGCTGCATCCTCCTCCCTGAGATTCACACCAGTACTCCCCAGAGTCCTCTGGGTAGGCGTCCTCAATGGTGCAGGAAGAGTTGCTGGGGATGGCCCAGCCGTGTTGACATTCCTGACCAGCGATGCTGGAAACTGTCCTCTTCACTGTCCAATTGCCGGAGTTTGCCACACAGGTCAGAGTGATGCGGTCATACTGGAAGAACTGGGATCGGTGTGGAGTGACACTCAGCGTGGCTGGAGGGAGGTAATTACAGAACAGGACTTTTAAACACACTGTTTCTGTCAGAGTACAAGACTCCTGGAGGTGGTTTGTTATGGTATAGCAATGGATCACAATGGAATGATCCCAACAATGATAAATGAAAAGGGGAAAGATGATTAGAGGAACTGGACCTCAGCCACACAGGAGCAGGATGCCAACTTCAACGTCAGGAAATGCTCCTCTCCCAAAACGACCTGGTTTAAACGTCTTAAATCTATGCTGACAAGCTGGACATAAACTAAGCAAGATGAATAGGGGCAGCATCTGCCCTAATGAGTATACGGTACATGAATGTTACAGTGAAAGAAGAACAAGGAGACTTTCCCTCCAGCAATGGTCACAAGTTTTGGGTTTTAACTGTAAGAATAAAATCAGGGTTGGAAAACGACTGGCTGAGAAGCATCTGGCAAACATATCCTCTTGATGTCTTCTGATTTTGGTGTTTTGGAGCAGGGATTGCCAGCTGGAGACATTATGTCTCATGACAGGCTGAAATGGCTTCCGGTTGACCTTTAGGGAGACAGAGCAGGAAAGGGGATCAGCTTTGCTGAAAGAGTCTCCCCCCATGGCCTTGTCTTGAATAAGCAGGAGAAGGTGAATATCTGATATCAAAACCAGTTTTGCGTTATATTCTTACTCAAATTGAGTCCATCTCTATGTTTAAATATGAATTCCAATTTCTGATTATAAAACGATCAGGTTGGACAGAAAAATCACAAAAATCAAGAAAATGGAAAATCAATGGCTTCAATCTCTATAGGCGCATAGAAATTAGCTGTTGTATGGAAACTGTGGCAGCACCTACTGGTTGTCTTGAAGTTGTGGTGGGAAGTAAAGTCACCACAGCAGAGTGAGAGGTTTTAAATGACTAGAGTGTTTAGGGTCTGGGGTTTCATCACCAGCTCTTTACCATGTGTCTGACTTTCTCTTTCTTTCCTTACTGTAACAGAGAAGTGATCTGTCCTCTCACCTAATTAACCCTGGAGATTTGCTCCATTCACATAATTTTTATTATAGATCTATTTTCACAAAATAAATACCCAAGTATAGTGAACAAAAATATAAACGCCCCATGTCAAATATTGTTGCCATGTGGAGTTAACCAGTGTAAAAGAGCATTTGCTGACTTTTATTGTACAAAAGTAATATTTCTCCTGATTTGTGTATAATTTTTAATCCAGCTTGCCATCGGTGAGCATTACTCAGTGAGTTGTGTTTTTACTCAGTGCATGGCTGGGGCATGTCCAGTGGGGGAGACAAAATGAGCAGCAACTGGACAATCCTTGGACTGGGAACAATGAAAGGCCCCAAAACGTCAAACTTTGTCACAAGTCATAAAGCCTCAGATGTCTCATGTTATGCCATCGGCATGTTGGATGCAGGGATGTCCAGAGCAGCAGCTGCACGGCTCTGTGTCCATTATCGGATCATCGGCCGTTTAAGAATTGGTTTCCAACAGACTGGCACTTCTGCAAATCGACCTCATCCTCGTTGGCCACATGTGACCACTCCAACACAAGATGGCCACATCTGGCTCGTCCATCTGCGGGATCAGTTAAGACCAGTGACGCACACAGCTGATGAGACTATTGGTCTGGACGACAGACGCATCACACCTCAGACTGTCCGCCTACCAGAAGCCAACTGGGTCACAATCAAATTCCTCAACAGACCCCATCATGCTCAAACGACTGTCAATCCGCTACAAATGGCCACATCACGATGATATCAATGCAGATATGAAGATCAGTAAATACTGAAAATATAGTTTGAGAACCCAAATGTTCATAAAACTCTTATATTTGACATGGGCCGTTTATATTTTTGTTCAGTGTAGGCACCCCAACAAACAGAATATGGAGCAAACAGTAAAGGAAATATTGGATAACCTTCATATTTCCTCATTGCCATGTATGTCAAACAATATATCTGCCCGTTTCATGGATGTTATGTAAGCCACTACAATTCTCAAGCAGTTTGTCGACCCTTCTCTTGTTGTTACCATTATGTAGTTTCTTGTCTTTCCTTTTTTGCCACAGTTTCAGTTGTTTAAGTAAACACTAAAAAAAGAGAGAAAATGACATCTGTTGAATGTGTTTCTAATGAGTAAATATTTAAATGCTCCTCACATTGTTGCACAAATAGCTATTTATATGCAAGTGACATTTTCTAAGTGAATGTATTAAACTATATGTTTTTCTAAAGTTTAGACAAACCTAGATAAGTGAAAATAAGCCATGCCTTTATGTTTAAAATGTGCAACATTTTAAAGATTTATATAATAATATAATATTATTTATTATATAAATAATATAATAAGATCATATTATTTATTGAATTCCCATTTTGACTTAAGTTGCATTGACTAAAAATCTCTGAATGGTGTAAAATACTCAGAGAAGGTGCTGCCACGGTGCAACCAGCTATTACCAAGCTACTGATCCAGATAAGCTGTTCTGAACAAATACTGACCAATATGCAGTTCCTTTGTCACATTTGCTTTCCATGAAAAATACCTGAGATAATTGCTAGATTTCTATTCAAAGCCTCTTTGTTTATGTTGAAATGTGCAGTCTGACTTTAATATTATTTTTTTATGGAAACAGTCGGATATCTTTACATTTTATTTTCAAAGCCCAAGAAAGCTGGTCAGTTTTTCTATATCAGAGAAAACAGAGACATGCCGGGGTAAAAAAATATATTAATTGAAATGTAGCTTACAGAGTCTTTGATTTCTGAGGAAAAATGAAGAAGTCATAAAACAAATCAATTATAATAAAATAATACACTTACAGAGGACGAAACACAGTGATGTGAGCGCCATATCGAAAGCCGATGAAATCACTTCGCCCTAACTCAGCAGCTTTAACACTTTGACAGGAAGGTGATGAACCTACAGGAAGTCTTTAAAATGCTTAGAAAATATAACTGGTAGTATTTCAGTAGAGATTCCTTTAAAGTGTCTCAGGTTTAGAAGAGCAAGTTTTCTGTTTCTGTTTAATTTCATGTTCTGTTGTTATATTAAATTAATTCACTGTTACAATGATTTTCATGTGCAACACCTTCAGAAAATAGCCGTCCAACTCAGCTGTATAACACCAAAGTGTTTTTTTCTCTGCACAGAAAACCACAGTCACACTTTGCAAAGTATTTTCCACCAGGTCTTATGAGAACTGTGAATGTTTCTCAGCAGAAAAGCTGCTCAGAAAACAGGAAACGAGCAACAGCCATACTTTCAAAACCAAATCACAGTTAAGATTTAGAAGACAACCACAAATATTTGTGTTACCATTTCCACAAACCAAATGTGTAACACTTTACTTTAGGGAGTGACATAACACTGACATAACAGTGTCATATACGTGATTTAACACCTGTTATGAACATGAAGGAGTTTTCATGAACGTTTACAACTGTTGTCATGATGTCTCATTCGGTAAATAATGACATTTTTAATGCAAAGTTGCATTAAAACTTGTATTAAAAGTTCATTAAAAGTTTCAATTTTGCATCATAGGAGTCATTATTTACCAAATGACACTTCATGACAACTGTCGTAAACGTTCATGAAGACTCCTTCATGTTCATGACAGGAGTTAAGTCATGTATACGACACTGTCAGTGTTCTGCCACCCCGTCAAATAAAGAGTTAACATAAAGGGACTTTCTGTTCTCAAAGGGGCGGACCGAGGAGAAAAAGTGACCGAGGAGTTTCAGACACACTTCAACTTCCTGGTTACATTTTATGTGACGCACCAGAAACAAGTCGTCAGAGCAGAAACAGAGACAAAATAACAAAAAACACCAATTTCTCAGGAAGGAATAAGTTTCACTTTTTCCAAGTTGAGGGCATGAATAAATTACCGCGTGTTATAAAAAGCAGTTCCGGAGTTTTAAAATGTTTTAAAACACGGTGAGCCTCTAGTGGGCAGACATAGTGTCCCCACCAGTGGAGGAAACCCTGATAAACTAAATGCCTCAGCCCCTCTGCATCTGGGTCCACTTTCAACGATACCTCATCATGACACAGACATATTACCACCAAGCAATGCAAATAATGATGGAAACTGGAAAGTGTCACATTATAACTGAATCCTCCAATCCTCTCAGGTGTAATATATGGGTATAAGTAGAGAAACTCATTGATGCTTTTATCTTTAGTCACATCGATTACTGCCACAATGTCTTTACTGCCTAAAAAATCAATCCTCCAGCTGCAGCTGATCTAGTGACTGATATTTTAGATGCAACACACCTGGATCAAACGAATGGCTTGTTTGTAGAGCTGCGCTGCTGCTAATAAGGGAAGTTCACCTTTTTACTCAGGCGTGTTGGAGCAGGGATGCATCTTTCAGTTGCAGGGTTTGCTCTGGACCTGGGCACTCCTGTCTTAAGATATGCAGGATGGGGTCACTGGTATCATTACATTGACATTAATTGTTCTCATGTCGGGTTTGTAATTCGTCACCATTGGCTGAATACTTTGAAAACAGACATGAGGATAATCCAGCGATTCTAAATGTTTTCTGGCAAAAAAAAAAAAAAGTTTTGATTAGATAAATGATTTAAATAAAGCAATTTAATTTAGTCGTTTGAAAAGTTGAAGGTTTTTTGGCTGCTAGTGTTTCAGTCAACAGTTTTTAGATGAAATTAGGACGTCTAATGTTTTATAAGTTGCAATAAGACAGAACAGGGAGAGGAGAGTCAATCAAAGAGGTCTGAAGTTAAAAAATGTTTTCTTTAAACTACATATATAATTAAATGCTTCTAGAAATTCTGAAAAAAAAAGTTTTCATGCATTCCATGTTTTCCATAATTTGAATATGCAAAGAATATTCAGCTAAATTTTAATTTCTGCACAACCATTTTTACCACAAATGAAGGAAGAATGGCTTCTGATTTAATGACATGTTTTTTTTAAATGCAGGAATCTAATAACCTCATGTTTTTTGGGAGTTCTGATGAGACAATCCAGTTACCAAAATATGCATTGACCCAATCCATCTCCATTGGTGCCCTACTGTGTTTAAAAATCCCAGACCCGCCCCTGGTGCAGGATATGAGGCGTGAATATGAAAGTGGATCCATCAGAGGGCATCAACCGATCCTGGCAATCCTCAGTCCTGGCTCAAGCTTCTGTATGAAAATTAATCTACAATGAAGCTGATTCCTGTAATGTTGCTGCTGCTTGTTTGTTCAGATTGTATCCTCACAGAGGACACCAAGGGTAGGTCACTGGTCATTTTTCTTTATTACTTTTCCTTACTGCTTCTTTACTCTAAAATATCTAATGTGAAATAATATAAACCTCAGTGACATCATCCAGATCTCTGTGTGTTTAGCTGCTCACTGAATGTAAGAAATCAAATATAGTCTGGAAATTAAACCTAATTTGATGGATATCTTTAAATGCTAAGATGTTTATGTTATTTGTAAACACTTCTTCAAAGAACAAACGATGACTCACATGCTTCCTCCTCACTATAATGCAGTTAAAGATCATTTCATTTCTGCGCCGCTTCTGTGTTTACGCACAGAGGAGGTTTATTATATAGATAAAGGATTTAAAGGTCTGAATTATGCATTGTAACATAAAATCCTAAAAGGTAAACAAATTTAAATATGAGGAAGACAGACACAGACTTCAAAACCACAGGTGGCTTCCTTGAGGAAAAGAAATAAACTGACACATGATTGTTCTTTCCACACTTACTTCTTCTTCCCTAAAATGACACGTCATTTATTGCAAATTGGAAATGTGTTGGACACAAGAGAATGGACACATTGGGATGTTCCTGTTTATGGGAAGGTTTATACCTTCCCATAAACAGGAACATCCCAATGTGTCCATTCTCTTCACAAAGTAGAAATAAAAGGATGAATCTTCACAAATAGCAACAAATATCCTGTTGTAGATGTTTTTGAAAAATCACAAGATTAATTTTTCTAAAGGTTATGATGTATCTCACTTATGTGGACTTGAAGTCTTTTTGGATGGAAAACCTTTTCACTAATTTGTGTTGTATGATCTTTATACTGGACGTCTGCTGAGTTAGGCCAGTCACTTTAAGAGGGATTATTAGCTATCGCTTGTTTTTAGTCTAAAAATCAGATTTAATTGATTGTGTTTGATTTGTAAGGCAACAAAAAGGGTAAAACATGCCACGCATGGGGTTGAATACTTTATATGCACAACGCATGATCTCTAATAAGGCAGCAATTTGCATTTCACAGAATAAGAAATATGTTAATGGAAATGTACAAAGTGGTGAAAAAGTTTAACACCTGAGAAAAAAAGTGAAAACTCTAACAAGATGTTGTTGACATTATGTGGCTGTTTCTGAGGTTTATTTGTAAATGAATGGATACAAGCTCAGTTGGTTAAATCACATATTTTTCTACAGATCCAGATTTAGTTTGCCCATCCAAGGCCATAGGAGCAGTGAAAAGTGAGGACGTCCTCCTGCCATGTCACCTGGAGCCACCAATGGACGCTTCAGCAGAAACAGTAAAATGGAAACAAGGGAATCAAGTTGTCCACCATCATCAAGGGGGAAAACATGATTCTTCAAAGCAATTGGAGCATTTCAGAGGGCGGACGTCTCTGTCCTCTGAAGGGCTGACCGAAGGAAATCTGTCCCTCACGCTGTCCTCAGTAGGCCTCCTTGATGAAGGAAGATATAAGTGCTCTGTTCACACCGAGTCCATGAATAAAATGTGTTATATTAAGCTCAATGTTGGTAAGTCATTCTCAGCAGCTGACAATCAAAAGGGCCAAATATTAAACATGTTTAATGATTAGATGTAGAGAGAAATATCTGCAAGGTGTTTACAGAATTAAATCTGTTTCATGCTTTGACTTTAACAAGTTGGTCATTTTATTTCTATTGCCTTTCATTCCTTTGTGTAGCCAAGTGACATATTAATATATAAATGTTAGAGCAGTGGCCAAAACCCCTGATAGTTTCAATGTATTTGTAGTAAGACTTTATGTTTGTTATGGCTTTCACCTTTCATCTGGCCCAATCCGCAGGACATAAAGGGTAACTGAGGACCAGAGCACTGGCCTGGTGTATAAAGAATAACAGAGCAGGAAAACAAAACAAATAATATTCCCTGAACCTTTATTTAAGAAACAACGGTATCATAAATGTGCTACATGTTCATAAAGTCTCTTTTAAGTCCAGATTCAGGAGGATATGTGACCAATTCAGTCAAGTCTTGTTTATTTGCAAAGCACATTTGAGCAACAAGATCAACATGATAAAAACTTCAAATAATCACCAATTATGACACAAGCAACAAACATTACATTTTGTGAAAATCAATCATCAAAGTCACCAAGAATATTCTTCATCAAATATGTTGATAAATGTTCCATTTGTTATTAATTAAAAGCAGCTCTAACCAGCTGGGTTTTAGTCTGGATTTAAAGGCTCTCAGTGTTTCAGCTGTTTTACAGTTTTCTGGAAGTTTGTTCCAGATTTGTGGTGCATAGAAGCTGAAAGCTGCTTCTCCCCGTTTGGTTCTGGATTTAGACCTGAAAAATCTGGAAGGTTGATACAACAACAGATCTTAAATGAGTTTTGAAGACCTGCTGTTTACTGATATATTGACAAGTTCAGATATTGGAAAATGTTCAATACGTTACTTCAATAATGCCAAAGCATCGGCTCAACAACAGCAGCCTGCACCAATAACAGAACTGCTCTCTCTCTAAGGAAAAATTAATAGTGAAATATGGATTTTTAGCCTGTACTACACACAACAAAAGAAATGCATTGTTATTAAATGGCTACACCAAAGAATTTAAGGTTATTTCTAAATTAAATGTTTGTTTCTACAGAACCAAATGTAGTCTGCCCCTCTGAGCACATTGAAGTGACAGCGGGTGATGATGTCATCCTGCCATGCCGCCTTGAGACGCCCGCAGACGCCTCTGGAAAAACACTTCAGTGGAGACAAGGAAACAACATTGTTTATGAAAATGAAAAACATGACACTGCAAAGGAAAAAGAGAGAAATACAGAACGGTTATCGCTTTTCCCCGAGGAACTGGCTGCAGGAAACCTTTCCCTGAAAATCTCTGCAGTGCGTCTCGAAGACAATGGAAAATACCAATGCAGCTTAATTTCACAATTAGTAGAGCAAAAGGAGTTGCTCTATTGCTCTATTTTTGTCACAGTAGGTAAGTTGGTGATATTTTTAGTTGACTAATAAAAGACGCCATCTTGACAACGCAGAATTACACATGCATGAATTTAAGCTTTGAATTATGAGTTTGTCTCACTCAGATTTACTCCTGAGTGCTACATGAACTATCAGACATCGGTTCTTTGTTTTTGTCTGTGGCCTAAAAAGAACTTAATGTTATAAAACAATAGTATAAGATGTTGTGCTACTGGAGAAAGGCACTGATGTTTTACAGTAACTGTGATTTTTAGTTTCTGCAGGTGACAGAGAGGTTGTGGGTCCAGATGAACCAGTCACAGTGGAGGTGGGACAGGTTGCTGTCCTGCCGTGTCATTTGGAGCCCCCGTCTTCTCTCTCAGATCTGACTCTGGAGTGGACAGTCAACAACTCCAAGGTGCACATTCACAGAAGTCACAAAGACAATCCCTCCATGCAAGATGAGAGATTCAGAAACAGAACATCTCTCTTTAACTCGGAGCTGGATCGTGGTAACATTTCCCTTATGCTGAAAAATGTCACCACAGAAGATGCAGGAAACTTTTCCTGCTTCGTTCCCAAGTTGGATGGGAAAGTCAGGAGGGTGAATGTTACTTTGAATGTTGGTAAGTTTTAAATCTCTACAGTCTAAACTGATCTTAGGGAAATATTTAAATTTTCTAACACATCTTGTCACGATTCTTCTTCAACATTTCCAGTAAAGACAGATCAGTGTACTTGTCCAGGTGTGTAAATATCTGCAGTGTCATCATTTCTCATCTTAGATTTTTGGCTGCATTTTGTCATATTTTAATGTTTGTTTGTTTTTCTGTGTCCACACAAAAGTTCCTCCCCATGAAAAGCACAATAACGATGGTGAGTAGACATTTTCTTTGGATCTATTGAAAAATAACTTCCAAATATTAAGTTCATATTTACAAAGCATGATGTCGCCACCACCATGTTTTACTGTTTGCATGGAGATTATCAGAGTTGTTTTTGTACTTAACAAAACCTTTGTAACTGTGAAATATACTCTATTTTATGCATTCAATGTATTCTTCAGTGAAGTATACATATCATTATATATATATATATATATATATATATATATATATATATATATATATATATATATATATATATATATATATATATATATATATATATATATATCATTTAGAAGAGCTTTTTCCCGATCTGTGGATATGCAATATGCCTATATTGATAAATGTATAGCATGTTTTTTCAATCGATCTTGTTGCGGCAAGCGCAGAGGACCCAAATTTGGGTCCTCTCGTGACAAACAGGTTAAGTACAAACGCCTTTATTTCCTTACATCTACACTTAATAATAAGTTTGTTTTTTTAAAAACTAAGTAAGTTTTATAATAATCCATAAATAAAACTGAGCTGGACTGCATGTCTGGTTCAAGTTCACAGCATGTTGTAAATCTGAACCTGTTTTCTACGTTCCTTCACCTTGACGTACCTTCCCTTGGGGGTGTCGGGGGGAAGCACTGATTTATGTTTTCCCATCCACCTGAATAACATGTAGTTGTTGGCTGACAGAATTATCAGCCAATCAAAATTGACATAGAGTTTTGATTGGCCCAGCATGAAGTAATTACAGGCCCAGCAGTAATTCTCAACCCTTAATGTAATCTGTAATGATTGGTCTGCAGTGTTCTTCGAAACTTAAAAATTGGAAAAATCTTACACGTTTCATATCTTTTCTTTCTTTCTGTTTTTTTTATAGAAGAATCATCTTCCCGGTTATTTAGGTTGCAATGTGTGGATCTTTGTTTTGACGTACTTGTATTCTGCATAATTGTTTGTGGATTTATGAAATATATAAGACAAGGTAAGTAACAAATGACTAACAAATAGTGTAAGGCAGGGAAATACAGGACATTTTGCAAAGCACATTTCACACTCAACCTAACAGATTAATTAAAGATATTCCTCTGAAAAAACTATGACCGAACAATACATAATGAATGTAGAGAACTCAAGAGCAGCAGTTTTTCATCTACGTCTGTTAGAATGAGCAGCGTTGGATCCAACATCTTGGGGGAATAACTGCAGATATATGGAGAATAGCAGCTTCTCATAAATTCAGACTCGAAGATGAATCTTTAAAGCATTTTCTGGAGTAATTTTGCTGCAGCAAAATGTTTCATTCTGATCAGAAATCTGACGCTGCTTCTTCCAGGCTTATGTTTTATTATAAGTAACCAGTAATTATTGAAACACTGTAATAATGAATTTATTAAGGTGAGATTCTTTCCACCCTAGATTTTTCTAGATGTTTTTGTTTTATTTTATTGTATTTTGTCACCTATGATGTCACATCCTCTTTGTCTCTAAATATATCAAATTGTCCAGTGGATTGGAACCAACCCATATTAACTTGGTGAAACATTTAAATTACATTTGTCAGCTCACTTTGCATTGAAAATGAGGGGAAAAAACATTATCAAGATTTACATTTTTATACCATACTCTTTAACATTAACTGCAAATGCAGTTATATTAGTCTACATAAGGAAGTGTTACTTAAAATGTATTTTAAGTGAGATGATAAAAATGATAATATCTTCCATAATGCCATGCATCACCACATGACATTATGGTAATGCATGGCACTCATTTGTGTTGTATTTGTTGGAAGCTACTTTTTCCTGATACTCTTGAACGTCTCGTCTCCTCTGTCAGAATTGTTACATTAATCCGGGAATGGCTTAATTAGCTGGTCCTAGAAATACATTGCCTTTTGCTGCTACAAATTTAAAACTGGAGAATTGCATCAAATTATCTGTATTTTATTCTTTTGTATGATTATTTCATTCAAGCTTTTAAAGTATAATTGAAACACGTTGAGTTTATAAAATATTTGTGTTATTTAATAGGTCAACGTGCAGAACCAGAAGGAGAAAATCAGAACAATCTGAGAGCGATGCCACATGATGATCACGGTGGTGAATGACTTGGACCCAAAGAGGCGGCTCACCAAACAGCTGCTTCTCAGTAAAAATAAATAAAACTGAAAATTTGATGTGCCGTGCAACAACAAAATCAGTGTTTCTAAATGGCTTTTTTCTTTATAAAGCAACAAAAGGCTGAGGAGAAATAAGCTGTGCTTTTTCTCACAGCTTTTTGAACATGCCAGCTGTTTTCTTTGGTTATAGTGTGCTGCAGTTATTGTGCCTCCTTAAGATTGAGTGAGATAGTATTATGTAATAAGTGGGAAGCTAGTTATCATTTGCATATTAAAAATAAATAATAATTATAAACAATAAATACATATTGCAATTTTTAATTTTGTCTCTGTTCACATTTATAGTAGTACCTTAAAAACTAAAGGTATATTATTCTCCAGCTACAGCTCTAGGATGTTTGCATTCTGTTTTTCTTCAGTTCAGGTAAAACTTATAGGTGGAAATGTGACTCCATAGAAAAAGCCAAGAAAACACAAGTTAAAACCTTAAAAAAATGTCAATTGAAATTTTTGGAAGGCAATTTGTCGCCATCTGCTGGGCAGTGTACAGAATGCGCCTCTTTAGTAAAATAAAAATATTTTAAAATTTGCGTTTCAATGATTTCTTAAATTCCTTTATAAATACATATTTAACTTGACATTGACTCATGTAATGTTTGAATTACACGAGTTATTTCTAGTTTGCATTTCTCATTACTTCTCCTATTCGGTGGTAAAGAAAGTGAAAGAGTTTATGAATCGAGCTGCTTATTTTTTTAAACCAAGCGCGTTTATGCTTTTCTAATAAAAGCTTAGACAATGTTATCCATTTAAAATTTTAAATTCAACATTTTCATATGTTGTTTCGAAAGACTCTACACACAGTCATTCAGGCTATGTGTAGACATCACAGCCTGAATGACCCAAATCCATTTTTTTATGTTATGTGATCTGTGACCTTTTCGTGACAGTCTGAACAACACAGACATGATTTTTAGAAATGCAACCCAGGTCATTTAGATATGTGGCTCTATTTCAGATACGTTTCTGATCTTTTCAAATCAGACCTGAGTCTGTTTGTCCAGGTTGCATTTATCTGAACATCACTGAAACTCAACAAACGTCGCTATTCTACAAGCAGGAAGAAAAACAACAACCATGATGGACTATAATGAGGATTAAGATGTTAATGTTCTGGCTCTGGTCAGACAACAACCTTAAAATCACAAGCTAAACTCACAGCTCAGATACTGAGCACTTCTTCTTCTGTTTTATGGCGGTTAGGAAAACACTGAGAGCGCTCTATGTGACATTATTGTGCCCAATACTGGGCATTCAGACACTTTCAGATTGTTTGTGGTTCACATTAGAGGATCACATGCCTATCACATTGGAGCATCTGCAGAGTGCAGAGCCCAAGTTTACCTCAGAGTTTCCTCCACCAGACATCTCTGTGGTTCCCTGTTGATATTTGTTCATTTCCTGAATTTAAAGCTAGTTTTACCTGCATACAGTTTAACTGTGTTTCATTTCATACCATTTAAACTGATATCTCTCAGTTGGTAATTTTGAAAAAAGGAAAATGCACTAAATAAAAAGTATTTATAACTCAAACTGTTTAGATATTTATCACACCAGAGCTGCCCAGATGCCTTGTAATCAGACAATGGATGGATTTCTAAGATCAGACGTGTGTTATTTATTTCAAATATGCACTGTAAATTTATCTTAGAGATGTTTATAACTTTACATCAAAATCCATCTGAATCAAAAATCATTTCTGTTGCGTTTCGACTTTACAGACTAACTTTGTATTATTTTTGACCACATCACCTGTGTGAGGTGACATGGCTAATGATGCGTTTCCAAGTCAACTACACAGCAGAGGAGAAGGATGCCGTCCTGCAGCGCCGCCTGGAGCCTGAGCTGGATGTCACAAGTCTGACGGTGGAGTGGAAACTCCAGGACAAACTGGTGCATCGGCATCGAAGCCGTGATGACGAAGCATCTAAAGATGATTCAAGGATGTAAAATAATTTTAGAATGAACACAAAATTTTCTCTGGATCCTCAAATCCAGTTGGCTGGTGTCCTGTAGGCTTTTCGATGTGTCTCTGTTTCAACAAACCTGAGTGAAATAATCAGGTCATTGGCTGGACTCTGGAGAACTGGACTCTGGAGAACTGGACTCTGGAGAACTGGACTCTGGAGAACTGGACTCTGGAGTGAGGAGGAAACTCAGCCATTTGATCAGCATCTGAAGGACCCTGCAGGATCTCTGCCTGCAAACAGACTGTATTATGGGAATGCTCTAATTCCTCCTGGTGAGGATTTTTGGTGCTGTAAAAATAAATAAATGTTTATTTATACTTTTGAAATGACTAATGTTTACTTTTATTTTTAAATGTGTGTCAAAAGTGTATATAAAAAGCATTCTTTACATTTTTATTTTTTGTGAATTTCACTTTTATCTTCAAAATATTTCCCACTATCATTTATTTGCAAAGGGATGTATTGTTGAAAGAAAGCTAATTTATCAATATATTATCAAATTATCCATTATTTAGTATAAATTAACTTCTTAAAAGGAAGAAGTTTTAGCTGTGGATGTTGATTTTTAATAGATATCTGTAATAATTGATTTAATTGACTTGTTAATTTGAGCTATTTGGAAGGGCATCCAATTTATAGATTTTAAACGGTGCTAAATGGTCTAATGTAGTAATTAATAACCAAAAATATTCTTCATATTGCATATGAAAGAAAATAAATTATATTTTATAGAGTTACTTTAAAAAGAATATTAGTTATTTCTGTAATATAGAGTGATGTAACAAAACAAGTCTGAACAAGAAAAGTAGTTGAGTAATTCAAAGGGGAACTCCAAAATGAACCATCATTAATATTTTAATTTAATATTTAACTTTATCATAATCCATATTCTTAGCACTGGCGCCTTGCAGCCAGAAGGTTCTGGTTTCAGATTCTGCATGGAGTTTGAATGTCCCCTTGTGTCCATTGGCTCTTACCAGGTCCTTCAGCTTCATAGTCCAAAAACATGCAAGATGGTTTTACAGAGACCAACTACAGATTTCCAGTTCCACTGAAGCATCTCATGATGTGAGTCAAGTTTCGGGTTTTAGGGAGGTTCTACACAGGAAAATCACAAAATTATTGTCTAGTTTCTTGTGCAAATATCTTAGTAAATAAATAAACTTAAAAATAGTTTTTAAACAAGATATAGGAGTTGGTTTTAGCGAGTTGGCCAATAATTCCTTAATAGTATTGAAAAAGTTGACTAGATTGTGGAATGGAAGACACTTTAAATCACTTCCACAAGATGATGAGTCTAATGGCTCTGTAAATGTGGTGGCCGGGCGGCTATACGGCAGCCTGTTTATGATAAAAGATTCTTAATACGCCATAACACGGATCATGTGGTAGATATCTAACCGCTGGTTCGGTTTTATAACAGTTTGCATCTCTCCAGTTCAGAACGAACGGGTGAATTTTGACTCTAACGGTTTACCATACTTATCAATAACTCCACCTTTTTATGTCTGACCCGCAAGACCGGCTTGGCAGAGAGAAGGCATGTTTTTTGGAACTGCGACCATCTCTAAATGAAAATGTTCCTGCGAGTGAAGAAAACGTCTAAGAATATTTGGAGGGTTTTCATATTTTTTTTTGTTTCTGTGGAGAAAGTTCACGGTGAGTAAAACTGTTTCTCTAACTGTCCGGGAAGTTTACTCGCTGTAACATCCGACCGCTGACGTCCTTTCATTTGTCAACAAATTGACATATCAACACCTACAGATACTGATTGTTACCGGAGGTTGGAGGTCGGCCTGTAGTTTGTCCAGATTGTGCAGTAACTGCTGTTTCCAAAGCCTGGGGGAAACACCGGATGAAAGCGATGAGTTACTATTCAGGTCAGATCGTTAGCAACGACAGGCAGGACTTTAAGAAAAGGTGTGGGTAGGATAACAAGACAGCAGGAAGAGGAGCTTCATTTATTTATATATATTTTTCTAGAGTTTTATAGTAAAGTAGTTGAAAATGAGTCATTCTGCATTTATGTCTGGGTACAGCATTGGAACTGGGTTTAGTGTGGCTGATTAATCCTCTAACTTTTTTTATTTTCTCTGAAAAGAATTTGTCAAACTCGCTGCAGGCCGTGTTTGATTACAGTTCAGGTGGTGACGTCACTGGAGGGCGTGCGAACCTGTCAACTGTTGCAAATAAAACTTGAGCATCGTTCATGTTTTGGTTTGATTTCCCCAAGAGCGTCTCCTTGCATGTTTTAGTTGAGTGATAGTGTTTAGTTTTAGATTTCATAATAAACGTGAAGTTGAGTTTTACGTCATTTACGTTCGGCTCTACGGCAGAGTTGCTTAGTTGATCTAATTGTGGATAGCTGACAGTATTACCTGCCACTGCTGTTTGTGAATTTTGTTTAAAGTAAATTTTCAGAAAATGTAGAAAGTTGAGAGCACTGACTTTACAACATGAACCATTCTGCATGTTTGTCTGTTTACAGGTGGTTATAAAGTAATTGGTGTGTCTCAGCCAATCAAAGCTGCTCCTGGTGATGATGTCGTCTTGCCATGTTGGGTCAGTCCAATTTGGGATGCGACAAGGAAGACAGTGGAGTGGTCCAGACTGGACCAACGGCAGGACTCAACCAAAAAGTACGTGTTGGTGTACAGGGCCTTGAAGCTGGACAGGAGCCTGATGATGGAGTCGTACATCGGGAAGGCGTCTCTGATCCCCGAGGCCCTGAGATCTGGAAACGTAACCCTGAAACTCACCAATGTGACCGTTAACGACAGCGGGCGGTATAAATGTTTTCTCCCAAGTCTGAAGACACATGCAGTAATTCAACTCTTGGGTGAGTAAATGATGTTATTCTTTCTTTCAAATGGAAAATGCTTCTGACACAACATTTTCCAAAACAGTCTCAGATTCACCAAAGACTGGAAACCTGTCAAAGCCAAAGGACAGGATTAACATAGAGTCCACAGGTAAAATGTGCAATATCACACCCTCTTTGTGAAAAGAGGCGTCTTTAATTATGTGTTCACCATCATTTAACCTTTCTTCTGCTTTCAGATGAACGGGATTGGTGGAATGTTCTCTGGGCTCCTCTAATATTCATTATCATCGTTTCTTTCCTCTTCATTAAAAAAAGTAAGTCAGACAGCAGTAAAACACGTTGCTTTTTTCTTTTTTTGACTGATTAGACGGGGCTCGGCTGGGGTGAAAAATAAAACGTCTTTCACAGACAAGAGGAACATGCTCCTCCACATGTTTGTTTTGGAAACTGTTTAGCTGTGTTGGGTTCCTGTAAACAGGACTAATTTCTGAGTGCTTAATAAAGCATAAATTTGTGTTTAATTTAGCTCTGGGACAACTGTGTTAATAGAATCCAACTGTCAGTTTCCTGCAGTCAGTAATGAACCATCAAATGTTCACATCAATGCAACTCTGACCTGAACATCCTTTAAAGTTCTGAGCTAGAAGTCATAATGTTATTATGAGGCCACAATACATCTTCAATGTTCTGTTATTTTATGGAAAAACCTTGAGCCACAGCCATGAAACAACACAAACCTGTTTTATTAAAATGCTGATATGCAGCACCGTAAACGGCCTGTTTTATTGGATTTTTATATGATTAAATTAGTTTTAGGACTAACTTAACTAAAGTTAGTTCAGTCAGGACGTAGCTCTAATACAGGCTGCTGCCTTTATTAGCAGCATCTTATAGCTGCTAATAAAGATAGCAGCCATAAGATAATAATAGTTAGCACCACAATAGTTAGCATATGCTAACACCACAAGTTTTACATCTTGTATCTCCAGGACACGCCCATCTGGTGCGACGTCAACAAATGAGCAAAAATACATAATTGATTAATCTCTTAATAAAATGAATGTCTAAAATGATATGTTGAAATACACAGATTAAAGCATTTAAAAAAAATCTTCAGTGGTCAATTTATTGAACTTATAATTCATAAAATATGTTGGAAAAAGAATCAAATTTCCTGTTTATTTGTCCTTTATGATAAAAGGTGGAATGTATGTTAAAATGGATGAACTGCAGCTGTGATTCAAGGTTACCTGTCCTCTTTCTTCTCCTGACAGTTTCTCGTTAGACGTCAGACTTTGTGGAGGTCTTGAAACCTCAGGATGAGCCTCATTCACCTCTGGAGATCCAAAAAAACAAACAAAGAACCGAGCCAACACTGGACTTTCTTCTATCCCATCCTGTCCCTCTATTTGTCATTTTCACCTGCTGGCGTCAAACAACATCCAGGTGATTTTTGACTTTACAGACACCAAAATCAACCGACTTCTACAGCACAGAGTCCCAACAGTCTCCCTCTAATGCATCTGTGAACAACTTAGTCAATTTACTGTAATTTATTATGTTTAATATTTTTTTAAAGTTAAGTGATTTCTTTAAGAAACTAGTAAGTGTTATTTTATTCTTATTTTTTTGTATATTTTATATGGAGAGAAGTTGATCAGAGATCAGTTATTTTTTAAAGCTATTTTTATAATTAATATTAATATGAGGTAAATGTTTACAGAACTAATCTGTTGCATTTTTCTCATTGACATTCTTAGATCAGCGTCTCTATCTAAAGGTGTGTTTTCATTTTTAAAAAGTTCACAATTTAAAAATAACTTCAAGAATTCTATTAAAAAATTATACATTGTAAAAGGTACAGAATATTGTTCAAGTTGGTCTTTTAAATACTTTGAAAATATTTTCTCTTCAGTTTGAAGTAAAGACTTACTGTGTAATTATAAAGTTGTTTATGCCTCAAACTTGGATATTGATGTATCACAATGATTCATCTTTGTTTACTTATTATTTTTTTACAAAAATAATGAGAAATACATACCTGAATGTTTATACATATGAATTAAGTGCATAAACATTCACGTTTTTTTCTGCTTTTATGTTGAAGTTGTTGATTTTTTTCTTCAGATTATTTGACCAAGTAACTTTTTCTGAACTAACTTAAAACCCAGAGATGCTTGAAAGGGGAGAAAAAAGTCAACCTTCAATTATCAAACATTTATTTTATGTTGCCTGAAAATGTTACATTGTCACTGTATTTTCTATAGTTGCATGTCTGAATGCATCACATTGGATATGAACGTATGAAACATTGTTTTAACATTTTCTAATATGTTCTGCTGAGACTTAGGAGAAAACTGGAAATAAAGCAAAACATTTGATTTGTGCATCAAATGTGTTTATCATACTTTTTACAATCTCACATTAAGAGGCAGAATAAATGGCGGAAACTGCAGCAGGAATAGAAAGCATATTAACTTTACTTTCTAATAGTTGTAAAAAGAAGTTTTGTAATATGTGTTGAGAAAAAGTCGAGCTCAGCCCACTTCCCCATGCTGGAGATTTTAGTTTAATAATAACAATAAATAAAGTTATCTTTAAAACTAATTACACAGGTGACATCAAGACCCAACAGTAGAGTCAGACTGTAATAAAATTAATCTGGTTGTGTGTGTTGTTATTGTGTCCTGCTTTAATTCTACTTTTTTCTATTTAATCATAAAAAATCATAGTCAGACAGAAAGAGAGTCATGGAACAGGAAGAGCAGGTTTCCTGGAGAAAGAGGAAGTTTCCAGCCTGCAGTGATTAAAAATAGTTCAGACTGCTCATTTTGAGCATTAAAGGTTTAAGGAGTAAAATCTAAACATTTTGAGTAATTGGATAAAACCCAGAGTAAAATACTTGAATTAATAATGATAACTTATGATTAAACCAATAATTAATATTGGTTTAACCGGTGGTTGATGTTGGTTTGATTATAAGAATATTTACACTTACTCTTATACTTATAGAAGTACTTAAAGGTGAAAGAAGTGACTGTAACATGGTGTCAAATGATTAGAATAATGGATTATTCTTGGTTTCTTTTCAGAAATGTCTGTAATAACACATTATGATTATAAGAGTAACTAATAAGTTATGGTTGTTATAATACTATAAGTGAATGCTAAACCAGAGAAACTAAAAGGTTATAAATGTGATTTTGACATTGAACTTGAAATGGTGTAAAGTGTGTAACTGTAACTAAAGGTCACTGATGTTGTGTTGGAGGTAGATGGTAGGTGAAAGGTCAGGGGGAAAGAGGAACTGATAGGAGGACCAAGGCCTTATTGCTGAACTTCAACTTTCCTAAGAAAAGGTTAGACACAAGAGGACTGTTGAGCAACTTGGGACATTAGTACAGACATCAGGTCATCATGTCTCCAAGACGGTGATGGATATGAGATCATCGGTCCAAGCAGTCAGCCAATGAGAGGCACAGTAACAAAGCTAGCCAATGCCAATGCCCCAAAAAGGGTGGGGATATCCTATATAAGGTGAAGGCAAAAGAGGAGTCTTTGGTTGGATCCTTCAGGCAGCTTCGAGCCAAGATCGAGATGGACAAAGAACTCTGCAGCTGAAGAAGAGCCGGAGCCACAGAGCCGAAGACTGTTCTGCACATGGGGACCAACCCGTTAGCCCCGCAACATGTGGCTTCAAACTGCATTTCTCTCATCAGCTGGGTTCAAGACCCCAAAGAAAAAGACCAAGGCAAAGATGAAGATAAAGACAAAGGCAAAGAACAAAGGCAAAGAGGAAGAACTGGTGTGTTCCTTCCATGAGACCAGCTCATCTACATCTCCAAGGACCAGAAAGATCGTGAGACGAAGAGAAAGGAGCTACAGAGCTGCAAGACAAGAAGGAGAGGACCGCTACGGACAAGAGGAAGTCACCCTGAGGCCCGAGATCTGCTGCTCTGACTCAGTACTCTTCCTGTACTGGGAGCCTCCTGCTGCTGCAACACCTTTTTCATCATCAGGCCAGTTCTGGGGTTCAAAATGCCAAACTCCATTCATCTCTCTCAAAGTTTCCCTTTTTAGTTCACAGTGTCAGCATTAGGGAAAGATAGGCTAGATTATTGATTTTACTTATTTGATTATTTCTGTTACTGATTTAAGCTGTACTGACCCTTGCAAAACTGCCTTACTAATAAAATAATTAGCATCAAGAAAATCTAAAAGATGTTGTGGACATTCAGTTAATGAGTCACCTTAAAGTTCTTTGATGGTTGTAAAATAGCTATGAAGTTTGATTCTGGGAGGAGAAAGTGGAAAATGTTTTATAGGTTGCTTTTAGCCAAAACTAAAACAAACTTGGGACTCGCCCGAGTCACTAAAACCAACCTGGTTCAGTAACAAGTGCAAGTTGTAATAAAGGGAAAGAGCGACCGTTAACAGGTGTGCTCTGTGAAGCTAGCTGATTCCGGGCTGCTCAATCTGGCTAATTCACAGAGTGAAAAAGGTGGGACATCTGGATGGAGGTCGTGAGAAACCAGGCTAGTCTTTCTCACACCCAGCTTAAACAGAATGTCCTCTATATTCTCATCTGGAGTAATACTCCGGAGTTAGAGGCTTCTTGGACCCGTTAGACGGAGAGCTGGGAGCAACATCTCCCTCCTCTCAGAAGGGGAAGTAGAGAGAGAGAGAGAGAAGGGGGGGGTGTTGCGCAACAACAAACATATAAAAATACATTTTTAAGTTAAAGTTAAAATACATTGTTACTAGTTAGAAACTGTTTACAGTGCGCCTACAGTGGCACAAAACTAATACAATAAAATAGAAATTAAAATAGATTCCCAACCAGGTCAACACAAATACATGCAGCTTCAGTGTTTTGGTTTGTTTTTTCTGGACAGGCTGATCCTGACAAAATGGCCACTTTGCCTCCTGCTCTGTCTTAGACTCCTGTCCATGTGCAGAGAAAAAGCATTTCTGCTTTCAAAACATATGTAGAACTGGGTTTTAATAATAGATTTGAAAAAAAAATTACAATGTTTTTACAAGGTTTTTATTCACAAGAATCATTTTAATCTCTGTTCACATTTTACAACATGGAATGGTTCATATAAAGCAAAAATAAATGACGGAAAATCCATTTTGTAGTTTAGTTTTTTTTTTGTTTTAGTGAACATACTCCTGTGTGGGAGCCAGTGTGGGGAGCCAGTCCCTACACTGGCTCCCTGTAGCTCAGAGGATAGACTTTAAAATACTGTTAGTTTATAAGTCACTGAACGGTTTAGCACCACAATACATTAAAGATCTGCTATCCGTCTAGACCCCTCAGATCTTCTGGTTCTGGTTCTGCTCTGCATCCCCAGAACCAGAACCAAACGAGGAGAAGCAGCATTCAGTTTCTATGGACCACAGATTTGGAACAAACTTCCAGAAAACTGTAAAACAGCTGAAACACTGAGTGCTGTTCCAGAAAACTGTAAAACAGCTGAAACACTGAGTGCCTTTAAATCTCAACTTAAAACCCACCTGGTTAGAGTTGCTTATGGTAAATAAGGGGTAGTGTGGGTTTTGATGTTTTTAATGTTTTTATCTTTACTTTTTATCTATTAATTTCTTTTAAATAGTGTTTTAACTAAAACTCTGTAAATCCCGTCCTGTCAGACGACGGGGCCTGGATAAAACCTGGATAAAACCTGGATAAAACCTGGATAAAACCCGTGTTAAACGGACGGCGGAGTCCGGCGACGACAGGCGCTTAAATTCCGTAACAAAAGTATGTTTTTATATATTCTTTTTCCATAATCTCTTTCTCACTGTTTATTCAATGTCACATGCTGTTTTTATTTTTTCTTTAATTATGTAAAGTACCTTGAAATGCCTTGCTGCTGAAATGTGCTATACAAATCAAATTTGATTGACTGATTGATAGAACTGTAACACAGCTGCCAGGCACTTTGCCCAACCATCATGTGCATTAACATTTGGGCCACATGTTCTTCAAGTGCTGCTTGAAGAACATGTGGTCTACGTGTGACCACAGGGCACAATACAGCATTTTTTCTTAATAAAACCAAATGTCTAGAATCGGCCCTGTTCAAGTATTTCATTTGGGTTCAGGTTTATTCAAGTCTCAAAGGGCTATTGGTGTAAAAACTAAGAGATGTACAATCAAAGTTCAACAATTGAGTAAAATTACATCAATAGCAGTCCAGTCAAGGGAGCGCACCAGTTATCAGTGATCACTACCAAAACTAGTAATATGAGCAATAATTAGAAACAGACATCAATCAACCAACCAGTCGGATGTAACTCCTCCTGTCTACTGTATTAAAAAGGAAAACGGCTGTAGTGTTTGTACCTGTTATTTTTCATACACATAAGTCTATAAAAATATATTTCAAATACACACATTTTCTCTGCCAGCATGAAAAAATGTGTCAAATTTGCAGAAGATGAAGACTTCTTAAAAAACTGTTAAAAATATTATGCTGTCTGAGAAACAATGTAGCATAACATTTTACAGTTTAGTCAGTTTAGTGTTTGTAAGCGATCACTTCAGCTATATTATTAATGCAGCGAACAAAAAATCTGTAATTTAAAGCTTAAAAAGCTGCACCATATAAAATCACTCCAATAGTGACTCAATTTGTTTAGCTGATCTTAGGACTTAAAAACATCTGTTCTCTACTTTAATAAGTAACAATTTTATCGTCACTTTAATGGATGTCGGCTGGTAAAACCTTCCCTCAAGTGAACTAGTGTAACGCAGTGCAAACATACATGTTGTGTATGAATCCCTGAGACTTTCGCCGAGTTGTTTCACCGTTAAAACAAGAGGAGTAAGACTGTGACGGTACCAAACAGAGAAACATGAGGCTCAGAGTAAGATGAAGGTCACTGAGGTGCTTCAACTCGGGACGTCACCTTAATGTCACTGAAGTTCTCTAATCCAGTCCTCTCAGTGGCACAGGATTAGTCCCTCCATGTGTTTCTGTGAATTTCTGCATTGATAAGTCACAGCTTTTACAGTTTAAAATAAAGTATAGACCTTTGAAAAGGAATGGCTACCTTAGCCATAAGAAATGGGACTGTGCAATCAGTAACAAACTGAAGTGTGGAAACAGCATTTTGCTTGTACAGCCATTAAACGACTGTATTAAGTCTGAAAAAAGGCCCAAAGTTTTGAAAATGTAAACGTTGTGTACCAATTTGGATGTATTCATAGACAATAATGACCCTAACTATGTTGTATTCTGACAACATATTTCATAGCTTATGTTTAACTGTTGCGAGAAAAATATTGTAAATTTTTGCCATTGATTATGTTTCTGTAAATGGTAAATAGCCTGTACTTGTGTGTCGCTTTATAAACTCCTGCTTGGTAAAGCAGGAGTTTATAAAGTATAAAGTATACTTTATACTGAGGAATATAAAGTATAAAGTACTTTATACTTTATATAAAGTACTTTATATAAAGTATAAAGTATACTTTATATACTGAGGAATATACTTTATATACTGAGGAATATAAAGTATATTCCTCAGTATAAAGGAGTTTATAATGTTTATAAAGCTGCACTGATAAAGAGCTTCACACTACATTCAGTCATTCACATTCTGAAGGTGCCAAGCTACTGGATAGTAGCCACAGCTGCCCTGGGGCAGCCTGACAGAGGAGAGGCTGCAATGCAGCGGCGTCACCAGGCCCTCTGACCAACACCAGAGTCAGGGTCTTACTGGCAGTAGTTACAGGTTGGCAAGTATTTTTTTATACACCAAAGGTTCTGTAGGACACATCCTTAATATTTTTTTTAAATTTGTGATCTCAAACTGGTCCTTTGAATCTAACATGGAAGCCTTCCTATTGGGTTTACAACATAAAATACTATTTGGGGCCATAATGCATAGTTCTGTATATTTTGTTAATACCCCTTCACACAAGTGGATGAAGGTACTTCAGGTCAGGGGTCATGCTTCAGCCGGTTTAGTCCTGTTGGTTGTCTTCGATGACATTTAAAGGCTCTTGTTCAGGATGACATCAGCATTCATTGGGGCGTCATTTCCGTTCTCCATCTGTGGGACACACAAGAGAATATTGTTAGTCACACCATCATTGAAAACTAGATCCTCCATGTGTGGGTTGTGCTTAACCCCTGCACCACCACAGCACACCCAGCCAGTAGTATTTTAAAACTCATAATTCTATGTTAATATATACTTTACACTGTTCTGTGTTACATTAACACGTTCATAGTGTTAACTTTTGACTAAATACACTAGTGTTGAGTAAGTCAACACTGATGTGTGTTTAATTTCAACCACTGTGAGTGTTGATTCAACTCCATCACAAATAACACTTTCAAAGTGTTGAATTTAGGAGTTGATGGAACACTTCCAAATTTTCTGTGCTTTTATTGATTATTGCTAGTTTCTCCTGTTCTGCCAAGACAGTTTCCAGTGTGAGCATTAATGCATAGTAAGGAATATTTGGTATTTGAAATACTGAACTGCACAGTAATAAGAGATAGAGGGAGTCTAAAGAATTCAAGATTTTTAGCTATTTGTGTTCCCTAAAACTTGTGGATACTGTGGGATCTCTGCTCTGTTCTTAAACATATTGTTAGGATGGCTCTTGAGGCTGGAGGAAGTAGGAGACTTGAGGCAGAGAAACTGTGCAAACCCACTGGGTGTTTATTCACCAACATTTAACAGACAAACAACCCTGCTTACAGTGGCCAAGAGTCTGAGCAGCAACACACCTGTAACCAACATGCAGCCCTTTTATAGTCGCTGGCTGTTCCAATTCACAAACCCACCAAGAAACAGGGTAAAACAAAATACATACACACAAAGTTTGACAAACTAACTAACTAAATCCTCAGAATAATATATTGCCAAATACTATTAGTTTTAAACATCTCTACAGATTTTTATCAATATAAATATAAATCCAACATTAAATTTATAAAATGCCTAGCTCTACTGCTCCCCATCTTTCATCTGCTTTGGTCTCTTCTGGAACCTTTAAAAGGTGCTCAGGCCCCCGGGGAATCTTTTAGCCTGAACACCCTGCAGAGGAAGAGGGAGGTAAGCCACACCCACACAAAGCCTTCAAACAATCACAATACTTATATTATCCTTTTGTTTGTATTTTAACAGGACACCATCAGTTCCAGCTGAGATGCAACTGAATAAAACACACAATCAACAAAACATTCCAATCCGTTTGTATCCGTTTCATTTCATTCATCATGCATTTCTTTTATCATTTAACACATTTCAAGTGTTGTGCCGCCAAGTAATGAAGACCTTCATTACACATATAATACAGATTTTAGCAGTTGTTTCATATTTATCTATTTTTCTTATCATTAGTTTGCATAAATATATGCTTATTAAAAGTTATTGTTCAGGAAATTGTGTCTATTCCTTATTTTCAAATGTTTTGTGTTTTGCTTTATTTAAAAATATAAAATGAGTCTTTCAAAAACAAAAATCTAGATATTTATTTAAACAATTTAAGCCATTAAATGTCAAAAATGGTTTCTTGTATTGTAAAGGTTGCAGGTCCCTGGTCTAATTTCTGTGTTGGTCTCTCACAACATTGAAAGAAAAAGTTATTTTTTGTTGCATTTTTATTTTTAAAGTTGTAGGAAAGCAGCTGACATGCATCATTTCTCCCACACTTACAAAAACAAGTAACTGATTTGAGTCTAATCTTGTTTTGTTTCGGTTTAATGTCCCTTTTTGAGGACCTTTAAAACTTTAATATCACAAAATGACTGACTTACCACGTATCTTATCCCTCAGTATGTAAACGACAACAGCAATGACCGGGATGAGAATGATGAGAACAACAATGGTGATGAAAACTAGAATCCAATGCAAAGACAAAGATTAAAACCAAGACAAAGATAAAGACCGTTATCTAGAACAAAAATGGTTTTAGCACATTGCACATTTTAAATATCCAGGATTAACAAAATACTTATTTTTTGCTAAATTAAGGTTTTTATTACTTTCTTCAAGTGCAGAAGTTTAATTCTGCAAAGAAATGAAGTCATGCTGATCTGATAACTAAGATTATCCAGTTGTCAGTTGTTGTTTATTTTAGATCAAGTATTTTAATTTAAATAATTTAAAATCATTTTATGAAAATTTATCTCCAGAATCAACTGAACAAAGAAAAAATAAAGATGGATAAATCGCTATATGTGATATTTACCACTAACTTACTTCATTTTAGTGACGTTTTTAAAATAGTTTTATGGTTTTGTTGGGCCGACCGACACACTTTACTGTAACTAACAGTTTTATCTTGGTAATTATTGCTAAGTTTGCCTTTCTTGAAAATCTGAACCGTTTTTTCTTTTTTGGCGCAATAATAGAAAATATCATCATTATTGATTAACAGCTTCAGTAACTCCAGATTTAGAGCTTCCCTTAATTCTAGTTTGGCCATTTTATTGCTTTGTTATTGTTACTGCAGTCTTTGAATTTAGAAATTTACATTCTAGAATTGCAATTTTGGTTCAACAATCTCTGTGATTTATAGTTATTAAGTATTTAATAACCTTGAATCAGGTAAGCTTTGCTTACGCGATTTGGAATCAATCTGATTGAACTGATTTTTATGTGAAGTGCTTTAAGGTGAGTTTTGTGAATTGGTGAAGAACAAACATTTGCGATGTAAATTTGCCACATTTTGGATTTATTTAACCTTCAGTCAATAAAAAGTAAATATTGCTTTTAAATAAATATTTCCAATAGAAAATAAAGGATCTAAATATGATTCAAGTCTAATCTGGAAGATAAATATTTCATAAAATGTATCCCATCTGTTTTCTTTTACTCCAAAACTGGTTCTAAAGACTTTAGGGCAATGCATGTCTCTGTTTTCTTCTTCCTATAGAGCCACATAATGTTTTTAGATTTCTTATTATTTATCCATATTTATTTATTGTAGATAAAAAGGTGGATTTCTTTTTTAGCCACTATTTAAAAATTGTGGATATTTTATCTTCTCTATATACAAAAAATTATGTGGATAAATTGATAACATTTTAGAAACATTTTGTAAATTGAAAAATGCTAATTTAGTGCAGACACTCTTACCTGCACGGTTGTTTTCACTTGGAAAAGAACAATATAAAGTACAGCATGAGGAAAACAAATGGATATTTAAAGCATTTCCAGTCATGCTGACGTCTCAAAGCACTTTGCACTGCAGCCACACATTTAACACAAACACATTCATGCATCTAGACTCAGACAGGAAACTTGGAGTTAAGCGCCTTGCCCAAGGGCACAACAACATGTGACAGGGGAAGCTGGAAGATGAATTTTCAACCCACAGAGCCACAGAGCAAGTAAACAAAAAAAGTCTAAAACGTCACAGTAACAGTAACCACTGATTATCTAGTTAAAGATATTTACCTGGAGTTCCGATAAGTGGGGATCCATTTTTGTCAACTGTTGAGGAATTACATTAATTGTTAAAGACATCAACATTTTCATCTGCTTTATCTTAAATGATCCTAGATTATTAAAACTCACCAACATGCAGAGTGATGTTCCCGCTCTTGACTAAACCATCCTTATTGTGAACAGCCCAAGTGTAAGTTCCTTCATCTTTCTTGGTTACATTGGCCAACTCGAGGGAAAAGTTGCCATGTTTAAATTGGTCAGGGAAGACAGAGGTTCTCTTTTTGTAATCCGAATGCTGAGAATCTTCATCATCACCTTCATTGCGATACAAGTGCACTTTTATTGATTGATTCTCGAATGTCCAACTGACCATAAGCTTTTCCAAGGGAATTTCCTCCAGTGTGCATTTCAGAGTTACGTTCTGTCCCACCGTTCCATATATCAGTCCAGGACGACCAGTCTGCTGATTTGTATCTGGAAGAATAAACAATGTATTTAGTGTTGAGAATGACAATCCCGATCGATGAATCATAATTTGTATTGACACACAGAGCATAAAATCAGCCAAGAAAAGCATTCAGACTTTACTTATTTTATTCACTTTCAGCGCTGAAAGGAGACGCTTTACCATTACATCCGAGAAGAGTTTCTAAAAAAGTCTGTGCGGCGTCTGAGGAGAAAGAGGAGGGCAGCTGATTATATGGACGGAAGACACTCCCTGAAATCACACCATGTCTCTGTGGCCTGATAAGTTCCTGTTTCTCGTGGGAAATGGACCTTGGTGTCTATCAGAATCAAAAATGTAACTCTATGGGCCCTTTGTCTAACAGCGTGTGACTCTTTCTCGGCCTTGGCAAAGCATCTCAACATTAGATAAATGCAATAGAAGTATTACTGATGATCTCATGTGGTTAAGCAGCTGACAATCCCAAATGTTCTTCTTTCGACCTCTTGAAGTCGATAATTGATGAGAAGGGTTCTGTCATTGAATGCAAAATATTGAAGATGTTTACAGAACCTTTTGGCATCCAATCACAAGAGAAAATCCATGCTCATTCTTCTTAAACATTTTTATTAAACTTCTTGTTATTACTAATGGACAAAAACAACTTCAGAGGTGCATACTGCTATTATGTAACCTCATAAACTCCACCTAACATATTAGTTAAATTTTTTTATCATGTAAATATGAGAATACTGCATTATTTACAATCATAATTCTACCATATTAAAATATCCACGTATCTGTTGTTAAAAATAAATAGAAATGAAGATAAAATTGCGGCTTCAGAGAACCGGAAGGATCTTTTAAATCTTAAGTAAAATTAACAAAATTGTTAAAAACCTACAGAATTGTTTGCCTTTTACAAAAATAGAATAAACTCGTTGTCTTATTTGTTTGTGGATCGTCAGTTTCGGACATTTAGGCAGCGGTTAGGCATTCAATGAGAGAACCTGTGGAGAGGTTCTGGGTTCAATTCCCGGCTCCGGTCTTTCTGCATGGAGTTTGCATGTTCTCCCTGTGCATGGTGGGTTTTCTCCGGTTTCCTCCCACAGTCCAAAAACATGTCAGGTTAATTGGCCTCTCCAAATTGCCCCTAGGTGTGTGTGTGTGTGTGTGTGTGTGTGCATGGTTGTGTGTCTCTGTGTTGCCCTGTGACAGATTGGCGACCTGTCCAGGTGACCTGTCCAGGTGACCCCGCCTCTCAGCCGGAACGTTACCTGGAGAGGCAGCAGCACCTCCTCACCCACTAAGGGACAAGGTGTAAAGAAGATGGATGGTTAAGTTTAAAAACTAGCATATTTTAATTTTTTTTCCTAACAAAAGAAAGGTATTGTTTAACTTGTTCCACAATTTTACTCCATGAATTGAAACATAAATGATAGATTTGTGTACTTAGTGGATATAAAGAGCTTTTGTAATTAATTCCCCTTATTCCTGAACAATATATTAAATATGGCCAAATCAGAGAGTTGTGTAGAATATTAAGTGATTTGTTATTCAGAATATGTCTAGTTTTAGCCAGGATTGATAAGCTTCTACTTAGTTTATTCTGTAAATGTTTAATATGGAAGTTTCCAACTGATTTTATCATCTATCATAACAATGAGAAACTTATTATCAGAAAACCTTTCCAGCTACACCCTCTGTTTGAACTTGCATTTTAGTATTTTTGTAGCATTTTCCAAAAAACATGATTTTGTCCAAATTTAGTGATAACTTATTATTGTCAAACCATTTCTTTAATTTATTGATTTCTGAAGCAACTATAGAAAGAAGTTGTACGTTTTCACCAGAGACTAGAATATTTGTGTCGTCAGCAAATAACACAAATTTTAATACATTAGACACTTTGCTCATATTGTTTAGATCAAATTAAATAAAACTGTTCCCAGTACTGACCCTTGAGGTTCCCCACATACGATCTCCAGACAATCAGAGTCAATATCTCCGATAACACTTTATTTGAAGGTGGTTGAATAAGACTGTCATGACACTGTTATAAACATGTCATAACTCCTGTCATGAACATGAATAAGCCTTCATGAATATTTATTACTGTTGTCATAAAGCGTCATTCGGTAAATTATGACACTTTTAATACAAAGTTGACATTATTCAAAATGTCTTTGTTATGACAACTTGACATTAACCAAGAAATCATTACTGATATTAATTTGTTATAAAAGTTTTACTGATTGCACTTTAAAAATTAGGTAACTTTATGTTATTCAAGGTAAAGTTTAAACAGTAATGATTTCCTAGTTAATGTCAAGTTGTCATAACAAAGACATTTTGAATAATGTCAACTTTGTATTAAAAGTGTCATAATTTATCGAATGACGCTTTATGACAACAGTCATAAATATTCATGAAGGCTTATTGATGTTCATGACAGGTGTTATGTCATGTTCATGACAGGTGTTATGACATGTTTATGACAGTGTCATGACGGTCTTATTCACCCCCCTTCAAATAAAGTGTTACCATATCTCCTAACTTCACAAATTGTAAAAGAGCATATTGTGCAAATCTCTAAGCTCAAATAAAAGCTGTTCAATAATAATGTTTACAAATTTGAAATTTTGAAATTATTTTTTTTTTTTTATCTGAGACTTGTTTCATTTTGGAGACCCCTAACATCTACTGCCCAGGGTCAGATGGCCAAGGGCCCCTACCTCGGCCTTCTAACATCCCACATTGCACGCAGCCATTTTGGCCCACAGGTGGTGAGCCCATGGGAAGGTGAATCCACTTTGGGCTGAGCCTGGCCAGACTCCATGTGTTTTGGCACCAGATGCTGCCACGGAGCACCAACTCCGGCTCCAGGGTGGAGCCCTGGTGACCTGCGTCCAGGTGAGGGGTCACTGTATCCATTGATTATGCTCTTCATAAAGGGTCTTTGGGCTGCTCTTTGTCATGACCTAGGACCTCTAGCATTGGGTGACCCTACAAGGGGTATGAAACCCCTGACAGCATAACTCCTGGAGTCACTTCAACACTCAAACCCTTTCATCACGATAAGATGGCAGCCTATGGAGGTGAAGAGAAAATAGGAAATATAATTTTTTTATATATAAAATTGCCTAAAAAATAATAAAATGGGTCAAAATGAATTAAAAATATGGGTACCTCATCTCTCCAGTCTACTAAAACAATTTTACACTGATTTCGAGTAATTGGGTGAAAGTTTAGTGAGAACTCCTGCTCGCGTTCTCACTAAAACCAGGAACTTAGAGCACTTAACACCAGTTTTAAAGTCCCAACACTGACTCCCTGTAGCTTAGAGGATAGACCAGGGGTGGGCAGCTCCGGGCCCCAAGGGCTGGACTCCTGCAACTTTTAGGTGTGTCTCAACTAAAGATCTGCTGTTGTACCAACCATCTAGACCCCTCAGATCTTCTGGTTCTGGTTCTGCTCTGCTTCCAGAACCAGAACCAAACGAGGAGAAGCAGCATTCAGCTTCTATGCACCACAAATTTGGAACAAACTTCCAGAAAACTGTAAAACAGCTGAAACACTAAGTGCCTTTAAATCTCGGCTAAAAACCCATCTGTTTAGAGTTGTATTTGAAACGTAATCAATTACGAATTTAATGACAGCTCTTGACTTAATGTAATGTTTTGATTGTTGATTCTATGTTGCATGACTCTGTGTTTTCATGTTTTTATTATGTAAAGCACTTTGAAATGCCTTGATGCTGAAATGTGCTGTACAAATAAAATTTGATTGATCGACAGATTGATTGATGACCTAGAAGCTAATATATAAAATACCTTCAAATTATAAAAAAGACTCAAGTCGAATATAAATGAGTGTGCCTCATCTGTACAGACTGGTAGAACAATTTCACACTGATTCTGGGTCAATGGGTCACAAGACCTGGAAGCTATTGAAGAAAAATACTAAATTTTGACAAAATAATTACTAAAAAAAAAAAAAAAAAAAACGAGTTAAAATGCAAAACAGATGACTGTGCCTAGTCTCTACTGATTTGTAGAACAATTTCAGACTGATTCAGAGTCAACAGGTCACATGACTTGGAAGCTATTGAAGAAAAACCCTCAATTTTGACAAAGAAAATCCTAAAAAAAAAAAGGAAAATTACTTAGAATGGAAAAGAAATGTCTGTGTATTAGCTATTGAAAATATTGTATATGACTTTAAAATGTAATAGATGATATTGTGTCTCATGTAAAAGCATGAATTAGCACTGACAGTTAGTTGGTTACAATTCAAGGCATTTATTAACATTTGTTTGGCAGGAATGTTTGGTTCGGTAATTTGTTGATAGTCCCTAAGTGAACCTTGGGGCGCTGCGGCCGGGGCGGTGGAGAACCGCTGGCCGACAGTAGCGTTCATAAATTGGATCAACCTTGAGCTAAACGCCGCTTACTGCCCAGAGCTCAAATATCGAATATCCAACTTGAAACTAACTTCACTGCGATGTAAAACCGCACATTTAATGACGATCATTAAAATATTTTACGTATCCATCAGTAAAGCTGTGTCTCTAGAGAGGAGGACGAGTGACGTTTTTTTTTTTTCCTCGCAAGAAAACGATTAACCAGCTTAACTTACCTTGATCCACGACATGTTGCAGACTGATCAGCAAGAAACTCTGAAAAATGATCATTCTGCCCTCCTGGCTGATGAAGAGCTGATTTCTGATCCTGTTTTAAATGCTTTAATGGATATGATACGTGAGACGGAGGGGAAGACAATCAATCACACTTTATCTTTCATTTCTAACGCCAGAGGGCGTGACTTTTAAATGTGTGCGTGTGTGTGTGTGTGTGTGTGTGTGTGTGCCATGCCATTGCAAGGAGGGCGCAGGATGGATGAATGGAAAAAAGAAAGAAAATGAACGCTGTGTGTAATAGGAGGGGTGGGGGGTGGAGCCTCTCTGCTACTCCCATCCTTCCTGGTAACACACATCATTTAAATAAAAAGAACAAAGTCTAACTCTCCCTATTGAAATCCTCAGGGGGCACCCAGAAAGTGTTTGGAAATCACTGTTTTAAATGAATTATCTGTATAAATGTTTTTACATGCTATTGCACATAGAAGACCAACTCTAAGGGAAGGACGAGAAGGAAGATAATTTGAGATACCACTGCATTTTACAAAATAGTGTAAGATATATGGTTTCTCCTCTATAGTATTTCCTGAAAAGGACGTGGACACTAACACGTCCTTTTTAGGACGTGTTAGTGTCCTAAAAAGGATGTTAACCATTTCCATTTAACCGAAATTTGAAAGCAACACTTTGCAGGTGGACACAAGTGAAATAATGAGTTAGCTGTAGTGACTTCTTTGTGCTGTCCTGTGATATTTTACGTTTAACCCTCGTGTTATGTTCGTTTCTGATGTACAGCTATAATGTTCGCGGGTCAATTTGACCCGGGAACCTCTATAGTGTCAGAAAAAAAAAAAATCCTCCAAATCTTTTTTGTGTCTGATTATTAACTCCTTTACTAACCATTTCAATCAATATTTGTGCAATTATGTTTTTTATTCCTCACAAATAAAGGATCAATGACAACAATTTACTCATTCGGACATAAAAAAATGTGATTTACATTTTTTTATGTCCACTGAAAAACCTAAACACAAAATAACACTAAGTATCTTTGAAAGTGACTTTTTGTAAATTTTTTTATATTACATTTAGATTTTTTTTGAAGGGGTCATCTTTATAATTGAACTTGAGACACTATTCTGCCCTGGGTCAAATTGACCTGCTAACTAAAATCAAGACCAATGAGTCCTGAAGATGATCCTCCAGGTGGATTTCCAGTTTAAACCTGCATGTCCAAAACATAACTGGGTTTTTCATCACATGCTGCCCAGATTTTTATGTCATATTTAGCTGGTGTGGAAGGCATATATAGTGTAAATGAGCAGCGACCTCTGAATGCCAGCGGTGATCTTTATGAATGCCACAAATCTTCCATCTACTGTGACATTGGAGCCTGTTTTATAGAACAGAGGAAGTTACAACCCACATGTTCCACACTGTTCTATTAGCTGCTAGTTTGTCTTGTCCATCGATTGTCAAATCAGATTACTCTGGAGAAAAGTCTCCAGAAACATTATGGCCCAAAATATTACCCTGCCTGTCTCTGCATCCCTTAGACTGGCTGTTGATTCATCCTTTGACTTGAAAACTCTGGTCAGAATGAGGACCCCCCTCAAATATGCATGTAAATGCATCTGGTCCAGCTCCTTCCAGTTCTCTCCAAAAACTCGCCTTCCTTTTAGACTTGTCATTTCAACAATGATTTTCTGTATTGCACTAGACACGAGTAGCTCAAACTGACTTGATGTTTGTGATGTGAGTTACTGCCATCCTGGCATGATCAACAAGAAGTTCCAGAGCTTCCAGGGTTGTCATCTTTTTATTTCCCTGCTGCTCATTTCCTGATCTCCAACAGTGACGATATTACATGTACCTTCAGTGTGTAATGCGTTTAGGACTCCCTTGCAGAGAGTATTTATGTCCCCCCCATTTCTGCTGAGTGTCCACTCAGTGTGGGTGGAGTTTGTCCACAGGAACAGAAAAGGTTCCTGTCAAAAGTTGCATGAACACCTGCTTTCTGGCAGCTTCCTAGTGAAGTAAAGAGAATAGTGAAAGAGTGGGTTTGTGTGCGTGTTTAGGCGTGTGTGTGTGTGTGTGGTGTGTGTGCGTGTTCATGCATGTGTGGTGTGGTGTGTGTGTGTGTGTGGTGAAATATGTCTCATAGGTGCAAGGAAACAAATAGAATTGGACATTGTTTTAACCTTTTTACCCTTCAACTTGTATGCCGGGTCAAATTGACCCGAACAGTACGTCTGTAACAAATGGACCTAGGGGGGGCTGCAAGTGTGTAAAATGAACCATTTTCATTTTATACACAGAGTGCACCTATTAAGACAAATAGAAAAAGTTTCATGCAGAAAAAATACTTCTATTTTTTTTTTATTTTTAAACTTTGAAACGGGTCAAATTGACCCGGAACATAACAGGAGGGTTAACAGTTTCATCAAGCTTTTTGTGCTGATTGATGCCATACAGCAGCTATAAAAGGTGCCTGTTGAGCTCATCAAACAGTTGCTAATTCTGAAGGTTGTGAGCAGGATGTAAGTACATTTCACAGTGCATCTCATTTCCTGTTTGCTATGAACCTCATGCCTAGTTTAACTATGTTTTATGGTCCTTGTTAAGCTTAAAGGACTTCCTTATGTAGAGGTGTGGATGGTAAAGTCTGGTTGAGCGGAAGAGAGCATCTTTTGCATGATGGCGTTCTCTTCTGTCTGCCTCGTTCTCTGTAAGTAGCGTCTCTTGAGTTTTTTCTGAAACATTTTGCCTCCAACTATTTGTTTCAAATTTTTTACCAACGTTTAGCTGTTTTCTTTATCAATGAATCCAGTTTGTAACAATTTGGTCATAAATCCGCATTAAATTACCCGAAGAAGCAAATTAAATCTATATGAGACATTTTCACTCATTTGTTTTTAGCATTTATTTTTTTACTTTGTTCCTTAATTTTTTCAATTTTCATTAGTTTGAAGAGAAAAAGTAAAATGTAGGAGTTTGATACTTTTTCATAGATAAATAAATTTCAGGATGTAGTAAAGAATTGTTTTAAATATAACATTATATTTTAGCCTGAATTATAAATATCACCCCATTTCTACTGCAGAATACAATGACCTGCAAATCCATTTGAACCTACGTTTTAACCTGAGGCATGTTTACTACTGCGTAACATCACCTTCCTTTTAAAAAACACTCAAAAAGCAGTTTGGCACCGACTTGCTTGAATAAGCAGGAACATCTGTGAAAAAGACATTGCTTGGATTTGCAAAAGTATTCATATCATTTGAACTGTTTCATATTTTGTCACATTATAACCACAAACATAAATTTAATATATTTCATTATAGGGCTGGGCAATGTATCGAGTATACTCGATCTATCGCGATATTTTCCATTTAAAATGGCTATATCACAACCATCGAGTATAAATTGTCATTCAAATAATAAACTTTCGCTGTCAAATTCACTGCGAGTTTGGTTTATCCGACACCCTTTGAATGCATCACTCCCCCCTCCCAACCTGAAAATGTTCTATCAATCACGTTGCGCGGAGAAAACAACATGGTGACAGCGGGAGTTTGAGGCGAGCCATGAATGAGACGATAATCCATCCATCCATCCATCCATCCATCCATCCATCCATCCATCCATCCATCCATCCATCCATCCATCCATCCATCCATCCATCCATCCATCCATCCATCCATCCATCCATCCATCCATCCATCCATCAATTTTCCTCCCCTTATCCGGGGTCGGGTCGCGGGGGCAGCAGCTTCAGAAGGGAGGCCCAGACTTCCCTCCCCAGCCACGTCTTCCAGCTCCTCTGGAACAAGTTGTAATCAAAATATTGATTACAACTTTGGGTCAACTCTTGAGTTTGACCTGTCTCCTGTTAGTCCTTTTTTTAAATAAATAAATAAATAAATCTATGTCTGGAGGCCTGTTTGTGCCCCTCAACAATAATTTTTAGGTAAATATAATAATTTATCTAAATAAAAGACTCTGCTGCTGAAGGGATCTGGGCTGGAGGTTTGCGGGTGTGAATAGAAGTTACTGCAGAACCTCAACTGAACTGATAAAGGAAGATTCGACCCATAGCATTTGGAGTTCACAAAATATCACATAAACATAAACGAAAATACCGTAGCAATAATTAGAATCGCAGCATAAAGCCAAACATGCCACAATTAAATAAATCAAGATGTCCCAAAGCATCGGCAGACTGACATCTTCAGGAAGAGAGATGCACAGCACAGCGGCTCTTCATGCAGCGGCGGCCCAAGCTAATATGGGGCCTTAGACAGAATCATGACTTGGCCCCCCCAGCCCTTATTATTAAGAACATCAGCATCTCTAACATGTTTAAATATAGATTTATTGAACTCTATAGGGGGCTCAGGTTAATTGACCGAGTTTAAAATGAATCACTGATTATTGGTTATTTGCTGTGATGTATTTGTGAACAAAACAGCTGAAACATAAATATTACACCATATTGTAGCCATGGTAACACAACAATCAAGATGATTCTTTACACTTTTACAAAGTACACTTTCTAATTAAATCCTAAATGCACAATTTATTTCTTTTTTTCTGCTGAATGCATTAAATAAAATCTAATAACATTATCATTCTCAATAAATAAATGCTACAGGTTTAGATCTGTAATCTGTGTTACAATTCAACCATTCATTCAGCCCCTGAATGTCTGGACGGCCCCTACCAGCAGCTACTGAGTTTTTGTTGCCTTTATTTCTCTGTCTTATAATTCTAGATCTCAGAACATCAAGAAGTTATGTAATGTTAACAGCTCTGAGCTTTTTGATCTTTATAGCAGTCTGCAGCCAAGTTGTCACAGAGGCTAAACAGAAGTAGCAGGGCTTATTTAGTCAAATATCAGCAGAGACCTTCTCTCCTCTGGTCTGTTTAACTCAGTGGTTCTTAACCTTTTTTGAGGTACCGAACCCCCCAGTTTCATATGCGCATTCACCGAACCCCCCCACGCCCTCCTGACACAGAAAATAATTTGCGGTTTTCTGGTTTAGTAATGTAATTATATGAGTTGTACTACCACCCCCACGCCACTAGAGGCAGTACCAACCCCAAAAAGAAGCGACGAAGGAGCAGATTTAGACTACAGAATTTGGTAAAAACTGAGCTTTACTGAAGTTATTAAAGACACAACTTCAAATCCATGCTGAGAGTGGAGCTCCTTCAATCAGTGCTCCTCCGCAGCTCTGATTGGCTCAGCAATGTAAGGTGATCCTCTGGAGCAAGTGACGGCAAAGCGGGGCGTCATCACGAGGCTCCGCCGAACCCCTGAGACCGACTCATCGAACCCCTAGGGTTCGATCGAACCCAGGTTAAGAACCACTGGTTTAACAGCTTCAGTCTCAGATCATCTCAGCCCTCCAGGTCTGCCAGCAGCAGAAACAGAAACATTAAACCTGATAAAATATATCAGGGGACAATTGCTTTGCATTGTCCCCATATGATGACAATGATATAGTACGATCCAATTAAATATTAGATTCTTGATTAATATGGGTTGTTGCTACGTTGTTATGGTATTTTAAGATCTTGTTCAATGTGCCTCTTTTTAACTTTGAGCCCCTGCCCCTCCAAAGGTCTCTGCACGGCCCTGTCTGCAGCCACACTGACTGTCACTCCCAACCGATCCCAGTTCTTCCAGTACAATGAAATTGTTCTTGCCTGTGTGAGGAACTCCAGCGGCTGGACAGTGATGAGGAAGATTATGAACCGGCCTCCTCAGAAATGTCGTAGAGGCTGGGGAATCCCTGGAAATTCATCCTGCAATATGGAGAATCTCATTCCAATAGACACCGGCGAATACTGGTGTGAGTCTGAGCGAGGAGAACGAAGCAACAAAGTCAATCTCACTGTTACTGGTAATGGACATGCATCTTGTTTGAGTTTACTTGAAGTGTGGTTATTTTAACCTTTATAAGTTAATATAATTCTTATAAAATGGTTTTCATTTCAGATAAAACCGTGATCCTTGAGAGTCCTTCATATCCTGTCTTTGAGGGACAAAACGTGACACTTGGTTGTTCCTACAAAGAACCATATGGCAAATCCACTTCAGACTTTGAAGCTGAGTTTTACAGAGATGATGTCTTCATTGGGAGAGAGAAACCAGGGAAAATGATCATAGAAGCAAAGGAAGGTTTCTACAAGTGTCGCCATCCTTTTAAAGGAGAGTCACTGAAGAGCTGGCTGGAAGTGAGAGGTGAAGATCGACTGCTTTGTTTCATTCAGGCTGTCAGAACTGAGTTACCTTTAAGAAAAGGTGGATTTTGGTTAAAACTTTTAAACAAAATGGCCCCTGCCTCTCTCCTATGGTTCATCTCAATCTCCAAAGTGTTGCCTCCAATGCACACGCTAAAGAAACCTGTTTTTCTGGCTATATTCTCTTATTTAAGTAAATATTTGCTAGAATAAGTACGTTTGTTCAAATTACACAAATGTTCTGACAGAGTAAAGTAACATTAATTATCCTGTAATAATGTTCTAAAAATATGAGATAAAATGCAGTAGATGTTGTTCAGTTTATGTCAAAGACACTCCAACAAAGTCCTTTAATAAAATTGTAATTTACCATTAAATGATTATTGGCACTGAGCTTTTCTTACCCTGATCCTATATAAACAGATATATAAAAAAAATTAAACCTATCGGTTCAATTCAATTCAGGTCACTTTAGTTATATTCATCTAAATGTCGTTTCAAGGCACTTTATAAAAATTCATTTCAGTTCAATCATTCCAATTGATCCTAGCTGTCAAACTGTATGGTTTGCTCAATTAATTATTGAAAACAGTTGAAAAAGTTTCTATCCAGCAGGTTTCCTTAGACGTTTACAGGCCAGTGAAGGTTAAAACCTCTGCAGATCCCAACAATCTTCAAGTTGCCTTGTTGCTCCAGCCTGAATCAGAGACTGATTCATTACAGACTGACTGCATTCAGGTCTGTTGGAGTAAAGATGCATCTAAAGGCTGCAGAGCTGCAGCTCCTGAGGTCTGGACTTCAGCACCTCTGGTGGAAAATAACTTGCTGGATGAACCTGATTCTGGTTCTTCCTTTTTGTATTGTGACTGAAAGTTTTATAGCTATTGTTTACCACAAATTAAATTAAATATTTATTTATTTTTTTGCTTGCAGCTAGAGTTCCCCAAACAGAAGTTTCTCCTTCTCCTTCTCCTCCTCCTGGTCCCGATGTTCCTTGGATCAGAGTGATTAGTGGCATTCTGCTCTTCATCCTCTACACCATCATACTAATCTTGTGTGTTTACACATACCGTAAATGGGCTCGAGGTGAGTTTTACCATCCTATCCAATGGAAAATTATTGTGAAAATGTTTTCTGTCTGAATTTAACAATGGCTGTTATTTCTGCTCCTTTTATCCTGGGATATTCCTGTTTTACTGAAGCTACTCTAAAATAAAAGTATTTTTTAGAAATCGCATCTTTTTAATGAAAACAAATGGATTCTTTAACATCAACCTCTCTTAATAGGATGTATTGGCTTGTACTCTTTTGACCACTGGTCAGTAAGTCTTTAGTTTCTGCTCCTCTAAGTGAATCTGATAAAATTAGAGCAGCTGGAGGATTTGGCAATGTGGACACAGAGATGAGTCAGAGGAAGAGCAGGAAGAACAAGGTTTTTCAAAATAAAATGAGATGGGATTCTGGTCAAAGTAACATTCATTTAATCAGAGCAATACATAACGCATATACCAAGTTTTATTTATATATTTTGACTATATTATGTTATTACAGCTGTGAATATTGATCCCAGTTACCAAACATGGTAAGCTCAGTTTGTTGTTGAAATAGTTTTCTAACTCTCTCACACATTCCTAAAGACGCCCCCACAGCCCACCACTTCCTCTGCTCCAGACTGAGCTGCACTGAATGAAATTCATTGTTTACACAATGATAATAAAGACATTCTGATTCAGATCATTATGATCTTCTCTGAAAAGTCAAAAGTTTGAAGATCTTGACGCTGTAATTATTTTGGCTGTGTGTTTTTTCTCCTGTGAGTTGAAGTCAAAGAAAACAATAAATGTGGTAAAAATGTTAAATCTGGTTCTAATCTGGTGACTTTAGTGGTAAAGGAGCTTTTAAAGAAGGCAAAAGACAAAATAAATGTAAATGTTAGTCAACTCTACCGCCCCCTGGTGGAGTTAATGGAAACTAATGGGTAGTAATCATTTAACATGCTCCTCTCTTAATTATTGTTAAATTTCAAAATGTCTATCATGTTAGTAATTGTTGTCCTTTTTCTTGCAGCCAAGACTGATATGAAAAGGAGAATTGATGATCATGTTTTGGTGAACTGAAGACAAAGAAGACAAAAATATTGATCATCTGTTTATTGAAGCAAAATGAAAAATAAGACGAACAATATTAAAAATACAGACAAATGTGATTTATTCTCCCAGTCAAAACAGAGTATTAAAGTATTTTCATCTAATTTTATAGACTATATGAAGTTCAGATAAAATATATTTTGCATTTTTTATAGTCTGATTCATAACTATTTTAGTAACATATGCAAATGGTTATATTGTGGACAAGTCAGCTGCTATGAACTGAGATATTAAACATTTAGTAAAAATAGGAAATTTGGGACATTTAACATATTTAATAAGCCTGACACTAGCTCAAAACAATTTACCTTCAAACTGAAATGTGAGATTGATTTAATAATTATTCATTTCATTCTGAAATGTAAATGCAAATATTTTAAGTTCTACAACCATACATGTGGAAATATTACAGAAGAATATTCCAGCTATACTTTACAGATATAGAATGTTTTTGTTTGTCTTTATGTTATTTGCAGATGTTCATGTTGCAGCTTAATGCAGCTTCCAGATTAGCTACACAAATATTTCAAACAAACATGTTCAAACTGATTTGATTAAGAACAAAATATCTATAATCATTATTACATCTGTTAAAATCATGTGTGTAGCAATCAGTTATTTTTCTTTTGAACCTATGTACAGCTGTAGACTAAGCTTATGGTTGATTTTGTATTTTTAAGAGTAACACTCTTTACTCCTTTTTAATAGTCGGCTGCTTATGCAGTAACTGATGTAACAAACTGATAGAAGCTGTTAAATGACCAGTGAACTACTGGCTTTGACAGAGCAGCTGCTTAATTTGCTTTTGCCTTGGGCCGGCTCAACATCCTTTTGCTCTTATATCATTACTGTATTAGGAGATTGTTTAGTAATTTGTTTTATTTGCTCAACTAAAATGTAAAAAAAATAAATAAATAAAATTATGGTATCGAGATCTTGGGTTGTTTGTGTTTTGGTTTTGTTTCTGTGTTTATTAGTTTCTTAGTGACAAAAGGCTGTTAGTCACTGGTGCAGCAGGTCATTATAACATAACACTGGTTTCACTGAACTTACATTCCAGATATTTATTATGAGAACATTAAGATATTTCTAACTATAGATTAGACAAAATATCTATTTGAGATATTTCTAGTTACATTGTAAATAACATTAATGATGTCAGAATTGCATGGAGACTAAATTCAATGTCTGCAACAGACTGGTGACCTGACCAGGGTGACCTGGTGACCTGACCAGGACGACCTGGTGACCTGACCGGGGTGACCTGACCAGGTGACCTAATCACTTCTCTGGAGGATTTTTATTCAGCTACACTAATAACATTTACATTTATTGTTTTGATAGACCAAATGTTCAATGTAAACTGGGATTGTTTTGATCATAACCTATCAGGACTTCAGTCCTTATTTCATTGGACCAAGATCAGATTCTGGATCAAACTGTCGATAAAGTTGTCTTGTGACTCACTTTGCAACTCTATTCATTTATGACTCTGTCTTACTTTGTATTTTGTTTGTGTTCTTTTGGATGTTATTGTCAGTAATATTTCCAAATATCAGAAACAGTCGTGGTTTCCAGATGAGAATAAAAATCAGAGTTTTTGTTGCTTTAAGTTGAAATCTGTTTTCTATCTCCAGATGGCAGCAGGGCAGGATCTCCTATGATCCCAAGAAGACACAGGAAACACCGACACCACAGGAGATTCTAGACTCAGGACTCAAACGTCCCACCCTGAACACAACGGCTGGAACAAAATGAGGAGAATTCTGAAAATTGGCCACCAGATGGCGCCAAATGCCACAGGGCGCCTCAGCAGAAGAAAAACTGAGTCCATTTCAAGGATTTTTTAAAGATAAATTAAAACTAAAATATAAGACTTGCAAGTGGAATTGTCGCAATATATGTATAAATAACACCTTATTTTTTACACACAGATTTTAATTTATAAAACCCCTTTAAAAACCAAGAACAATTCATTATATAACCTCCCCAACCCTAAAAAAACATGAATGCTTGATTATTTACAGTATGTGCCAAAAAAGAAAACAAACTAAATGAAAAATTGACTCATCTTCATATATTAACATAGATCTATTTTGCCATGTAACTAACAATTTCTGCCGTCTGCTAAGAAGCTCTAGGAGTTTTGCAGGATTAAAATTAGTTTTAATCCTAAAAGCTCTATTAAAAACATTTTTTTTAATTTTTTTTATGTAGGACCTACGTACAAACAGCGGAAACTAACACATGACCACAAAACACACAGTGGATATCAATAACTGGTACAACATCAAAAATAGGAAGTGAATAAAACAAAGTGAGGAACAAGACAAACAAAATAAAACAGAAACTTGAGGACTAGTAAGATAAATGAACTAAAATAGACGTGGAGCTCAGCATGAACAGTAATTCATTTAAAAATCCCAGAGTAACCTGTGAGTTTAAATGCTGAAAACACCAATGAAGTCTTTTCCTTGGATTATAGAGAAGACTGTGTACTAATTATCACTGTTTGGTCAAAAATACACTGAATATTTAGTATGGAGTTTCAACGAGAAACAAACAGCATGTTGTTGAATTAAGATGATTTTCCAGTGGTATGAATAATTTTGGGCTTGGTTATAATAAATAGAGGAAAAACAACATAGGCTTTATCAGGTCTGAAGCAGACGATGCGTTTAGGAGCAGTCAGTAATCTGGGCAGAGTTCTGAACTTCTCTGTTTGGTTTCAGCTCGGCCTGCAAAGGAACGTAGAACAGGAACTCAGAAAATACGGGACTCTGAAATCATAAAGACCTGAAGGTTTATGTTGAGGCAAAATGTATTAAAAAACAATTGTCAGTGCTGTTGCTTCATTAAACATGACTGACAGACCTGAAACAGTCATTGTCCAGAACTGACCTGGATGTTCTCCTTCAGGGTTTTCTGTCCCACAGTAAGACTCATTGGTTCTAATATTTAGATTAATTCATTTCAGATTCTAAAGCAGCAAAGCAGCCCAGATCATCACACAGCCATCACCATGCTTGGCTATATGAAGCTCCTCTTCTGAAATGCTCAGATGTAACATGATTCATGATTCCCATGTTTCCATATCTCTATTTTTTATTGCTGAATCATGACCTCTGACCTTAACCGAGTCTGGGGAGCTTTAAATGCTATTTTGGTTTATTTTATGACCTCCTGTTTTGATCATCAGAGCACTCTTGGAATGGTAAAAGTTAAACGATAAGTAGCGATAGTTGTTCCAACACATAATTTATCAAAATTTATCTCATTATTCACATCATATCTGCTGTTGAACAGCTGCGGATGTTGTAATTACTGTTAGAAAAGTCTAGATTTATTGCATCATTAATGTTTTAATGCCTCCTTACCTCGAGCCCAGCTTCTGTATATGATTATGCACATAATGAAGATGATGGTGTAGATGATGAACAGCACGATGGTGATCAATATCATCAGAGAAGTAGAAGGAATAAGAGGCGGATCGGTGCTTTTGGGAGGTTTAGCTTTAAACACAGAGAGATATGAGAGATAATTTACAAAAAATGTCAGTGTGACTTATTAATGCTGTACCACATAAATTGTGATAAACAGACATTTTAATTATTACAGCCTACATTAAATTAACTTGAACATAGAAATAAGGAATAATGTGCTATATCTCTGAACACTAGATGGTGCTTTCAAAGTGGCTATGTATTGAAAATGCATCGATAGGCATTAGTGGTATACATTCATCCTCTTGTCTGCGTGATACTTTTTTTTTTTGCAAATTTACAACTTTAGTCAACAGGGGCTTATATTTGAAGGTGTGGCGTGTAAATATGTTCATCCTCCTGAGTGATGAGCTGCAGCAGACAGTTACCCTGGACTTCCAGCCAGCTGTCCAGTGACTCTCCTCTGCTGGGATGTTTGCACTTGTAGAAGCCTTTGCTGGACATCGACACATTGTGTAGGACCATCTTTCCTTCAGGTTCCGTTCCAATAAATGTATTATTTAGGTAGAAGGTAGCAGAGAAATGTGATGAAGATGTCGGATCATATCTTTCTTTGAAGGAGCAGCGAAGTGTGACATCATCTCCCACCGTCACAGGAAGTGCTGGACTCTCCAAGATCACAACACCAGCTGAAATGTTTGATTTAAATCAGTGCTTTTTCAAAAGTACAATACTTAAAGAATAAAACGAAACATGAGCTCACTGTTTATTGTGATGTTGAGGACGTTGCTGCACTCTCCTTGCTCAGACTGGCACCAGTAAAGCCCAGTGTCTGACTTGTAGACACTGTGGTTAATGCAGGAGGAACCGTTCGGACGGCCCCAGTCTTCACATGGAGTAAAAGCTTCGGAGGCATTTCTCATCACCTTCCAGCTGCTGAAGTTTCCTGACACTGAACAGCTCAGAGTGAAGGCTTCATAACGGAAGAACTGACTTCTGTCAGGCTGAATGCTCAGTGTGGCAGCTGCTCAGACAGGAAACAACAGAGAAGCAGCTGTGGGTTTGGTATATATTGGTAGCCTGTGGTTTTTCAAAGGCCAAAATGAAAATCTAGGTCATCTAAATTCTCTAAACAAAATTCTTACATAGTTCTTGGGAGGCCCAACCCTTTTGCTGCGCTGGGAAACAGCTGGTTTAGTCATTAACAAAAACAGCCAATATGAACATTTTCAAAACATATTAAAGAAAGAGTTTTTCTGTCTCTAACCAAACATGTCTGAAGATTCTCCATTTTTCAGGTTTTTATATTTAGGAATGTTTTGAGCAGGATGTGGGCAGAGAGGCTTCAGCTTCTAAAATACGGAAGCCTTTCTACGTTGAGAGCTGGTCTGAAAATGGAGTTCGGATCTGTATGCCTGGTTCTTGGTGAGAATACCTTTCTTTTTTTACTTTGAACACCTTCATCAAGATTTCCTCCCTTTGTATAGCTTCTTATTTGTTTCTTATTGTGATCTGCACAGAGACCACTAGTGGCTAATCTTGACTAAGTAAAGAAACTCATGGTTTACAGTTTCTAATACAGATCTGTATCTTTAAAAAATACAGAAAAAAAGTTCTTCTGCACATTTAACAACACAGACTGTACAACTGAAACCAAATTTAGATAAACTGAATAAAAAGACACATGTTTTTTCTCAGACCAAACCTCTAGTTCACAGCAGGACATTATGAACTCAACACAACAGGGAGACATGAAAGACTGCAGAAGGTGAAACTTCTCTGTGACACCAGACAGAAACAAAATCTGAACATTTCTCAGTTTTCTTGTGTTGTGTTGCCAGCCTGTATGCATGTCTGTGTATGAGCTGAAAGCTTCACATGCATGAATCACGCTGATCGCTCAGCTGGATAAAGGCAGTCGACTGTCGCTTCATCACAGGAGCTCCATAGAAATGGATGGAGAGGGGCATTTCTAAATTAACACTTAAAGTAAAAATAACATCCTTTCAGATTTTAGATCTCCAATGAAGGCACGCTGTCACAACTTCACAATTAAGTTTTTTATGTTAAACAATGTACAGTGTATGAGACGTATGTCTTCATGAAGCTGTGCAAATTATTTTCTACAAAGACCTGCTGATTATAAAACAACAGTTTCCAGCTGAAGTGGCTGATAGAGTCAAAAATAACTTTTTGTGAGTGAATGTTTAAAATCTGTTGCTACAGAAGAAGATGCAGGGCACATGGTGACGAGGCTGACCGATATCTGCTCTGAAGGATTCAAGCTTTCAAACTGGGTCAGCAGTCACAGTGCTCATGTTGATCCCAGAAGAAAGGAGAGCAAAGAAATCAAGGATGTGGATTTGGACTCAGATCAATTTCCACTTGAGAGAGTACTTGGTTTACAGTGGTACAGATAAACAGATAAAGCATTGATCATATTTCTGATGCAAGTCAAGATGGATACAGAACAGTATTCTATTTAAAATGAGAAAAGAATAACTTACATGTTACTTTCATCCTAGGAAAGTCTAGAGTTGCCCCTCCTAAGAAAACTACAATCCAGCTGGAACTGACTGGTGCAGTTTGCAATCCAAGTGAACAAACTGCTGCCAAAAAAAACCCCCAGAAGATTTCACATCTCTGTTGCAACAGAATTTCTGTCATTCGAGAAGAAACAGATGTGAATCAGTGGAGAGATATTTCCTCCATGGAGAAACCTGAAGATTATGCCTGAGAGCTGAGACTTCCTGAAAAGCAGGAGATGATAAATGGACCAGAATTTCTCAACAAGTCAGAAGAATAAACTGGATGTGATCGTCATGCAGATGATCCAGAGGTCAAAAAGGACCTGACAGGGACTCTTATTGTGAAGGAATCACAAATGCTACAAATTCTGATGCATTACTTTTCTTCTTGGACAAAACTTAAAACCTCTGTTGCTGGTTTTAAAAGCTTAAAAACATGAGAGACAAAAGGCTGTTAGTCACTGGTGCAGCAGGTCATTATAACATAACACTGGTTTCACTGAACTTACATTCCAGATATTTGAAATTGGATTATGAGAACATTAAGATATTTCTATTTATATATAGATTAGACAAAATATCTACTTGAGATATCTCTAGTTACATTCTCAATAGCATAAATGACATCAGTTTTACCACTGAATTGTATGGAGACTTAATTCAACGTCTGCGACAGACTGGTGACCTGACCAGGTGACCTGACCAGCTGACCTGACCAGGTGACCTGACCAGGGTGACCTGACCAGGTTGACCTGACCAGGTGACCTGACCAGTGTGACCTGACCAGGGCGACCTGACCAGGTTGACCTGACCAGGTGACCTGACCAGGTTGACCTGACCAGGTTGACCTGACCAGGTGACCTGACCAGGGTGACCTGACCAGGTGACCTGACCAGGGTGACCTGGTCTGGGTGACCTGACCAGGTGACCTGACCAGGGTGACCTGGTCTGGGTGACCTGACCAGGTGACCTGACCAGGGTGACCTGGTCTGGGTGACCTGACCAGGTGACCTGACCAGGGTGACCTGGTCTGGGTGACCTGACCAGGTGACCTGACCAGGGTGACCTGACCAGGGTGACTCCGCCTCTCGCCCAAAACGTTAGCTGGAGAGGCAGCAGCACCTCCTGACCCCACTAAGGGACAAGGGTGTCAGATAATGGATGGATGGACTTAATTAATTGTGTCTGCAATGAATTCTTGACTGTCTGAAATACATATTTCACATTTCGACAATTAAATTATGACTAGTCAAAGTAAATTTGATATATCTCACTTTTTTTTCTTCGTTATAATTTCAATTCAATATATCTTACTTTTAAGAAACTTAAAAGATATCTCGACTTTTAATTTCTCTAAAGTGTTTTTGAATTGTGTTTGTCAGAAACAAATAAACTGGAAATTCTTAGCAGATTTGACAAGTAATGACATAAAAATCTGGGTGAGAATTTGTCAAAACTGCAAACACAAAAAGTTGCAATCGCATTTAAAAGGTTTATATTTGAGCAGTTATTTCAACGGGAGAGAAAATATGACAAAGACAGATTTTGTTTTTGTGCATATTATTGTAGTAACACTGTCATCTATAGCTGACCGTATTACTTTGCTGGATTTTAATACAATTCAAATTGTCAAAGTTAACTATTTAGGACTAACTTAACATTTTGGCTTGGTCCTAACTTAACTAAAAAGTTAATTTAAGTCCTAATAAAGGCTGCTACCTTTATTAGCAGCATCTCATAACTGCTAATAAAGATAGCAGCCATAAGATAATAATAGTTAGCACCACAATAGTTAGCATATGCTAACACCACAAGTTTTACACCTTGTATCTCCAGGACACGCCCCTCTGGTGTGACAGTACTTGGTTAGTACTTGGTTAGCATATGCTAACAAATGAGCAAAAATAAATAATTGATTAATCTCTTAATTAAATTAATTTCTCCATTAAATGTTTTGCTTGCAATGATATGTTGAAATAAAGTAACTTACACACAGATTAAAGCATCGTTTTTTAAACAATCCTAGTGGTCAATTTATTGAACTTATTGTAAAGATTTAGGTTTCTGTGTTTGTTTTCTAGTCAATTTAGTTCCTGTGTCGTCTTGTCTACTCTTTGATCCCAGCTGTGTCCTGCTTCCTTGATTACTCCCTTGTGGATTTAAACCTACCTGTGTCTGTTTCCTTGTCTGTTTCCTTGTCAAAGTGTCAAGTTGTGATTGCTGTTTGTCTTCATTGCCAGAGCTACCAGTGTTGAGTTCCTTGCTTCCTAGTTCGCCTGTGCTGCCTGGATTTTCTGTTAGCTTTAATTAAATCATCCTTTTTCACACCACAGCCTGGGTCCTCCGCATCCGTCCTCATCACCAACTACCGCATTTCGTGACACTTATAATTCATAAAATATGTTGGAAAAGGAATTAAATTTCCTGTTTATTTGTCCTTTATAATAAATGGTGGAATATATATTAAAATGGATGAACTGCTGGCTGTGTTTTAAGTTTAAATGTCCTCTTTCTTCTCCCGACAGTTTCTCATTGATGACTTGAAACCTCAGGATGAGATGCATTTACCTCTGAGACCTGAATAAAATAAAACCCAAAACAAACAAGGAACCGAGCCAACACTGGACTTTCTTCTATCCCATCTTGTCCCAGTATTTGTCATTTTCACCTGCTGGCGTCAAACATCATCCAGGTGATTTATGACTTTACAGACACCAAAATCAACCGACTTCTACAGCACAGAGTCCCAACAGTCTCCCTCTAATCTATGAACTGTAATTTATTTTAGTTTAAAGATTAGTTTATATTAAGTTATCTTTTTAGACTTTTTGTAACATTATGTATTTTTGTATATTTATTTTACATTCAGAGGAGTTGAGGAATTGCTCAACTGGCTATTTTTTTTAAAGCTATTTTTGTATTAAATATTGATGTGAGAAAATGTTTACATGACAGATCTTTTGAAATATTATGTAACAGATTTATGAAGATTCAAAGATCAGTGTTTCAGTTAAGATGCACTTTTTAAAAATCCATCCATCCATCCATCCATCCATCCATCCATCCATCCATCCATCCATCCATCCATCCATCCATCCATCCATCCATCCATCCATCCATCCATCCATCCATCCATCCATCCATCCATCCATCCATCCATCCATCCATCCATCCATCCATCCATCCATCCATCCATCCATCCTCTTCCTCTTATCCGGGATCGGGTCGCAGGGGCAGCAGCTTCAGAAGGGAGGCCCCAGGCTTCCCTTTCCCCAGCCACTTCCAGCTCCTCCAGGAACCCCAAGTCGTTCCCAGGCCAGCAGAGAGACATAGTCCCTCCAGCGTGTCCTGGGTCTCCCCTCCTCCTGGTGGGACGTGCCCGGAACTCCTCACCAGGGAGGCGTCCAGGAGGCGTCCTGACCAGATGCCTGAGCCTCAACTGGCTCCTCTCGACGTGGAGGAGCAGTGGCTCTACTCTGAGTCCCTCCCAGATGACTGAGCTTCTCACCCTATCTCTAAGGGAGAGCCCAGCCACCCTGCGGAGGAAACCCATTTCTGCCGCTTGTATCCAGGACCTCGTTCTTTCAGTCATGACCCAAAGCTCATGACCATAGATGAGGGTAGGAACGTAGATCGACCAGTAAATCGAGAGCTTCGCTTTTTGATTCAGCTCTCTCTTCACCACGACGGACCGGTACAGCGCCCGCTTCACGGCAGACGCTGCGCCAATCCGCCTGTTGATCTCCCGCTCTCTTCTTCCCTCATTCGTGAACAAGATCCCCAGATACTTAAACTCCTCCACTTGAGGCAGGACGACCCCCCTGACCCGGAGAAGGCACTCTACCCTTTTCCCTTTTTTCTCTTTTTTCCATTTTCCCTTTTTTAAAAATGTTATATATTTTTTTTAATAACCTGAAGAATGCTATTTAAAAATAGCAGGGTATTTATGCATCAAACAAAAACTTAGACTTTTTAAAATGAAATAATTTGTCTTAATTTTGGTGAATTGTTCAATTTATTTGACTCACTATTTTCAAAAATAAAATTCAAAAATGCTTTATTGTATCCTAAATTAAATGTTGTTGTAACTAACAACCAGCTATAGCTTTTACTATTAATATAACTTGTATAAATATCTTCAACCCCTGAAATTCATCAAAATGGGAAAAATACATTAGAATAAATGATCAAATTTTGCCTGTTGTCAGAAAATGTCTTCCAAAATGTTCCCTTTCATTTTACTTACAGTTGTTTCACATCTGTTTGCATCACATCACAGATGAATGAATAAAATCCATATAGAACATTGTTTTAACATTTCCTAACATGCTCTGCTCAGTATCATGTTGTAAGAGAAACCTGCTTAACTCTGCTCAGACTCGGGAAACTTTAAACAAACTAAAACATTTGATTTGGGTTTAGAGCACCAAATGTTTTCATCTCATGTTTCTCAGGCTCAGTCTAAATGGCAGAGCAGAAACAGATGACATATGATTAACAGTTCTTTCTATGAGTTTATATTCTTTAACAGTTTTATCCTAAACACATTTTGTTTCATGTAAACTACAGTCTACATTATTACTAGTTAGAAACTGGGTACAGTGAGCCTTCAGTGATTAAAACTAATGCAAATAAAGGGAAATTAAAATAGAGTCACAAATAGGTCAACATGAATATATAATCTTCAGTGTTTTGGTTTGTTTTTCCTTTGACTGGCTGCTGATAACAGGACAAACAGGTTGACTTTGACAAAATGGCCGCTCTGCTTCCTGCTCCACCTTAAACTGATTTTATTTGTACAGGCAAAACATCTCAGGTCTGAAAGCATAAATTGAACTTGGTTTGAATAATATATTTTAAAGAAATGCAACAACGTTTTTAAAGGGTTTTTATTCTCAAGAATCACAGTTTGTCACCTCATATTTTACAACATGTAAAAACATTTATTAATTCAACAGACAACAGAAAACACTAAAAACAAACAAAAAACAGTCCGTTTTGAACCACTATATAAACTCTTTAGTATTTAAACTAATTCTCGATTTATTTTCCTGGAAGATTTTACTAGTTTAGCATTTTGGTTAGTCAAACGTAGAAAAATAGAGCAGATTACATAAAGTGACTTTAAATTGAAATGTCCCAGACCAAACAGATTCTTGTCACAACTAAAAGTCTCACAAATCGTCTTGACCAGCATCCACTGTCTTTGTGTTTATTTATTTATTATTTGTCTCCTGAAATCATGACTGCACTGGAAATACACCAGATGTCAGATATTTAGCTCAAACATAGCAGCCAATCTCAGCCTTAGTAGAAATCATGAAATGATGAATCAAGTTTATTTGTATTGCACATTTCAGCAACAAGACATTTCAAAGGGCTTTATGTCATAAAAACACAACGTGTGGTTCAACTCTTATAATTTTTTAGAGGTAACAAGGACTGTCTTTGATCACCACTAATCTTAGATGTTTTAGAATAATTTAAAAGTTTTATTGTTTGAAAATGCAGAAGTTCAGATCCACTCATTTGTGTTTTCGTGCATTGGCTACGTCAATGTTCTGTTATCTGGGTTACTGAGGAAAAGTTTATCAGTCTGCAGATGGTTCAAACGCTCACAATTTACCAAAGCCAGGAAAAGTGCTCATATTACTACTGTAATCCTTTTACTGGTTGCTTTAGGTTCAAACAGACTTTAACATTTTGCTGCTCACTTACAACTGTAAGTCCCACCTCATGTTCTCCCATCTCAAGACACTGGTCTTATAAAAGTCCTACAACCAAAAGAAGACTGCTGGAGAGAATGATGTTTTCCTTTTGTTTTTTGGATGTTAAAGACATACATGTTCACTCTGTTTTATGTACATTATTTTATACTCTAACTTTATTGCTTTTATTGCTTTTTTAACTGTTTGATCTGTATTGTTTTGAATTCCTTATTGCTCAGAACTTTGAATAATGTTAAAGATGTTAAAATAATCCTGCATTGATAGTCAGACCTTTTACAGTTTCTATTGAATTATAGAGCTATTGAAAATGAATTGCTTTTCATTTCCCTTTTTCTGGACAGCAAAACAAAGTGTGAAATAGAGGAACAGCTTCAAATTCTCTCCAGAAAGGTTTGAGTTGGCGAGTCAGGGGAGCCGCCATGTTGGATATTGATGTTGGTTAGTTGAAAAACCTGTTTTTAAAATTAACAGCCATTTGATTTCTGAGACGTTAGTAGGAAATATAAAGTATAGATCATAAACAGCACCATTTTATTCACAGTTTTTACCTTTGCTGGAGCCCTTTATTTTAAACAGCCATGTTAAGCCAGGCTCAGTTCAAGCTGATGAATTTAAAAAAGGCTCATCGGTTTGAAAGTGTAAATATCAGTGCAAATGGACTCGTTTCAAAGTGAACAGAACTCTGGACCAAAGTTAGACAAAGTTAAGTGGCTGTCAGTTTGATTTACTTCACCATAAATCATCGTTTCTCAGCCTTTAAGACTCATTGTCTGCATGTTTTCTCTGCTTCCACATATCTGACTCAAATAAACAGGTGATTCATTTATCTGGTTTAAGAAGCTCTAAGCCTCCACTGAGTGTTAATGTAGGAGACATTTATTTATGCTCTGATCTTATAGTGTGTATTTCTCCCTCTGTGGCTCATCATTGATGAGACAAAGATAATTATGAACAGTTTTGATGATTGCCAGACCATAATACATGTTCATCTACTAAACTTCTCTACCTTCCCTCAGGTAAGTCCCTGTAAGAAAAAAGTCACTACAGCAGAGTTATAAGATAAAGTTAGTATCATATATGTTGTGTCTATGGCCCTATTTTCAATAGTAATTGATACATTTAAAATTTTCTCTATTTTTTTATGTTAGTAAATGACCCCTGAGGACATATTTTAATAATAAGGTACCTACAAGGGTGCTTATAAAAAATATAGTATCAAAATTCTTTTTTGTACATTCATTTGTACGATGATGTAGAAATATGCAAGTTATTTGTTCCTATGTGAATGTGGGAGTTTTAAGGAGTGAGTATTAAATGTTCATCACTACTGAGGGCCGGACATGGAAGCAAATGTGAACTAGTGAATTCACTGCTGATCCATAAAATGAAAAACCAGACAGTAAGTGTGTAAAATCATAATAAAATACATAAATCTTTGGCTATTCATGTAAGAATTGTGTCAGTGTTAAAATAAGATTCACTGACAGAAATTAAATTAAAAACCAACACAAGCTGGAGATCAAGTCTGTCAACTTTTGCATGTATTAAAAAATACTTTAAGACAAATCAGTTATCAAGAGCTGAGTAAGCGATGCTAAACTACAGTAACAGCTATGGGTATAGGATGTTCTTTTTTAGCACACACAGGGTACATTCATTGATTACATCCTTTTTCTCAAAATGGTCTCTTTGATCTAATATGAAGAACTTCCTGTTGAGTTTAAGGTAGGGTTGCACTGATTGCAGTTTTCTGGCTGATCACCGATTACCGATCTTTTAAAAAGCTTAACCTGCCGATTTTTTTGTCTGAAATGTTGTCCAGTATAGCAAGAAAGTTGTTGAGTTGACAACAGTGGGGTCACTATTGTTAATTGTAAATGTGCAGACATAACTTGGTGGGCCAGTCTGTCAGTCAAAATTTTTCTGACTGGACAGCAAAAAAGGACAGTGGTTGATTCTTAGACCTTTGCCAAGCTAGATAAGATCAGAGGATAAGATCGGCTTCATATGTAAAAATCGCCCGCTCACCGATCTTCCAAAATTAAAGAAATCGGCACCGATAAATCGACTGGCCGAAAAATTGGTGCACCCCTAATTTAAGGCATACAGTTTTTTTTTTGTTTGTTTGTTTTTGTTATCATGGTCCATAGTTCTATACATGTACCAGTTTTCACACCAACATGTGGTTGAAGAGACTTCAGCTTAGGGAGGATTATTCAGACACAGTTTCGTTTGGTTGTCCCTTGTTCTCTAAAAGTCTTCCTGCAGCTTCATCTCCTGAGTTTCCATTTCTTCTGCGATCTATGAAACACAAAACAGAATCTTTTCAGTAACATCATCTTCCTCTGATTGTTTGATATCCTAAAGTTACATTATTATTAAGATGACTTGGATAAAAACAGAATTCTCTTTCTCTTCCACTCTCATTTTTAGTTTTTCAAAAGAAAATTATCATCAAAAAATAAATAAAAATAAATTAAAATAAAGCAGTAAAGTTTTGACTTTTTCTGAAATTATTTGTCTTTCATTTGTTTCCAGATGCTTGTTAAAAAAATAAGACAATCCAGAAACCAAAGCATATTAAAATAAAGATGGAAACATCAACATATTAAATTGAATATGTAATGTATATTCACACGAGGCTTGTCAGATTAAATTAAGAAGAAACTCTTCTTCTTCGTCTAACTCCAGGCTCCTACTCTACTAGTTCCAGAGCATCATGGGATACACAGTCCGCTTTGCCAAAGGTCCACAAATAGTCCACTTTTGAATCAGATACTAACCATCAAATGCCAACTAAATCTATGAAACAACTGCAATTAAAATAGTTACTTATATTAAATTATAATATCCCAAATAATAAGTCCTAAGCAGATTCTAGTTAAACCCAAAACAAATTCTCAACAGTTTTTCTTTAGTGTTGTCCAGATCAGGGATCTGAATCCTCTGCTACCTTAAGATCCATTATTGCCTTCAATGCAGGTAAACAAATTTTAAGCTTTTCTTCAACTGGAGATTCATTTTTAAATAGAAAATTATGTAAAACAACATGTAGTTTGTAAACTACTAATAATATTACACTGGTAACATTCTGAGTCATTCTTTGAGGAAACGCCTAAGAAAAGCTGCTAAAGCAAGTATAGTTTTTAAATTATCAACATTTTAAGCATTTTTAGCCAGTTACTATGAGCCACAGTGGAGAACCCAATGAGCCACATGCGGCTCCGGGGCCACAGGTTGGACACCTCTGGTCTAAACCTTCACATCACTGAAAGCTGGTGAGCCTCGATTAACCCAGTCAGTCACCAGTTCATTGCTGCTTTATCACATTATATAACATCTAGTCAGTCAGATTCAGTCACCAACAAGGAAGTTCAGTTTCCTGGTTTGATGCTCAGCTGTGATGTTCAGTGATTACAGACCTGATTAGTTTATCAATCAGCTGTTAGATAAAAAAAGCAAAGAATTGAGACAAATTATCTGGAGTTGTTCTGTTTTCCATATTTCTATCATTCCTCCCTTGTTCATGTCAATACTTGTTACTTAGGCATAGAAAAACTCAACACAACAGAAAATGGACATCAGTAAATATTTAGCTTAACACAATATAAATCAGGTGACAATATTTAATTTTCCATAGCAGTTTTTGACAGGTAAAAAATGTTTCATCAACTGGGGAGTCAAAAGCAACAAATCTAAAAGAAGAGACATAGCCTATAGTTGATTAGTTTCTTACAACTTTGAAAGAAAATGTTGTTTTTTTTCTTTTCATAATTACATCGAAACCCATTTGACCAATATATATGTATAAATGTGTGATGGATGCATAATGTTTCTTACGCCGTGTTGCAGCTGTGGACCCTGTGATCTGGTTTGGAGGTTCTGGTGTCTGCCGTCGTTCTCCTCCTCTATTCAGGTCTCTCTGATCTGTTAATTCAGAGCACAGGTCATTTAAAGATGGCCTCTTCAGGGTCGCCTTCTACCTCCTATCCAGGCACGTGCAGAGGGGGGGGTGCTTGAGCACCTTCCCCTTTTGCTCCTTGCCCCCAAGTGCCCTTTTGGTCAATTTTTTATTTTTTATTTTTTATTTTTGGTATTATTTCCTAAGCCCTCTTCTGACACATAACATGTACTAAAATTATTTGCTTTTTTGTTGGAGTTTTTTTTGTACAACATAACAGTCACCTTGTTACCTTTGACCTTTTGCCCGTGACGCATGACGCAGTTGCCTCTCGCGCATTGAAATAAAGCGGCTAACTGGAGCTCAATGTAACGAACGTTCCAGATTACAGATCAGTTTTTGGTGAATTAAAAAAAACGTTTTTGGTGAATAAAGTGGAGCAGACTTGCTGCTTGTCAGATAACGGAAAACGTTGAAGCATCGTTTCTGCTTCAGCGGTTTAATCAGAGAGGAAATGAAATACAACAGACACTGACAGGCCTCTGCGTCTGGTTTACTCTGAAGAACTACTGAGGGGAGGAGACAGCCAGGTGAGGAAAAACTGTTCTTATCTATCGATTCAGTATTTTTATCATACAGACATTAGGCTGTTGTTGTTGTGCTGTTAGCTAGCTGCTAGCTAACGACTTTGCTAGCAAAGCTAGATAAATAAAAAGCTTCTTCCCTGTATCGTTAATGATATCAGTCATTCTTCAGTATTGATTATGCAATAGGGGAACATCGCCCGTCCAAAACTTATCATCTCCATAATGAATATATGTCTTCTAATTTCCTTTGCTGCATAATGTACATTTCATGTATTCTAGCATTAGGTAAATGTATCTTGAAGGAGAATAGCACTTAAATAAAAGTCCAACAAGGATATTAATTTAGAATTAAAAATAACTCACCCTGAATTACCATGATAGATATAATGTAATAAAAGTGTCATTAATGAAGGGGAAAGAACTCAACCCAGACTTTAAGTAAGTTTAGGGTCTGGTTCACAGATTATGAAGTTAATTGTTTTTTCCCAATTCAATGAAAAAAATAAACTAACCTCAGTTAATTAAGTAAAATAAAATTGTAATCAAAACGTTTGGAATTGTAATGATTTCTTTTTTTTTAAATTAAATAACTATTTTTTGTCTCGTGAACTTAAAAGATTATTTTCCAAACATAAACTTTTATTTGCACACATCAGAAATCTTTTGTTGTGATTTTAGGTCCTGCCCATGATGTCATGAGAATCACAAGCAAAACTTTGAGTCACAAACCAAGACTTAGAATAGCAAGAACATATTTCTGACATGCACAGGTAAGTTTGTTTTGCAAAAAAAAAATAAAAAATTCACTTCATGAGAAAAAAATGTGTGATTTTTATTTTTTTTTTTTTAATTTTAAGCAAAACTCGGTACATAGGCTTTTCTCATGGTGACATGCTTTAACAAATACATTTTTGCTTTTTTTTTCTTTGTTTCTTTTTTCTGCAGTTCCACGTTAAAGTTTGATGCAGCTCAGCTTTCCTGAATGGACCATCTTCATCTCAACTGCAGTAGGAAACAGGCAGCTCTTTTTATAGATTACAGTCACTACAAGGTTGCATTGTGCCATGATAGACAACAGCTTCTTCAGTGTCCTCCTCTCCACCACGTTTTCCAGGGTCTCCAGTTTCAGTCTAAGTAGAGCCAGCTTTCCTGATGACCCTGTTCAGTCTGTTATAGTCGCTGGCTCTGATGCTGCTTCCCCAGCACACAACAGCAAAGAAAATGGCACATATATGCATAGTTGTATGTTCTATATATAGATTTTCCTTACCTATGATTGTATATCTCACAATTTTGTAATTTATCATTGTTTATTAAACTCTGAAAGCTGTGTGGCTTTGTTAATGTTCTGAATGCTTTTAGATGGGCCCTTTTTTTTTGAGCACCTGCCCCTTTAGTGGTCTCTGCATGGCCCTGCTCCTGACCCTCTGATGCTCTGTTGTCTTGCCTCAGCTCCTCATGTACATTTTAGTTTGTTTTTGTACCTCAGCATGTGCTCACATTCAACACATCAAAGTATTTGCATTGCATCACTGATACAGACATTCACATTGATTTGTAGTTTCTGTTAAATATTCCTGTATGGAGACTTTCAGTAATTCACCTAAAACCTGCAAAGAAAACAACTGACTTACTTCGTTTACGTTCCCAATAAAATAAAACAGTGATGATGATGATGATGATGATGATGAAGATGAAGATTCCAACACCAAGACCAATCTTCCTTCCTGTGACAGAGGAAAAGCAGGTTTCTTTGTTTTAGTAAATTATATTTTGTTTTTTATTTGTAGGATTAAAACTGTGGTGATTTGGGTTTTTTCTGTGTTAATTTAGATTTCTGTGTTCTGTTGAGTCTCTGTGTTGTCCTGTCTACCCCTTCATTGTCTCCAGCTGTCCCTTGTTTCTCTTGATTGTCTCCCTGTGTATTTAAACCAACCTGTGTGTTGTGTCTTAACAAAAGCTTTGGAACAAGATACTCATTGTGTCACTATTTATTGAATGACACAGCTGAAACCTGAACTTTTTTATTTTTACTGTTTGACATTAAATCACACTAAACTTAGCTTTTTAAGGTTACTTAGGAAGAACAGAAAAATACTTTAATTGCTATATGCTAGTTTTATTACTTCCTTTAAATTCATAAGTTTACATAGACTAATACTGATGTGCCTAGATGATGTGTATGATTTTAAAGGCTAATTCACATTCTTTTGTTTCACTGGCTGCACAATTGTCAATGTACAGGTCCTTCTCAAAAAATTTGCATATTGTGATAAAGTTCATTATTTTCCATAATGTAATGATAAAAATTAAACTGTCATATATTTTAGATTCATTGCACACCAACTGAAATATTTCTGGTGTTTTATTGTTTTAATACTGATGATTTTGGCATACAGCTCATGAAAACCCAAAATTCATATCTCAAAAAATTTGCATATTTCATCTGACCAATGAAAGAAACGTGTTTTAATACCAAAAGAGTTAACCTTCAAATAATCGTGTTCAGTTATGCATTCAATACTTGGTCAGGAATCCTTTTGCAGCCTTCAATGCAGCATGGAGGCCATCAGCCTGTGGCTCTGCTGAGGTGTTATGGAGCCCAGGTGCTCCGCTAGCGGCTTTAAGCTCATCCAGAGTTTTGGGTCTCAACTTTCTCTTCACAATATCCCACAGATTCTCTCTGGGGTTCAGGTCATGAGAGATGGCAGGCCAACAGTAACACCATGGTCAGTAATACCAGTGGTTTTGGCTCTGTGAGCAGGTGCCAGATTGTGCTGAAAAATGAAATCTTCATCTCCATAAAACTTTTCAGCAGATGGAAGCATGAAGCTCCAGACTCTCCTGATAGCTGCTGCATTGACCCTGGCCTTGTTAAACCATTGGACCAACACCAGCAGCTGACATGGCTCCCAGATCATCACTGACTGTGGGTATGACATTTTGGCATTTCCTTCTCCCCAGTCTTCCTCCAGACTCTGGCACCTTGATTTCCGAATGACATGCAAAATTTGTTTTCATCTGAAAAAAGTACTTTGGACCACTGAGCAACAGTCCAGAGCTGCTTCTCTGTAGCCCAGGTCAGACGCTTCTGCTGCCGTTTCTGGTTCAAAAGTGGCTTAACCTTTGACCTGGGGAATGAGGGACCTGTAGCCCATTTCCTGCACACGCCTGTGCACAGTGGCTCTGGATGTTTCTACTCCTGACTCAGTCCACTGCTTCCCCCAAGGTCTGGAATCGGCCCTTCTGGACAGCAGTCAGGTCAGCAATCTGACCCATGATTGCGGTTTTGAGTAACGAACCAGGCTGGGAGTTTTTGAAAACCTCAGGAATCTTTTGCAGGTGTTTAGAGTTACTTTGTTGATTCAGATGATGAGGTTACTTGCTCGTTCAGAGAACCTTTTCATGATATGCTAATTTTTTGAGACAGATTTTGGGTTTTCATGAGCTGTATGCCAAAATAATCCAAATTAAAACAATAAAACACCTGAAATATTTCAGTTGGTGTGCAATGAATCTAAAATATATGACAGTTTAATTTTTATCATTACATTATGGAAAATAATGAACTTTATCACAATATGCTAATTTTTTGAGAAGGACCTGTATTTTAAAAAAACAAGTCAAAGAAAAAGCTTCAGCAAAAGCAGGAAGATTAAATCAGGACCAGGAAAACAGCTGTGGATCTACACTGGTTTGGTTCTTTCTCTGGTTCCTTCATTCCAGATTTCTGAAGATGTTTTATGTTCATCTACTCAAATAATATTTAAGTATTCACACCATAGCAATGCTCAGCCATCACGTGTTAAGGAAGGAGAATAGTGTCATATTTTTTATATTATTTATTCAGTTTTGTCCAAGAAAATGTGAATATGTGAACTTGATAACTAATATTGATTATCCAGTTAGAGGTCAGTCAGTGTTCAAATCAACCTGTTTATACAGAAACAAAAATTTTAAGTTTCTACTTATTTATCCACATTTTTGTGACAGTAATTTGAAAAAGTAATTTTAGTCAACACACTCTTACCTCTGTTATTCTCTTCATTTCCATCTGAAAAAGAAAAACATAAAATACAGTACAAGTAAAACATAAATGGACTGAATTTATCTAAAGTATTTCCAGTCATGCTGATCTCTCTAGGCGCTTCACACTGCAGACACATTCACTGTCATTAACACACACATTCATACACCTATATGCAGATCAGTAGGTATTTAGGAGTTATCTCCTTTGCCCAAAGACACATCAACATGTGACAAGGGAAACCTGGAAGATGAATATTCAACCCAACGAATATTCAACCCAATATTCAATATTGGGTTGAATATTCAACCCAACCCAAACAAGTAAACGTGTGGTTTACTTGTTTACCACAAGTAAACAAAAAAAAAGGCTTTAACTAAGTCAAAGTGCCAGTAACCTAGTTAGTTACAGCTAAAAATATTTACCTCCAGTACTGCTGTCTGTGGGTCCATTTACATCTGCTGAAGAATTACATTGTGTGTTAAAGACATTAACATATTTATCAGGTTTGTCTTAAATTATCTTGATTTTGCATAACTCACCAACTTTTAGAGTAACATTACACATTTTGTTCTCATGAGGCAGATTGGGAACAAAGCAAGTATAATTCCCTTCGTCCTTCTTGGTTACATCAGTCAAGTTAAGGGAAAAATTTCCAGCTATAAATTTTTCCTGGAACAGAGAGGTTCGATTTTCATATTGTGGGTCTGAAGTTTCCTCATCTCTCATTTGGCTGCGATGCACATGTATTTTATGATTCTGATAGCGCCACTCGATTGTAAGACTTTTCACGTCAGATGGGGAGCCCAGAAGACATGGCAGAGTAATGTTGTCTCCCACCTTTGCATGAACCTCCTTCAATTGATCTGAAAGAATAAACAAAGCTTTAAAAAAAAAACTTCAACACTAAGATTCCTGATGATGTCATGTTTGTTGTTTAGCTGACATTCATGTCTGTTCTCCTTTGGGATCTTCACAATTGTGAAAGAAATTAGATATCCTAAAAATAAAGGTTATTCAAAATAAATAGGTTTTTTTTCTTTGTTTACATATTTATGTCTAATCATTTCTAATTCACCTCTGGAAAGCAGAAATTACTCATGTTTAAGTTGAAATAAAAATAACAAAAATGGATATTCTACAGAAAGGAAAAGTTAGGAGACTTCAGCCCTTAACACTCTTAACATTGGCATAGTTGATATCTCCACCACTTTTAAAACCCAGGAAGCAGTGGCTCCATTTTCTTCATTGTTATTATTATTGAGTTACGTTTTCTTTTATGTCACATAAAGGGCAGAATTGATAACACATAAAATGTGTTATCAATTCTGCCACACCTGATTCCAGGAATTATCTGAAATTCCTCTGGTGGAAAGGTGGAGATTTAGAGAAGGAACCACAAGAGTACAGAAAGGCAGTCAGACTAAATTATTTTGGAAAATTATTTTAGCTAAATACTATTGTTGAGGGGCACAAGCAGGTCTCCTGACACAATTAAAAAGCAAAAACAAAACAAAAAGAAGCACTTGGGGCATCATGGATAAAAGGGATAGGGGCTCACACCCCTTTCTCCCACCCCCACTTCCCCCCTCTGCACGCACCTTCTGCCATGAACATCGCTTGTTTATAGCATCTTGTCAGTTTATTTTCATATATAGGAGCCAAATCTTTTTGGTTAAGTCGTTTTAATTCTGGTATGGTCCAATATTTTACTGGTAATCTTAGCTAAAAGTTAGCTACTCTAGCCACAATGTTTTATTTAATTACAATGGGACTGAAACAGCAGCAAATTAGCCTTTTGTTGTTATTTAAATCATTTGCCTCACAACTAGCAAGATAAAAACTCTTTCAGCATACACAAGCTAACTACCAGATTTTTTATATATTTTATTGATCAAAAATGCACTGACAAAAGTTGACTGCCAATTGAAGCAGTTCTGCCTCTTTCTAAAACCTTAAGAAAAAAAACAAACAAATATTAATATGGGACTCAGCAGTTTAAAACTCAATACAGTAGTTTGACCAACAAAAATAAAATCTAAAAAACAAGTTTTGTTCTTCTTGAATAACTCTACATCAGAGCAACAGTTTGCCCTACAAATATAATTAAAAATGATACTTTTCACATCTAACAGACACCTTACTCTTCACTGATAACTCAGCCTCACTTTCGGGGAGGGGAGGGGGACAGGAAAGCAACAATATGTGTTTTTATTAAATAAAATAACAAATACAGCAACAGACAGTGACTTGGATATATAACTTTAATCTGTAAATACTGGTTACTGAAACAAGGGGTCAGATTAGAGGACTGATGTAAAGTTGATTTTTTTTTTTACTTTTCAATATTTTTGAACTAACATGTTGATGACATGATATGTTTATGACATTTCTGCTCAAGCTATTTACGGATCTATCACGTTTCCAATATGTGTCCCCCCAATGATAATCTTGTTCCTACACCCTTAGGATCACCGAAAAAATAAAGATTTTAAAGTCACCGTCTTTTAAAGTTTTTAATGAATATTTGATGAGTACTTGAAATGGAGTTAGTGTTTTTTTTCTTCTTACGTTTTTTCAGTGGCCCTCCTACCGGTGGGACGGATAAAGAAATTCTGTTCCCCTGTGAAAATCTGTCCCCCTGTGTCGGGAGCGCGCATTGCAGCCAGAGACGCGGATCCGGCGGATCTGACCATTTTCACGGCGCTTCTGATCGATTTCTCGGTAAAAACTACTCATATAATCATGTCAATGTTGTAACTTTCAGTTTAATCAGCAGCTATCAAAATAAAAATACATACATAAATAAACGAGGTCCTGTGTGGAGGTCTTTTTACGCTGTTTTGTGTTATTTTAAACGCGAAGAGAATCGATCTTTTTTCAGCTTTTGTCTCGTAAGCCTCACAAATAAAAGTCAGTCAACAAACAGGTTCCCAACAGGGGGTTTTCTTGACCCTCAACCGCATCTACTTTTAATAACTACAGGAAATGAAATTAAGTTATAGACAAACAATTTTGTTAAATAACTGTTTTCACATGTTGATGTATTAAGTTTTGGCTAAGTAATTTTTTTTTTTTATCAAAACATACAAATTATAGTCATGATAAAACTTTTCATTAACACTCAAAATAAGAATATTAATGTTACAATCACCACTGTTCAGAATAAGTCTCACAGCAATGTCCAACCTCATGCTGTAGACGCCGCAGTGGAAACAGGAAAATCCACAACCTCTTTTGCTAGGAGTTTTTCTGCAAACTGAAATAAACAGCTTCATTTAATGATTCACATTTTAGGTAACAAAGAAATTAATTCACTATACATGTCCATTTTATGTAGGGGGAACATATTATTTCAGGTGGTTGAAAGAGCCAAAATATTTTGTTCCCCCATCCTAACTTCGTCAAAAAAAGAGCAAATGTTTTCAAACTTGGAGTATTTCTTGTTGATGATGAGTGGAATCAACACATTAAAAGACTTTGTGGTTAAATTAATTTGTTTCCATTTTAAGGGGGGGGGGGGAGATTTTATCAGGTGCTTAAAATATTTTGTTCCCCCATCCTAACTTTGGCAAAAAAAGAGCAAATGTTATGAAAATCACAGGATTTGTTGTTGATGATGAGGGGAATTAACACAGTAAAAGACTTTGAAGGTACATTAATTTATTTCCATTATAGGGGGAACAGATTTTATCAGGCAGCTGAAATATCCATTCTCTCCTCTTCTCCCCCCATAACTTTGGGAAATAAAAAGTAACTGTTTCCAAATTCTCAAAAATTATTATGTGTGATAGCATACTAGACATTTCCACATTGCCACCGTAAGTAAATCGATCAGAAGCGCCGTGAAAATGGTCAGATCCGCCGAATCCACTTCTCTGGCTGCAATGCGCGCTCCCGACACAGGGGAACAGATTTTCTCACAAGACTGGAAAAGATGGACAGAGAGGGTATAAAACTACCTGGACGTCAGACAAATACGTATCGGCTTGTTTTAAGTGGTAATGCGCAAAAGCAAGAAATTTTAAGAGGTTGTGAGATATCACCACTATACTGTGTAACTTATACCGCGAATTATGTACACACCTCTGGGGGAAGAGTTTTCTTTTCCTGAAAAATATCTTAAATTACCTTGATCCGCGACGAGCAGTTGACAGACCATCGAGAGAATCAAGAAAACCGAAAAAAGGCTCATTATTTCCGCTCGATAAAGAGTAGATTTCTTATTCTCTTTTAAGGCTTTTACGAGTATTTTATTGAGAACTTGAAATGGCCGAGACGTCGTCGAGTCAAACCTAATTGACATAATACTTTCTCTTTCATATTTGTCTGTGTATATGTCCGGTTGGAGGGGGGTTGTGGTTGCGCAAACACAGGTGTTACGTCAATCCGCGTTACCCCATCAGACACGGTTCCCCCTTCTTCTTCTTGCTGCTCGTGATGAGAACTGACAAAGCACGCGCGTAGCAAGCACACGCTTGTTCGGCGCACTTATCTGGGGAACTACGGACACCGTGAAAGCTCAAATAACATGCTTCGGCAAAGTTGTCACACTTTCAGGCAACCAGGCGTTTTGCACAGCTGAATGGTTGCCGTGGAGATTAAAAGATTTCTCAAATATGCATGAAAAAAATCAAGGAAACACTCTAGGTATGTTTTGCTGAGGGAATAACATTATTATATAATATAAAGCTCAAGTTTTTTTTCATAAAACTACCCCTTTTATAAACAACATATTTACTTGGATAAACTTCATTTGATTACTTATAATAAATTAACTCATTATTTTTGTAAAGTTAGATAATCTGATTTTTTTTTCAGTGTAGGATCTTGCAATGTATTTTCCCCCATGTTTTATTTTCCCAGATGTTGCAGCCAATGTGAACCTTTTTGCTTTTCTTTATGATTGTAAACTAGTGTTTCTCAAACTTTTTCATGCTGTTAACAAACACTTGCAGCCCATCTAATTTGAAATTGCTCCTGCAATAACACAGCATCTTAATATATGTAACCTGAAATGAAAATATTAGCCTCTTAAATTATTATTTTTGTTCCTCCTAATGTGAAGGGTGGCGATGGCCACAATAAAACTATGAATATTCGGGGCATTTTATTATTTTGTTTGTTATTTACAGATTCTGAATATGTGGATATTAAGCTTTCCAAAGATGGAAAATACATGGAAATCAAAAAAGTTCTTTACTACAAGTGGTGTGTGCACAAATAACATTTTATGGGTATTAGTAATTTAGAATATGAGTTGCTTTGGCAAACATGGAAATTTTCTTTCAACAATGAGATTGTCCAATGTAATTTTATTATAGGTGTTAGGATGCAGTTAGTCAGCATGAGGCGCAGCGCTGCTCACCGCCTTGTCACTGTCATATCACTTTCAGCACAGCTGCAAACAGATCTAGATGTAGCATGCTATATATCATACTAGTGTTCAAAAAAGTTCTGCAACTCATCCTGAGAAACTTTTTGCTGATATCTTCAGGTTTTCTTTCCCCATCTTAACCCATTTATCTGTTATTTTTAAACACATTCCTTTGGTAGGCTAACTGTAGCATCACACTTTGAGCTCGTGTCACAGCAAATAATGGTTGTTTACATGCAGTACCTTGTTGACCAGTAGGGGGCGCCCTCAAACCACCAGGGACCACAGTTTGACAGAGACTGCTTTAATCCTGACTACCAGGAAAAAAATATTGTCCAATCACCATTTTTTTTAAATCCCACAGTCTTTGTAAGGTAATAAAAGGTTTTATGCACTTTGTCTCTTCCCATAAAATGTGTTATAACTGATGAACGCAATTTTTATGAATTAGAAAAAGGTATGTACAAAAGTCCCACCCCTTTCACATGTGGTATCACTGAAAAGCCCTAAGTGTCCTCTCCAGATACCAAAAGGAATTAATTCAGTAGAATGCAGGGATGGGAGATATTCAAGTTTAGAAATGTCCTCTACAGAGGACAAAAATGAACTACTGGTAGTCTTAAACCAAACTTTTTTTTTTTTCCAACTTCTTGGTGTCTTGTCTACCTACAAAACACCTAGACACTTAAATTCCTCCACAGGCAGAGACTGATCCCCAACCCACATCTGACTCTCATCCCATCCAACATTCAGCAACTTAACTCCTCCAGTGCATGCTGCATTCTGAGTCACTGAACAGTAAAACAATAAAACCCATGCTAACATTCAGGAGAAAATAAAAAACCTCACCCAATGACAGTGAGTGTGTTGCCCTGTGATTGACAGGTGTCATGTCTCAGCTGTACCCTGCCTGCTGAAGATACTGTTCCGGTGAACTGCTAGGTAACCACTCCCTTCTGTCACTCCCCTGCACCTTTCTGCAGCTCCCCTCTGCCTGTTAGTGAGGAGAACCAGGTGGACTCAATCTTCAATCTCCTAGCAATCAGAGTGCAGCTACGTTTAGTGTGACTGACCTGTCAGTCCTGGTTTGAGAGCATGCGATGCAAACAGTGCTGGAGCATTTGACTCAGAACTGTGTAAAAGTTTCAACAAGCTGTGAAAGACAGCCGGTAAGGCTCAATGCTGCTGCTCACTGCTGAATTGTTGTTGTATTATTGGTGTTGTACTGTTTAGTCTTATTGAGGTCAAGTTAGTGGATTGAAAAGAAAAAAGGAAATACACTTGGTGTTTATTGGTTAAAGTAGAAAGAAAAGGAAATGTCAGTTGGAATGTCTGTGAGGGTATTTAACAAATTTTGATAAAAATGAAATGCTAATTTATGTATTGCTGTTGAATTAACTAAAAAAAAAAAACAAAAAAAAAAAAACAATGTTATTTGCTTTATTAATGTCAGAATGTAATAGATGTCTTTCTGTTTCTTTTTGAGGTTTTTCACCTATTGAGATGAGCTATGTGACCAATCATGTAAAAATAAAGATGAGTCAACGAAATTAAAGTCTCTCTGAGTGGGATCAAGTTGAAAGTTCACAGTGGAAACGATCCTTTTCAAAGATTGGGAAGCACTCCAGATGCAGGGAGAACCTACAGGATCAAAAGAGATTAAAAAATATCATCTTCTCGACAGTGTGGATGAGAAAATAGTGCGAGACCATCGTCTCACAACTTATACGACAGCTGAGGAGATATTTCGAGTTCTAGAGAATCGTTTTGGAAATAAAACAACTATTGCCCTTGAAATAGTGGAGGAGCTTCAAAAGGTTCCGCCAGTTAAAGGGAACCAGCCCAAGAAGATTGTCGAGCTAATTCAAGCTGTAGAAAAAGCTCTGATAGATCTCAAAAAACTTGGTGCAACTGGTGCCATAAAGAACCCTCTTATAACAAAAGCAATAGAAAGTAAACTTCCAGATAGCCTGAAGAAGGAATGGCTTCTCCATATAGCCAACAAAGGAAATGAGGCTGAAGAAGACAAACGATTTGACTACCTCCTGAAATTTCTTCAAGGTCAAGAAGGAATTTATGAAAAGCTGGATCAATTGAAGGATGAGGAGTCAAAATCAAGGTCTGAACCACGTCAAGCCCGGACCAGAACTTCTATTCAGCCAACAGACATGTCTCAAGGGTGTGTGGTTTGTGGAGACGTGAAGCATAAGAAAAGGCTGTATTTCTGTAAAAAGTTTCGTATGCTCAAGTTGCCAGAAAGGAAGGAAGCTGTTAAAGAACTGGGAGCATGCAAAAAATGTCTGGAAATTCATAACGAGTATGAGAACTGTAAAATGGAGTTTCTGTGTAGAAGGCCAGACTGCAAGGAGCAACGCACTGCAGGACACCATTATTATCTCTGTCCAAGAACTGATGTGTCCAGAGAGCATTCAATCCAGAGGAGCAAAGACACTGCAGTGGGAGGGGATGTAGCAGGATGCTACACCCAAGCCCAAGAAGACTTCATTAAAGGCCGCCCTCCTGAACAGGCAGAAAAGTGTCGTCATGTCTTCTGTAATGCAGTGGCTAAAACTTCTGTGTCCAGTCAGCCCAACCTCCTGGCAAAGAATGGTTTGGTGGAGTGGCCTGTCATCATGATGCTATTAGAGGTCACAGCCAATGCAGGACAAAAGGTTGGGACTCTAATTGATCTAGCATCAGATACCAATTATATAACACATGCTGCAGCTGATCAATTAAACCTGAGGAGTGAAGCCATAACCCTGGTTGTCCACGGTGTGGGAGGAACGAAAGTTCAAGTTACCACAAGACGGTACCTCCTAAAGATCCGGGTCAAGACAGAGAAGGGAAACTTCAGGTCCCACCAACTCATCTGCTATGGTTTGGACAACATTGCAGACATCCATCAACATGTAACTGAGAAAGCACTTCAAAAGTTCTTCCCAGACGTCCCCCTTAGTGAACTCGTGAGACCAAAGAAGATACAGCTGTTGATAAGTCATAAAGAAGGTCTGCTGGTTCCACAGAAGATACGTGCTGTTGGAGATCTTGTATTGTGGGATGGACCATTGGGAAAGACAGTCGCAGGAACAGGCCCTGAGCTGTTTGAAGATGCTACATTCACAGCACACCAATCTAGAACCCACTTCGCCAGATCAATGAGAACCGCTGCAGTGATGTATGAAGAGCATGTATGCCCCTCATCTACCATCAAGCATTTTAGCTCTGCTGTAACCACTCGTGATTTTCTTGAATGGTGGAAGTGGGACAGCATTGGTGCTGCTTGCACCCCAACATGCGGAGGCTGCCGCTGTGGCAACTGCCAGCCCGGTGGTAAAGAAATGACCTTGGCAGAAGAAAGGGAATTAGAAGTGGTGAAGAGTGGACTGACATATGCTGGAGCTGATGACCACAGTGACAGTCCCCATTGGCATGCAAGCTATCCATGGCTTGAGGACCCCTCCACATTGCCAAATAACAAAAAAGCAGTGGAGGCAATCTTTCTCAGAACGGAGAGACAACTGGCCAAGGAACCACAATGGAAAAAGGCTTACAGTGCTCAAGTTCATGAAATGGTTGACCGTCGGGCTGCAAAAAAGCTGACTGAAGAGGATTTAAGTACCTGGAAAAGACCTGTCTGGTACATAAGCCATCTCATTGCTCCTAACCCGCATTCTGTTACAACCCCAGTGAGACTCGTCTGGAACAGTAGTCAAAAGTATAAAGGCCAAAGTCTAAATGATCTGCTGTTGAAAGGTCCTGATGTTCTCAATTCCATCCGAGCTGTCCTCCTCAAGTTCCGTCAGGGCACTTTTGCTGCTCTGGGAGACATCAGAAAAATGTATAATTCTGTATGGCTTGAGGAGCGAGAGGTCCATCTGTACCGCTTTTTGTGGCGTGATTCGGAGGATGAGGAGCTGGAAGAATTTTCAATTACACGGGTAAACATTGGGGACAAACCAGCAGGTTGTATAGCCCAACTCGCCATGAGAGAGACGGCTAACCTTCCTCAGTTCAGCCACATGAAAGATGAGTGTCAAGTATTAAATGAGCATAGCTATGTTGACGACATATTAACATCCCACAACTCCCGCAAAAGACTTGAGGACATCACAAGGAATGTAGAGTTGATTCTAAAAGCAGGAGGATTTGAGCTGAAGCCGTGGGTCTTCTCTGGCCAAAAGAAGGAAGAGAAACTAGAGACATCACCACAGATGATTGTTCTGCCGAATCAACTGAAGGAAGAAAACAATAAGGCACTTGGCCTTGGTTACATCACAAATGAAGACAAGTTGCATGTCATGGTGAGAATCAATTTCTCCAAGAGAAAGAAAAAAATGAGACTGGGTCAAGATTTTCTGCTAGAAGAGGTACGGCTAAAAACACCAGACCCATTGACACGCCGTGAGCTGTTGAGTCAAATAGCTGGTTTATATGACCCAATCGGCCTGACAACTCCAGCAAAGCAAAAAGGGGCCATTTTGGTCCGAGGAGCATTCCAGGAGGCGAAACCAAAGTGTAACATTGTCAAAGATACATGGGACCTTGCCTTATCTGATGAGCTCCGCAGAGCTGCGGTTGATCTATTTGAAGAGTACATACAGCTAAGTAAAATTGCATTTCCAAGAACCCTTACTCCTCCAGATGTCACCACTGAACCCATTGCAATCACCTTTTCAGATGGCAGTGAAAACTCATATGGTGCTGTTCTCTACCTACGATGGAACTGCTGTAAACAAATAACAGTTCGATTAGTAGAGTCAAAAGCAAAGTTGACGCCTCTAGACCAAAGAGGAGATGCAGTCAAAGCAGAACTTTGTGGTGCGGTTTTTGCAAGTCGTCTTAAAAAGTACTTCGAGCAGCATGCACAGATCAAGGTCAGTCAGTGGTACCATTTGTTGGACAGCCAAACAATTCTTGGAGCCATTCAGCGTGAGAGTTATGGATTTCGAACTTTCTTCGCTAACAGGATAGGAGAAATTCAAAGCAGTACACGGCTACAAGATTGGTGGTGGATCCCTGGACAACTCAACATAGCCGACATTATCACTCGAGGAGCTAGGCCAAAAGAACTTGATGTTAATTCAGAGTGGCAGGAAGGACCAAAATTCCTACACCTCCCCGAGTGTGAGTGGCCCATTATGTCTGCAAAAGAGGTGTCTACTGCAGCTCGAGAAAGCATTAATAGTATGCAAAAGAAGTCATTTGTAGCAGCACTGACCAGAGCCCAAGCCAAGAAAGATCAAACTTCTGAGCAAAGTTCTGAGCGGAGACCTCCTGCTGGGGCAGCTGTAAAAAACTTGGTGGATGAAAGGCGCTTCAGCAGCCTAGTGTGTCTGGTCAAGACTGTTTCTTTTATATGGAGAGCTGCCAGAAAATTTATATCTGGAAACAAGTCCATAAAGACACCAAAGTGGGAGGCAGTGCCAACAAGTGGGGTCATCACTGCCTTTGAACGTCAAGATGCTTTTAGAGACATCTGTCTTACTGCTCAAGAGGGAATGACCCTTCCAGCCACCACTACAGACCGCTTGGTGGTGTACAGAGAGGTAGAGACTGGACTACTAGTCTGTGGTGGGAGAATCCATGGCTTCAGAGAAGATTGCATGGCAGTCCCCCTTCTACCATCCTATGGGTGGGTCTCTAATTTGTTGGCTCGAGAGGCACACAATGAGGGTCATGAAGGTGTGGCTGCAACCCTGCTAAAAATGAGAAGGAAAGCCTGGGTGATTCAAGGGAGGAGAGTTGCCAAAAGAGTAGTGGAAAATTGTCTCATCTGCAAAAAGTACAAAGCAAAAAGGTGTCAACAAATAATGGGGGATTTACCTCCTGAGAGAGCCAAACCTCCAGCCCCATTTGAGTTCACGACAGTTGATCTCTTTGGACCATACCTCGTCAAAGATATCGTCAAGAAAAGGGCCTCCATGAAAGTGTGGGGTGTTATTTTCAGCTGCATGGCCAGCAGGGCTGTTCATGTAGATCTGGCAGACACAATATCAACAGAGAGTTTTTTGATGACCTACCAGCGATTCACAGCAATTAGAGGACATCCAAGAAAGATATGGTCCGATCCAGGAACAAATTTCATCGGTGCCAAGTCTGCATTAAGAGAGCTGTACCAGTTCCTGGGGTCTCAAGACAAAGGTGCAGTGGAGGAGATGTCAGCTCAAAAAGGTACCCAATGGGAGTGGATAATTAATCCAGCTGACTCACCTCATTGCAATGGAGCTGTGGAAGCTGCCGTCCGCATCATTAAGAAGGCACTCCAGAGTTTGGGTACCAATACTGGCCTCAATTACAATGAGCTACAGACAACTTTCCAACTTGCTGCTAATCTCGTCAACGAGCGTCCTATTGATGCCCAGGTGCAGAGTCGTGAAGATGTCATCCTGTATGTATCACCCAACACACTTCTCTTGGGACGGGCCTCTCCAAGTGGTGACATCAGAACATTTGACTTTGCAAGCTACCCTTATAAAAGACTCAGAGAGATGCAGCATCATGTCAACAGATTCTGGAGATCATGGAGCCAGCTTTCTGGCCCAAACTTATTTGTGAGAAGCAAATGGCACACGTCACATCGAAATGTCGCAGTTGGCGATATTGTTTGGCTATGTGACCAAAATGCTGTGCGGGGCCAATTCAAGTTGGGACGGATTGTGAGTGTTAACCCAGTTGCTAAGGGCATTGTGCGAGATATGAATGTCAAAGTCGTCCAAAGTTCCTGTGTTCCTGTGACCAGACTCAAGCCAAGCCAGCCTAAAGGCTCACAGGTCACAGTCCTGAAAGAACCTGTACAAACCACTGTTCTGCACAGAGATGTTCGGCGCCTGGTGGTTCTACTACCAGTGGAGGAACAAGTACAAAGCTGAAAGGCAGTTCACAGGCATTGATTCGGCGATCTCTCCAGTTCTGTGGGAAGATCGAGTGGGAGGTGTTTGGTGAACTGCTAGGTAACCACTCCCTTCTGTCACTCCCCTGCACCTTTCTGCAGCTCCCCTCTGCCTGTTAGTGAGGAGAACCAGGTGGACTCAATCTTCAATCTCCTAGCAATCAGAGTTGTTAATTCTCAGTATTCAGCCACGCCTCTAACTCCTCCCTACTCTAGCAGACTGACTACTGACCAGCTCTCCGTCTCACGGGTCCGAAAAGACTCTAATTCCCGGGTATTACCGCAATTTAGAATTTAGAGAACTTTTATTTAAGCTGGGCGCGAGAAGGATTCGTCTAAGCTCTGACTACCTTCATCCAGACGTTATGCCCCGCTTCAGTTCATGACTCAGACAATCGGAGTAGCCCCGCCGATGTCCGAACTCATGAACCACATCTGTTAACGGTAGCTCCTTCCCTGTAATTAACGTGCACTTGGTAACCAGCTTAGATAATTTTAGCGACTAGGAATAAGTCCCAGGGACATTATTTATCTGAACTAAAGAACTTACGAAGCCACCCTGATTTACTAGGACCATAAGCATTGATTTTACAATGATCAGAGAAATTAAATCTAGATGACTCAATTAATTTAACTGTCCACCACAACCAATTAGACTTTAGTAATTTTATTAGCAAGCTTAAGCAAGGGAAAAGACATACAGCATTTCAATAAAAATTAAGAAATTAAAACCTTTACGAATTATCAGAAATTACTCCTACTTCTAACCCTACACTGTGTCTTAATCTAACTAGAGGCTTTGGGGGAGGCAGTATTACTCGAACCCAGATGCAGAGACGATCTTGGCAGCAGAAACTTTAACGTCCATGGATGGAGTCCTGTCTTTGTCTTGGCAGAGTCCTTTCAGAATAAATCCAAAGTTGAACTGGTGAGAATCCTCAACGAACTCAGTTCTTTATCCACAAAAGATCTTTGTCTATTCCCCATGTCCACTGCAGCATCGATGTAATCTTTTGGGTTGAGCGCAGGGCCACAGCCGAATCAGAATCCCGGGTTGTGGGTAAACGGATCTTGTTCCTTCCTTGGGCAGCGAGCAGTCGTCCCGGGGTATCATCACGCAGCCCTCCGTTGATTCTGCATCTCCATGTGTGCTCGACTCGAACGCTGCGGAACAAAGAACCCCGATCCTCCTGTGTTGTTACTTTTTATTCCTTCTGCATCCATTCATTTCCCTTATTTTTACTTTTTCCATCTCCTACGTGTCACTGACCCTAGGCCCACACAACTTTCCTCACGTCAACTTTTCCTTGGTTGACCAAAACCTTTAGTTAAACCTTTTTTCTTTCCGAGTTGGATTCTCGGTTCCTCCTCTGCCGTCTGCACCTGTTTCCTATGTACTCCTCACACAGTTTCACTTCCTGTTACTTTCCATACTAACTGTTCTCTCACCCCCTCAGTTCTATTTATGACACTTGACATTTTATTAACTTTTGTAAACACATTAACTCACTAAAATATAACTAAACTCATCTATTGTATTTCTTTATAGAACTGATTACATGTGTTTTCCATCATTACATCGACATAACTTGACATTACAGAGAAATAAAATAAATGTTTATCACTATACAAGGTTACTTTGTTTACTTCAGGCCTTTTTGATCTGGAATGTGTGCGCTCTGATGAGATCTCAACCAGTCCCAACAGAGTGCAGCTACTTTTAGTGTGACTGACCTGTCAGTCCTGGTTTGAGAGCATGCGATGCAAACAGTGCTGGAGCATTTGACTCAGAACTGTGTAAAAGTTTCAACAAGCTGTGAAAGACAGCCGGTAAGGCTCAATGCTGCTGCTCACTGCTGAATTGTTGTTGTATTATTGGTGTTGTACTGTTTAGTCTTATTGAGGTCAAGTTAGTGGATTGAAAAGAAAAAAGGAAATACACTTGGTGTTTATTGGTTAAAGTAGAAAGAAAAGGAAATGTCAGTTGGAATGTCTGTGAGGGTATTTAACAAATTTTGATAAAAATGAAATGCTAATTTATGTATTGCTGTTGAATTAACTAAAAAAACAAAAAAAACAATGTTATTTACTTTATTAATGTCAGAATGTAATAGATGTCTTTCTGTTTCTTTTTGAGGTTTTTCACCTATTGAGATGAGCTATGTGACCAATCATGTAAAAATAAAGATTAGTCAACGAAATTAAAGTCTCTGAAGTTGAAAGTTCACAGTGGAAACAATCCTTTTCAAGTGAGGATCACACAGTTAATCAAACCAGAAAGAACTTGACAGATACAATCTGACATATGACAGTACATGAATGATCGATTGAGGATGATGGAATTCAACAAAAATATTTTAAATGAGTAAGGGGACTAACACAGATAAAAACAACAGAGAAGCAGTAATTTATAGGTGGACACAACTGAAACAATACAAGCTGTAGTAAAGTCTGTTGTTGTGATGAGAGATTCTAAGTTTGACAGTTTCATCAAACATTTATGTAAAGTAGCAATAAAATATGTCTGAAGAATTCAAAAAGCAGCACTGACTTTACAGGATGTGAACAATCACAATGTATTTCATGTCACAGCAGTTTCAGCCACAGACAAAATCGACATCTCATGTTCTGAGATGCAGCACAGCTCAGTTCCTGTTTCCTTACAAGTTCAAGCTCAGTGTTTATGTGGTTTTGAGTACAGCTAATAAAAATACAATACAGTGATATTGTGTTAAGTTTGTAAATAATTGTGTTAACACAGCATGTCTGACATGGAGATATTCAGTAAAAAGACCAAGAAAATTTTCTTTGATAACGATGATTGATATAATAATTTTTCATCGTTATCTTCTTTGTGCCTATTGACTTCCTGAACTAGGCAGAGGTGATGCAGAGGCAGAATAAACTTTCCGATTTAGCGGAAGAGAACATCATAACACGATGGCGTTCTCATCACTCTACCTCATTCTCTGTAAGTAGCATCACTTTAGTATTTATTACAACATTTAGCCTCCAACTGTCTTTCCTTTATAGAATAATCAGGTTTGTAACCATGTTGCTCTTAAATATGTACTTAACAGTCTCAAAACCCAAAATAAATCTATACATGCCATTTTAACTCTTTTGTTTTGACTAATGCATATATATTTTGAATTTGTACCTATTTTTTTTTATTTTCTTTTGTTTGAGGATTTAGCATAATGTAAGAGTTTGCTACTGTTTCATAAATAAAATGGCACATTCAATTATACACACATCTTAGGACGTCAAAATGGGCTGTTTCATTTACATCCACGTCCTCCTAACCTGAATTATAAATATTTTAAGACTGGCCAAGCCATTTGAGTTGGGTTTTTAACATGTGGGTTAAATCTCAACATGTTATTCTTGAGTTAAACAAAATTAAATAAACAAAAAAGACAACTGCTCTTTTATCTGCAAAACGGTTCCATTCCCCTGAGTTGTGAAAACTGGTTATTAACCAAAGCCGGAAACGAGGTCAACAGAGCTGAAATAATGAAAACAAATGATAACACTTTACTTGAAGAGGCGTGCATAAGACTGACACGATATTGTCATAAACATAGCACCTGTCAGGAATATGAATAAGTCTTAGGAAATGTTTATGACTGTTGTCATGACGTGTCATTTGGTAAGTAATGACACTTTTAATGCAAGTTTTAATGCAACTTTGCTTTAAAAGTGTTGTTATATACAGAATAATGCAACCTTGACTATTTTAATGCATTCAATGACACTTCATGACCATGATTACCCTCCGTGTATTTAATGTCACCTGTGTCCCATGTTCTTTGTTGGGTCCTTGTTGTATCTGTCTTGTCTAGTCGAGTCTATGCTGCCGTCAGATGTTTCTTGTTTTCCAGTTGCTACCAGATTTGAGTTTTAGCCTTCCGCTCTACTGTGCTGCCTGGATTTTGGAATTATTTGTGAACTTTCATCATTGCCACCATCATTTTCATCATTTCACCTGGGTCCACTGCATTCTGCCTCACCATCTCCACCACAGTTCATGACAGTAAATCCAAACTCTTCTCTCTTTACATGCCCTCTCCAGCCACACTGACTGTCACTCCTGACCAATCCCAGTTCTTCCAGTACGACCGCATCACTCTTACCTGTGTGACAAACTCCAGCAACTGGAAAGTGATGAGGACGATAAAGAAAAACCCTCTTCAGGAATGTCAGCATGGCTGGGGAACGCCTGGAGATTCCTCCTGCACCATTGAGAACGCTTATAAAACTGACACCGGCGAATACTGGTGTGAATCTGAACGAGGAGAATGCAGCAACAGGGTCAATCTCACTGTTACTGGTAATGGACATGCATCTCGTTTGAGTTTACTCTAAACATGGATTTGTCTAACTTTTTAGAAAATATAATTCTTATAAAATGGTTTTCATTTCAGATAAAACCGTGATCCTTGAGAGTCCTTCATATCCTGTCTTTGAGGGACAAAACGTGACACTTGGTTGTTCCTACAAAGAACCATATGGCAAATCCACGTCAGACTTTGAAGCTGAGTTTTACAGAGATGATGTCTTCATTGGGAGAAAGAAACCAGGGAAAATGATCATAGAAGCAAAGGAAGGTTTCTACAAGTGTCGCCATCCTTTTAAAGGAGAGTCACTGAAGAGCTGGCTGGCAGTGAGAGGTGAAGATCGACTGCTTTGTTTCATTCAGGCTGTCAGAACTGAGTTACCTTTAGGAAAAGGTGGATTTTGGTTAAAACTTTTAAACAAAGTGGGCCCTGCCTCTTTCCTATGATTTATCTCAATCTCCAAAGCGTTGCCTCTAATGCACACGCTAAAGAAACCTGTTTTTCTTGGCTACATTATTTGAATTAAGTAGATATTTGCTGGAATTTAGAAATTCCAGCAAATTTGTAAATTTCTGGACAGGAGTAAAGAAATGTTAATTATCCTGTAATAATGTTCTAAAAATTTTGGGTAAAATGTACATTTTTGGTCATGCATCTTATCAGTTTATGTCAAAAAGTAATTCAAAAAGACACTACAACAAAGTCCTTTAATAAAATTATTTTCCAATAAATGATTCCAATATATGATGTTTTCATGCCCTGATCCTACAAATACATAAACAGATAAAAAAAAATTAAACCTATTTGTTCCAAGTTGAAATCAATTTATTTATTTATATTTGTATAAATGTAATCTCAAGGCACTTTTTAAACAAATAATTTAAATTCAATCATGCAGACATTCCAATTGATACTAATTATCAAACAGTACTGTAATTATTCAAAACAGTTTAAGAAAACCCAGCAGATTGCATAAACATATGTGAGAATAAAAGTCTATGTTAAACACAGATACAATAAAATTAGTCAATATGCTGTAAGATTCCTAATTTACTAAGGCAATCTGAGATCAAACTAAGGTATTCAGAGAGGATCATCAGGACTCACCATCCCTACATCCAGGACTTTTACAGGGCAGGTAAAGGTTAACACCTCTGCAGACCCCACACATCGTGGACACAAATGGTGTAGACCAGGGGTGCTCAAGTCCAGTCCTGAGCAGCTACCATCCTGCAACTGTATTGTTGCTCCAACACACCTGAATCAAATGAATGGTTTGCTACCAGACCTATTCAGAGCTGACTGACTGCTGGTGAGGGAATTCAGCCATTCTATTCAGGTCTGATGGAGTAAAGATGCATCTAAAGGCTGCAGAGCTGCAGCTCCTGAGGTCTGGACTTCAGCACCTCTGGTGGACAATAACTTGCTGGATGAACCTGATTCTGGTTCTTCCTTTTTGTATTGTGACTGAAAGTTTTATAGCTATTGTTTACCACAAATTAAATTAAATATTTATTTATTTTTTTGCTTGCAGCTAGAGTTCCCCAAGCAGAAGTTTCTCCTTCTCCTTCTCCTCCTCCTCCTGGTCCCGATGTTCCTTGGATCAGAGTGATTATTTTCATTCTGCTCTTCATCCTCTACACCATCATACTAATCTTGTGTGTACACACATACCGTAAATGGGCTCGAGGTGAGTTTTACCATCCTATCCAATGGAAAATTATTGTGAAAATGTTTTCTATCTGAATTTAACAATGGCTGTTATTTCTGCTCCTTTTATCCTGGGATATTCCTGTTTTACTGAAGCTACTCTAAAATAAAAGTATTTTTTAGAAATCACATCTTTTTAATGAAAACAAATGGATTCTTTAACATCAAACTCTCTTAATAGAATGTAAATATTGGCTTGTACTCTTTTGACCACTGGTCAGTAAGTCTTTAGTTTCTGCTCCTCTAAGTGAATCTGATAAAATTTAGAGCAGCTGGAGGATTTGGCAATGTGGACACAGAGATGAGTCAGAGGAAGAACAGGAAGAACAAGGTTTTTCAAAATAAAGTGAGATGGGATTCTGGTCAAAGTAACATTCATTTAATCAGAGCAATACATAACTTATATACCAAGTTTTATTTAAATATTTTGACTATATTATGTTATTATAGCTGTGAATATTGATCCCAGTTACCAAACATTATGGGAAGCTCAGTTTGTTGTTGAAATAGTTAAAAAGGTTTTCTTTCTCAGGAAATCCTTTTATGTTCTGCACAGGCAGACACACATTCCTACAAACACCCTGTGACTCACCACTTCCTCTGCTCCAGACTGAGCTGCACTGAATGAAATTCATTGTTTGCACAATGATAATAAAGACATTCTGATTCAGATCATTATGATCTTCTCTGAAAAGTCAAAAGTTTGAAGATCTTGATGTTGTAATTATTTTGGCTGTGTGTTTTTTCTCCTGTGAGTTGAAGTCAAAGAAAACAATCAATGTGGTAAAAATGTTAAATCTGGTTCTAATCTGGTGACTTTAGTGGTAAAGGAGGTTTTAAAGAAGGCAAAAGACAAAATAAATGTAAATGTTAGTCAACTCTACCGCCCCCTGGTGGAGTTAATGGAAGTAATGGGTAGTAATCATTTAACATGCTCCTCTCTTAATTATTGTTAAATTTCAAAATGTCTATCATGTTAGTAATTGCTGTCCTTTTTCTTGCAGCCAAGACTGATATGAAAAGGAGAATTGATGATCACGTTTTGGTGAACTGAAGACAAAGAAGACAAAAATATTGATCATCTGTTTATTGAAGCAAAATGAAAAATAAGACGAACAATATTAAAAATACAGAGGAATGTGATTTATTCTCCCAGTCAAAACAGAGTATTATAATATTTTGTTAATTCTCAGTATTCAGCCACGCCTCTAACTCCTCCCTACTCTAGCAGACTGACTACTGACCAGCTCTCCGTCTCACGGGTCCGAAAAGACTCTAATTCCCGGGTATTACCGCAGTTTAGAATTTAGAGAACTTTTATTTAAGCTGGGAGCGAGAAGGATTCGTCTAAGCTCTGACTACCTTCATCCAGACGTTATGCCCCGCTTCAGTTCATAGCTCAGACATAGGAGTAGCCCAGCCGATGTCCGAACTCATGAACCACATCTGTTAACGGTAGCTCTTCCCCTGTAATTAACGTGCACTTGGTAACCGGCTTAGATAATTTTAGCGACTAGGAATAAGTCCCAGGGACATTATTTATCTGAACTAAAGAACTTACGAAGCCACCCTAATTTATTAGGACCATAAGCATTGATTTTACAATGATCAGAGAAATTAAATCTAGATGACTCAATTAATTTAACTGTCCACAACATCAAATTAGACTTTAGTAATTTTATTAGCAGGCTTTAGCAAGGGAAAAGACATACAGCATTTCAATAAAAATTAAGAAATTAAAACCTTTACGAATTATCAGAAATTACTCCTACTTCTAACCCTACACTGTGTCTTAATCTAAATAGAGGCTTTGGGGGAGGCAGTATTACTCGAACCCAGATGCAGAGACGATCTTAGCAGCAGAAACTTTAACGTCCATGGATGGAGTCCTGTCTTTGTCTTGACAGAGTCCTTTCAGAATAAATCCAAAGTTGAACTGGTGAGAATCCTCAACGAACTCAGTTCTTTATCCACAAAAGATCTTTGTCTATTCCCCATGTCCACTGCAGCATCGTTGTAATCCTTTGGGTTGAGTTTGGGGCCACAGCCGAATCAGAATCCCGGGTTGTGGGTAAATGGATCTTGTTCCTTCCTTGGGCAGCGAGCAGTCGTCCCGGGGTGTCATCACGCAGCCCTCCGTTGATTCTGCTTCCAATTACTCAAAATGTTTAGATTTTATTCTTTAAACCTTTAATGCTCAAAATGAGCAATCTGAACTATTTTTATTCACTGCAGGCTGGAAACTTCCTCTTTCTTCAGGAAACCTGCTCTTCCTGTTACATGACTCTCTTTCTGTCTGATTATGATTTTTTTATGATTAAATAGAAAAAAGAAGAATTAAAGCAAAGTTTGCAGGACACAATAACAACACACACAATCAGATTACTTTTATTACCGTCTGACTCTACTGTTGGGTCTTGATGTCACCTGTGTAATCAGTTTTAAAGATAACTTTATTTATTTTTATTATTAAACTAAAATCTCCAGCATGGGGAAGTGGGCTGAGCTCGACTTTTCTCGACACCCCCTCCTCGAGGTCAGACCTTTCACATGCTGGGAACCCAACACCCTCCTGCAGGTCTGCGTCGTCATCCTCTGGAAAGAGAAGATGGTCCTCTGGGATGTGAAGAAGCAGATCCTCAGTCGTCACCAAGGCCACAGCAGCCTGTGATGTGAAGATGCAGATCCTCAGTCGTCACAAAGGTCACAGCAGCTGATGTGAAGATGAAGATTCTCAAACTCCACTGCTCTCTGACACCCCCTCCTCGGAGTTTTGATGCCTCCCAGGAAGTGACGAATGTCGAAGAGAACCCAGGTCGCTCTGATCCTCAGCTGGATGAACTGTCGGTTCTTCAGGATGTGGAATATCCTTAGGGACAGGTTGATGAGCTGACGGGCTGAGGCAGAAACCTCTAAAAAAAAAAAATCTGGAAGTTCAGCAGAACAAAGCAAAAAGCATAAGCAGCATGATGCTTTATCCATAATCATAATCCTTTTCCGTCGCTGGAGGTCGTCAAGGGGTACTGGAGTTGTCGGAGGCATCAGAAGTTGTCCAGGTCCTGGGAGGAAACTGTTGACCCTTCCCCTTCCAGGTGTTCAATGCTTTGTTGCAGGATTGATCTTGGTGGTTGTCTACAATGCCACTCCTTCCTCACGCCTTCAGTCCCTTTTCCATTTTAATCCATCCGTTTGTGACAGGAGTTCTCCTTTAGCATAATCCAATTTCTTCAGGGCCCTCCCCGTCAAAGCCTTGAAGTTGCTCTTTGAATGGCAATCATCCTGTAATAGTGGCAAGTCTAACACAGGATGGCATGTTGCTTGATTCTTGCAATGTTCTGGTTCGCTGTAGCTAAGAACTGGTTTGAGCACTGACCCTGTGGACCCCTTCCTTCATCAGTAGTACTGTTTGCCAGTGCAGTACTTGCTTCACAAAATTAATTCCATTGAATTTCAGCTTGATCACCGTGACTACAGGCCGATCTTGAGCTCTAATCCAAACTTTCTGCCCTGTTTTCAATGACACTGTAAACTGCAACCTCCCCTTTCCCTTTCTGGGCCAAAAGGAGAAGTGCCTTCGCCTCCCTGCTTACCGTGACCTGAACGGAGTTTCTCTGCAGGGGAAGACCTACTCTTCTACAGCTGTCACTGTTACACCATGTCCATCAGCACCAAGAGGTACTCCTGACCTCTCTTTTCTGTTATCCATGGGTCCTGCTACATCCATGCAGACTGAAGCCCTGGGTAATGTGCTCGTTGATGAACAACCCTTCCATCCGCTGCCCTGGGAGCCCTGCATATGGACCACATACTCACAGTCTCGCAGCTGCATCGGACGGTCTGAAGGGACGTCCAAAGGTTTTGCTCCACCAGTTCTAGTTTGAGCGTTCTTCACGTTGTTGCGCCACCTTGTTGTTGTTCAACATTTTCTTAATATTAATTATCTTATTAGTAATGCAATTTTAAAGGGGTCAGAAATAATCAAATAAGTAAAATTTGATTTTACTTATTGGTGAATTAAAAAAAGGAAACTTTGAGAGAGACGGACGGAGTTTGGCATTTTGAACCCCAGAACTGGCCTGATGATGAAAAAGGTGTTGCAGCAGCAGGAGGCTCCCAGTACAGGAAGAGTACTGAGTCAGAGCGGCAGATCTCGGGCCTCAGGGTGACTTCCTCATGCGCGTAGCGGTTCTCTCCTTCTTGTCTTGCAGCTCTGTAGCTCCTTTCTCTTCGTCTCACGATCTTTCTGGTCCATGGAGATGTAGACGAGCTGGTCTCATGGAAGGAACACACCAGTTCTTCCTCTTTGCCTTTGTTCTTTATCTTTGTCTTTATCTTCATCTTTGCCTTGGTCTTTGTCTTTGGGGTCTCGAACCCAGCTGATGAGAAAAGTGCAATTTGAAGCCACATGTTGCGGGGCTAACGGGTTGGTCCCCATGTACAGAACAGTCTTCGGCTCTGTGGCTCCGGCTCTTCCTCAGCTGCAGAGTTCTTTGTCCATCTCGATCTTGGCTCGAAGCTGCCTGAAGGATCCAACCAATCTAAATAGAAACTTTTGGGGGATGCAGTTTTCACTCAAACCCAGATGCAGAGACGATCTTTTGGCAGCAGATAACTTTAACGTCAGCATCGTTGGAATCTTTTGGGTTGAGTGCAGGTCGAATCAGAATCCCGGGTTGTGGGTAAACGGATCTTGTTCCTTCCTTGGGCAGCGAGCAGTCGTCCCGGGGTATCATCACGCAGCCCTCCATTGATACTGCATCTCTCCATGTGTGCTCGACTCGAACGCTGCGGAACAAAGGGTTGACTTTTCTCGACAATTTTCATCTAATTTTATAGACTATATGAAGTTCAGATAAAATATATTTTGCACTTTTTATAGTCTGATTCATAACTATTTTAGTAACATATGCAAATGGTTATATTGTGGACAAGTCAGCCGCTATGAGCTGAGATATTAAACGTTTAGTAAAAATAGGAAATTTGGGACATTTAACATATTTAATAAGCCTGACACGAGCTCAAAACAATTTACCTTCAAATTGAAATGTGAGATTGATTTAATAATTATTCATGTCATTCTGAAATGTAAATGCAAATATTTTAAGTTCTACAACCATACATGTGGAAATATTACAGAAGAATATTCCAGCTATACTTTACAGATATAGAATGTTTTTGTTTGTCTTTATGTTGTTTGCAGATGTTCATGTTGCAGCTTAATGTAGCTTCCAGATTAGCTACACAAATATTTCAAACAAACATGTTCAAACTGATTTGATTAAGAACAAAATATCTATAATCATTATTACATCTGTTAAAATCATGTGTGTAGCAATCAGTTATTTTTCTTTTGAACCTATGTACAACTGTAGACTAAGCTTAAGGTTGATTTTGTATTTTTAAGAGTAACACTCTTTACTCCTTTTTAATAGTCGGCTGCTTATGCAGTAACTGATGTAACAAACTGATAGAAGCTGTTAAATGACCAGTGAACTACTGGCTTTGACAGAACAGCTGCTTAATTTGCTTTTGCCTTGGGCCGGCTCAACATCCTTTTGCTCTTATATTTTTACAGTATTAGGAGATTGTTTAGTAATTTGTTTTATTTGCTCAACTAAAATGTAAAAAAAATAAATAAATAAAATTATGGTATCGAGATCTTGGGTTGTTTGTGTTTTGGTTTTGTTTCTGTGTTTATTAGTTTCTTAGTGACAAAAGGCTGTTAGTCACTGGTGCAGCAGGTCATTATAACATAACACTGGTTTCACTGAACTTACATTCCAGATATTTGAAATTGGTTCATTAAGATATTTCTAACTATAGATTTGACAAAAATATCTATTTGAGATATTTCTAGTTACATTGTAAATAACATTAATGATGTCAGTTTTACCACTGAATTGCATGGAGACTAAATTCAATGTCTGCAACAGACTGGTGACCTGACCTGGCGACCTGACCAGGGTGACCTGGTGACCTGACCAGGGTGACCTGGTGACCTGACCAGGGTGACCCCGCCTTTAAGTAGGTCCAAGGAAACAAGAAAAACTGATTATCATGATTATGACTAAAGTGATTCCCAAGTTGTCTTTTCAAAGACATAAAATAAAATAAATTATGATTAACTAGTTGTTATTTTCCATGAAAGTGTTTTGAAGAGAATATAAACTGTTTTGATCACCAATCTAATCAGAATAATGTGACAAAGTGTTGCAGCAGGGGGATGTTGAATCATGTGAAAGTGTCAGTAAGAGGCAGGAAATGGAAAAGAGAACTAGTCACTGAGGTTTTCAGGAAGCAAGAAAAGGCCGAGTTTATTTGAGTCACACATTTCAGACAGCAGGTCAAAGTGTTTCACACCATAAAACTAATGCATTTCAGATGATCTCAGTCTATTCAGTGGTTGCTTCATCACCTTCTAACATGGCTTCTCATAGTTCAGCAGAAACTGGTGCTGCTGGATCTAATAATCACTTTTACCAGCAACGTTTGAGACATAAAACCTAAACATTAAATTGGATTGATAGTAATGTGATCGTCAACGGGTGAGAGGAGGAAGTTTCTGAAAGTCCTGAACACTTTAATTAACATAAATCAACCAGTAATTGATCATTTATGCTGTTTGGATTATTTCATTCTCCAGGAAAGTAACAACAAAGTTACTATTTATCCAACAAGTTTTAGCTAAGATTATATAAATCTGTTCAGATTATGCCAAGAATCATCCTGTTTATGAAAGTTTAAATATCATTTTTCGGTTAAATAAACAAATAATATTTCTCATTAATGCAACGTTTCCTCCCGCTGCACTGTAACGCAGTGGGAGGAAACAAGAGGTGGACAGTCAAAGTAAAGGTCAAATGTTCATCAAGCAACACAGCAAGAAGACCCAGGACTGCAGCCAATGAGGTGAGCATCAAATATTTTATTGGCTGACAGGTTATTGATTGAATCTCACATTAAAAAGGTCTAAATTCTTGAAGTCTAAAACTTGTTTATGTCTAAATTAAATCAAGCTGTTTCAGCTGCAGTCAGTATTCCCAAAACAACCGAAAACAGCTAAACTGGTGAAACTGTTTCTCTGTTTTATTAAACCATTCTCTGATTACATTTTCTGTAATTCTCCACACAGAAACCTGAGAAAAAGAGCAGGATTAGAGACCACAGAGGAGGACACACCTCCAAGCTCTTCCTGGAAACTGAGGTCTGATGACTTCTCCTTTGTTGCATCGTTTCAACACACGTCTCTGTTCCCTCCCATTCAGATCTAAAAATTTACTGCTGAGTCAAACAGTTTTCAAGCCTCATTCACTGCAGAAACACATGATGTTTAGATCAGAGCTGTTGTTCTTAGGAGAAGAAACTCACTGAGAGCTGAAATGGAGCAGGGAGGAATTCAACCTTATCAAGGTAACTTCTCCTGTTTGGATCTACTGAAGGATCCGGTGAATATTCCCTGTGGACACAGCTACTGTATGAACTGAATTAAACACCACTGGGATGGAGAAGATCAGAGGGGAATCCATAGCTGCCCTCAGTGCAGGAAAGAGTTCATACCGAGGCCTGAACTGGAGAAAAGCATCATGTTACCTGCTTTAGTGGAGGATCTGAAGAAAACTGGACTCCAAGCTGCTCCAGCTGATCACTGCTATGCTGGACCTGAAGATGTGGCCTGTGATGTCTGTACTGGGAGGAAGATGAAAGCTGTCAAAACCTGTCTGGTTTGTTTGGTGGCTTACTGTGAAAATCACCTCCAACCTCATTATGATGTTCCTGGACTGAAGAAACACAAGCTGGTGGATGCCTTTAAGAATTTCCAGCAGAACATCTGCCCACATCATGAGGAGGTAATGAGGATCTTCTGTCGTACTGATCAGCAGTGTATCTGTTATCGCTGCACTATGGATGAACATAAAGGCCATGAAACAGTCCCAGCTGCAGCAGAAAGAGCTGAGAAGCAGAAGAAGCTCCAGGAGAGTCGACAACAAATCCATCAGAGAATCCAGGACCAAGAGAAAGATGTGAAGCTGCTTCAACAGGAGGTGGAGGCCATCAATGTCTCTGCTGATAAAGCAGTGGAGGACAGTGAGAAGATCTTCACTGAGCTGATCCGTCTCCTCCAGGAAAGAAGCTCTGAGGTGAAGCAGCAGATCAGATCCCAGCAGGAAACTGAAGTGAGTCGAGTCAAAGATGTTCAGGAGAAGCTGGAGCAGGAGATCACTGAGCTGAAGAGGAAAGACGCTGAGCTGGAGCAGCTCTCACACACAGAGGATCACACCCAGTTTCTCCTCAACTACCCCTCACTGCCAGCACTCAGGGAGTCGACACACTCATCCAGCATCAAGATCCGTCCTCTGAGACACTTTGAGGACGTGACAGCAGCTGTGAAAGAGCTCAGAGACAAACTACAGGACGTCCTGAGAGACACATGGACAAACATTGAACTGAAAATTAATTATGTGAATGTTCTTCTGTCAGAACCAGAACAAAAGACCAGAGATGGATTCTTAAAACTATCAAAAATAATCACTTTGGATTAAAACACCTTAAACAGATTTCTATTATTATCTGAGGGGAAGAGAAAAGTAACATTTGTGAACCATGAACAGTCTTATCCTGACCATCCAGACAGATTTGATGGTTTATGTTATCAGGTTCTGAATACAGAGAGTCTGACTGAATGTTGCTACTGGGAGGTGGAGTGGAGAGGAGGAGGAGCTGTAGCCGTTTCATACAAGAACATCAGCAGAACAGAAAGACTGGGATCCAATGTACCAACCAATTGTGACAGAAACAGTTACACATTTCATCACAACAACATTAAAACTCCAGTACCAGGTCCAGTTTCCTCCAGAATAGGAGTGTACCTGCATCAGACAGCAGGTATTCTGTCTTTCTACAGTGTCTCTAAAACTATGACTCTCCTCCACAGAGTCCAGACCAGATTCACTCAGCCTCTATATGCTGCGATTAGAGTTTACTTTTCATTTTCCTGTCCTGATGGATCCTCTGCTGAATTCATTAAACCTGAAAAGTCAGCAGTGATTTCAGGTCCAGTTGGTTAAAATTTGTATTTTAGTTTTTGTTTGTTTAGTTTCAATCATTGTTGTTGTTTCTTCACTGCTCCGTGAACGAACAGCTGTTTTTATGGAGATACTTTTTCATCTTGTTTGTTGTTTTTGTTATTCAAGTATATGTTTTGATTTATCTATGAATAACTGTAAGGTTAGGCAATTATTAACTTTCAGTTAGATCAGAATTACCACATTGCAGCACCACCTGATCTTCAGTAAATAAAAGTTAGTCTCATTGAATAGATGAAGGCATGAGCGCAGCACTAGCATTTTTCTAATAGCAATATAGTAAACAAGTTTGGAATAAAAACAATTTCTCGACAATATTCTATAGTTTAATAAATAAATTCAAACCTACAGTTAAATATTTAAATTAACAACCCAGATATGTTAGAAAGACTCAACTATGCTACATTTTTAAAAGATGTAAGGATGACAAAAACTAATAAACCAATAAGAGTAAAACAATAAGTATATCTGAGAATCGATCCAATAAAATTATGCAGTGATATCAGTTCAACAGTGTTGTGTTCAAGACCACCCAACCCGAGACCAAGACAAGACCAAGACCAGAGTGTATCGAGACCGAGACAAGACCAAGACTTTTGGGGTCCGAGACCAAGTCAAGACCAAGACCGAGGGGAGTCGAGACCGAGTCAAGACCAAGACCAGCTACAGCTACATGACACAATAAAATGTAAAATATGATCGAAATTGCTTCTCAAAATAATCTGAAAGATCCATATTACCATAAAACACCTAGATATTAAATACTTAATACATTTTACCAATATTAAATATTCCATTTATGTGCTAAAAAGTGTGGTCTCGTGCCATCCCTAAAAACATAACGCCCTGGGCATTTGCCCATATTGCTCATATAAGAAGCCACCACTGTCTGCACCATTAAACATAGCAATTGAGGCAATGCCCTGACGGTAAATAACGCTCAACTACGAACACTGACCAAGGAGCAACAAGCAAGAAGTAACCAAACAGAAGGCGCTCATCGTGTCTGTTTTCACTCTCTATCCCAGTACATGAAGCCAGGTAGTCTGACACCATGGCAGACATTACAGCTGCCACTTTGAACAAAAACAATCAAAGAGCAATGTGCATGCTCTGCGTGCTCTTTCGTTCTTGTGCTTTAGTTATTTGTTAAATTAAATATTAATGTACATAATAAAGTAAAATAATGATGCAGTGTACACAGAGCATTACAAGAACAAAGAACCGGTGTTCTGTCAGGTCAGATCGTCATACGCTTAGCACGAACTCACGGTGTTCTGTCAGATCAGCATACGTTGTCAGATAGTTGTACGCTTAGCTCAGACATGCATACGCTGTCATTACCATATGATTTTATTTAATCAGCAACATAGAATCATGACGTAGATCATTATTAACAGTTATTAACAGTTGTATGGCATCCAGCTGCAGCCAGACCTGCTTTAAATACACTTTGAAACCAAGACAACGCATGTATATCCATCTGGTTATCACATTATGTCATATTATGACAATTTAATTACTTATTTTCGTCATAACTTGTTGCGTATACTGACAACTACACTGACGGTCGGACTTAATGCGCATGCGCTGGCATGGTACTCACTGCATGTATGCTATTTTGACAGCGTATGGCTATGTGATAGAGCACCGGCTGTATCTGTCAGACACATCATTACCATAAGATTTCACTTAATCAACAACATAGAATCATGACGTAGATCGTCATACACTTTGTTATTAACAGTTGTATGGTATCCTGACTTAGCGGTTAAGTGAGTTTTACACGGGCGCGTGTTGTAGTTGACTCCAGCAGCAGCCAGACCTGCTTTAAATACACTTTGAAACCATGACAACACATGTATATCTATATAGTTATCATTGAAAACAATTTAATGACTTATGTTCATCATAACTTGCTGCATATGGTGAACTGACAACTCCTCTGACGGTCGGATTTCTTAATGCTTAATGCATGTATGCTATTCTGACAGCGTATGGCTATCTGATAGAACAACGGCTCTCAGTGAGTGACACTCCAGTCCTATCTAATAAGTAAAGAGCCGTGGAGAAGAATCAACTGTTTCTGAATGTCACCTCACTATATTGCAGACTTTTGGACATAGCGTTGTCCCATATATGCGACAAGTCAGTCAACACCTCCGCACAATAATTCAGCACAGTGAGTGATAACATTTTTCATCACAATGCTTATGTGTCTCTGTACAGCTAGCTTTGCTAACATCACGTTAACGGAGCTTACCTTCTTTGAGCTACTTTTCTAAGTGACGAAAAAAGTTAGACGTTGTCCCCACCGTCTGTGAAAGCGAAGCGCTGCTGAGTTAGCTGTGGCCATCGGATTTCTTACTATTTATGCAACGCTATTATATTACTGACGATTAGACAAACATTTTCTGCCGCTGAGAGGAAACCACTGCGCATGTCCTGGAGCGCCGCGCGCGAGTGAAAGGTGGGGAGGGGAGGAGGAGGGAGAGTGAAAGGTGGGGAGGGTGGGGGGAGTAACAGAAACACGTAGTTGCTTGGATTTTAATCGGTGCGTTTTGCATCCACTGAAACAAAGATGTTAAATAAACTGGACAGTATGCTGCATGTTTAGTGATATTTTCACAGTTGCGGTCTTGACTGGTCTTGAAATAAAATGCCGAGTCCTCAGCGCCCGAGACCGAGACAAGACCGAGACCAAATGTGGTCGAGTCCGAGACGAGACCGAGACCATCAAAAAATGGTCTTAAGACCGGTCTTAAGACCAAGACCAACTTCGAGTACCACAACACTGCAGTTCAATATGAAGTGATAATGTAGAGAAACCAGGTTTATTTCAGAGCAGAATCAGGCTCCTCCTTTCTGACCTAGTGAAACTCCTCCTCTTCTTGCTAAACTGAAAGTGGTTAACGCAGTGCATTGTGGGATTTATAGTTCCTAATCAAGCATGTTTTTCCTTCCAGGCCTTCCTGGTTGGTTGTTCAACATGTTGTTGATGTTGGAGTTTGTTTGGTGCTGCCCCTTCCTGTTTCTGTCCAGCCATGGAGGTCATCACTTCTCTGGAGGATTTTTATTCAGCAAATGTTCAATGTAAACTGGGATTGTTTTGATCATAACCTATCAGGACTTCAGTCCTTATTTTATTGGACAAAGATCAGATTCTGGATCAAACTGTCGATAAAGTTGTCTCACTTTGCAACTCTATTCATTTATGACTCTGTCTTACTTTGTATTTTGTTTGTGTTCTTTTAGATGTTATTGTCAGTAATATTTCCAAATATCAGAAACAGTCGTGGTTTTCAGATGAGAATAAAGAATCAGAGTTTTTGTTGCTTTAAGTTGAAATCTGTTTTCTACCTCCAGATGGCAGCAGGGCAGGATCTCCTATGATCCCAAGAAGACCCAGGAAACACCGACACCACAGGAGATTCTAGACTCAGGACTCAAACGTCCCACCCTGAACACAACGGCTGGAACAAAATGAGGAGAATTCTGAAAGTTGGCCACCAGATGGCGCCAAATGCCACAGGGCGCCTCAGCAGAAGAAAAACTGAGTCCATTTCAAGTTTTTTTTTAGGATAAATTAAAACTAAAATGCAAGACTTGCAAGTGGAATTGTCGCAATATATGTATAAATAACACCTTATTTTTTACACACAGATTTTAATTTATAAAACCCCTTTAAAAACCAAGAACAATTGATTATATAACCTCCCCAACCCTAAAAAAACATGAATGCTTGATTATTTACAGCATGTGCCAAAAAAGAAAACAAACTAAATGAAGAATTGACTCATTTTCATATATTAACATAGATCTATTTTGCCATGTAACTAACAATTTCTGCAGTCTGCCAAGAAGCTCTAGGAGTTTTGCAGGATTAAAATAAGTTTTAATCCTAAAAGCTCTGTTAAAAACATTTTTTTTTTATGTAGGACCTAAATATAAACAGAGGAAACTAACTCATGACCACAAAACACACAGTGGATATCAATAACTGGTACAACATCAAAAATAGGAAGTGAATAAAACACAAAACAAAATAAGGAACAAGACAAACAAAATAAAACAGAAATTTCAGGACTAGTAAGATAAATGAACTAAAACAGACGTGGAGCTCAGCATGAGCAATAATTCATTTAAAAATCCCAGAGTAACCTGTGAGTTTAAATGCTGAAAGCACCAATGAAGTCTTTTCCTTGGATTATAGAGAAGACTGTGTACTAATTATCACTGTTTGGTCAAAAATACACTCAATATTTGGTATGGAGTTTCAATGAGAAACAAACAGCATGTTGTTGAATTACAATGATTTTCCAGTGGTATGAATAATTTTGGGCTTGGTTATAATAAGTAGAGGAAAAACAACATAGGCTTTATCAGGTCTGAAGCAGACGATGCGTTTAGGAGCAGTCAGTAATCTGGACAAAGCTCTGAACTTCTCCGTTTGGTTTCAGCTCGGCCTGCAAAGGAACGTAGAACAGGAACTCAGAAAATACGGGACTCTGAAATCATAAAGACCATAAAGACCTGAATGTTTATGTTGAGGCAAAATGTATTAAAAAACAATTGTCAGTGCTGTTGCTTCATTAAACATGACTGACAGACCTGAAACAGTCATTGTCCAGAACTGACCTGGATGTTCTCCTTCAGGTTTTTCTGTCCCACAGTAAGACTCATTGGTTCTAATATTTACATTAATTCATTTCAGATTCTGAAGCAGCAAAGCAGCCCAGATCATCACACAGCCATCACCATGCTTGGCTATATGAAGCTCCTCTTCTGAAATGCTTAGATGTAACATGATTCGTGATTCCCATGTTTCCATATCTCTATTTTTTTATTGCTGAATCATGACCTCTGACCTTAACCGAGTCTGGGGAGCCTTAAATGTTATTTTGGTTTATTTTATGACCTCCTGTTTTGATCATCAGAGGACTCTTGGAATGGTAAAAGTTAAACGATAAGTAGCGATAGTTGTTCCAACACATAATTTATCTCATTATTCACATCATATCTGCTGTTGAACAGCTGCGGATGTTGTAATTACTGTTAGAAAAGTCTAGATTTATTGCATCATTAATGTTTTAATGCCTCCTTACCTCGAGCCCAGCTTCTGTATATGATTATGCACATAATGAAGATGATGGTGTAGATGATGAACAGCACGATGGTGATCAATATCATCAGAGAAGTAGAAGGAATAAGAGGCGGATCGGTGCTTTTGGGAGGTTTAGCTTTAAACACAGAGAGATATGAGACATAATTTACAAAAAATGTCAGTGTGATTTATTAATGCTGTACCACATAAATTGTGATAAACAGACATTTTAATTATTACAGCCTACATTAAATTAACTTGAACATAGAAAGAAGGAATAATGTGCTATATCTCTGAACACTAGATGGTGCTTTCAAAGTGGCTATGTATTGAAAATGCATCGATAGGCATTAGTGGTATACATTCATCCTCTTGTCTGCGTGATACTTTTTTTTTTTGCAAATTTACAACTTTAGTCAACAGGGGCTTATATTTGAAGGTGTGGCGTGTAAATATGTTCATCCTCCTGAGTGATGAGCTGCAGCAGACAGTTACCCTGGACTTCCAGCCAGCTGTCCAGTGACTCTCCTCTGCTGGGATGTTTGCACTTGTAGAAGCCTTTGCTGGACATCAACACATTGTGTAGGATCATCTTTCCTTCAGGTTCCGTTCCAATAAATGTATTATTTAGGTAGAAGGTAGCAGAGAAATGTGATGAAGATGTCGGATCATATCTTTCTTTGAAGGAGCAGCGAAGTGTGACATCATTTCCCACCGTCACAGGAAGTGCTGGACTCTCCAAGATCACAACACCAGCTGAAATGTTTGATTTAAATCAGTGCTTTTTCAAAAGTACAATACTTAAAGAATAAAACGAAACATGAGCTCACTGTTTATTGTGATGTTGAGGACGTTGCTGCACTCTCCTTGCTCAGACTGGCACCAGTAAAGCCCAGTGTCTGACTTGTAGACACTGTGGTTAATGCAGGAGGAACCGTTCGGACGGCCCCAGTCTTCACAAGGAGTAAAAGCTTCGGAGGCATTTCTCATCACCCTCCAGCCGCTGAAGTTTTCTGACACTGCACAGCTCAGAGTGAAGGCTTCATAACGGAAGAACTGACTTCTGTCAGGCTGAATGCTCAGTGTGGCAGCTGCTCAGACAGGAAACAACAGAGAAGCAGCTGTGGCTTAGGTAGCCTGTGGTTTTTCAAAGGCCAAAATGAAAATCTAGGTCATCTAAATTCTCTAAACAAAATTCTTACATAGTTCTTGGGAGGCCCAACCCTTTTCTGATGCTGCGCTGGGAAACAGCTGGTTTAGTCATTAACAAAAACAGCCAATATGAACACATGCAAAACATATTAAAGAAAGAGTTTTTCTGTCTCGAACCAAACATGTCTGAAGATTCTCCATTTTTCAGGTTTTTATATTTAGGAAGGTTTTAAGGATGTTATTTTTACTTTAAGTGTTAATTTAGAAATGCCCCTCTCCATCCATTTCTATGGAGCTCCTGTGATGAAGCGACAGTCGACTGCCTTTATCCAGCTGAGCGATCAGCGTGATTCATGCATGTGAAGCTTTCAGCTCATACCCAGACATGCATACAGGCTGGCAACACAACACAAGAAAACTGAGAAATGTTCAGATTTTGTTTCTGTCTGGTGTCACAGAGAAGTTTCACCTTCTGCAGTCTTTCATGTGTCCCTGTTGTGTTGAGTTCATAATGTCCTGCTGTGAACTTGAGGTTTGGTCTGAGAAAAAATATGTTTGTGTCTTTTTATTCAGTTTATCTAAATTTGGTTTCAGTTGTACAGTCTGTGTTGTTAAATGTGCAGAAGAACTTTTTTCTGTATTTTTTAAAGATACAGATCTGTATTAGAAACTGTAAACCATGAGTTTCTTTATTTAGTCAAGATTAACCACTAGTGGTCTCTGCAGACCACAATAAGAAACAAATAAGAAGCTATACAAAGGGAGGAAATCTTGATTAAGGTGTTCAAAGTAAAAAAAGAAAGGTATTCTCACCAAGAACCAGGCATACAGATCCGAACTCCATTTTCAGACCAGCTCTCAACGTAGAAAGGCTTCCGTATTTTAGAAGCTGAAGCCTCTCTGCCCACATCCTGCTCAGACTCAGGTTTTAGATCTCCAATGAAGGCACGCTATCACAACTTCACAATTAAGTTTTTTATGTTAAACAATGTAAAGTGTATGAGACGAATGTCTTCATGAAGCTGTGCAAATTATTTTCTACAAAGACCTGCTGATTATAAAGCACAACAGTTTCCAGCTGAAGTGGCTGATAGAGTCAAAAACAACTTTTTGTGAGTGAATGTTTAAAATCTGTTGCTACAGAAGAAGATGCAGGGCACATGGTGAAGAGACTGACTGATATCTGCTCTGAAGGATTCAAGCTTTCAAACTGGGTCAGCAGTCACAGTCCTCATGTTGATCCCAGAAGAAAGGAGAGCAAAGAAAGCAAGGATGTGGATTTGGACTCAGATCAATTTCCACTTGAGAGAGTACTGGGTTTATAGTGGTGCAGATAAACAGAAAAAGCATTGATCATTTCTCTGATGCAAGTCAAGATGGCTACAGAACAGTATTCTATTTAAAATGAGAAAAGAATAACTTACATGTTACTTTCATCTAGAGTCGCCCCTCCTGAGAAAACTACAATCCCAGGCTGGAACTGACTGCTGCAGTTTGCAATCCAAGTGAACAAACTGCTGCAAAAAGACCCCCCCAGAAGATTTCACATCTTTGTTGCAACAGAATTTCTGTCATTTGAGAAGCAACACATGTGAATCAGTGGAGACACATGATATTTATGAATTATTACATTTTATGTTGGTTATATTAGTGAAAATACAGGTTTTATACTCAGCAACAATTGTTGCCGGTGGGAAACAGCATAGTCTGAATGACACAAACATGACATCTTTATACATATGAAAAAATAAGGAAAATCAATAACAAAGCATGGTTACAAGAGTGTTCAGAAATATTTTAAATGCATAAAGATTAAATGTCACTTCCAGCAGATGTCATTGTCTCAATGTGCCAAGCGACCTTTGACCTCATTTAGTTATTTCATCAAAGAGGCAAAATCAGGTGAAAATGTTAGTATGAACAAATGATGTTGTCCCGGTTCCACCAGACCAAGCACAAGACCTGGGCTCTGTCCTAAACTAGTTTCAGGCGTAGATTCATCATCATTCAGTGCATCGGAAACACTTTGTGGTAAGGATCGCTTTTTGGGGGGGTGGAACAGGGGAAGGTTTCAACACTGGGATGTAGAAGACATCGTTTTGAGGTTCCTTCAGGTCTAGAAGATCTAAAATATCTGATAGTTTTAAGCTGCCTGTGAAAATCGAGGCATATAGAATAAACAGTAAACCTATGGACACATATATACTGCTGTCTATGTGTTATGCTTATGTATTGTTGCCACACTTACATTCACTCTTCTTATGATTAAAAGATGAATAAATTGATACAATTTTCTTTATATATTGTATCAGTAGAAGACACTTGAAAGAACATATGTACAAAATATTTTATTTATATTTGTTTATTTAAATATTGTACCGACTAATGCAATTAAAGATAAATTAAAGTAGATGCACAAATAGTTGAATATGTGGCTTCAGTGAATTGGTTTGTTTTATTCTGTTTGTCCTGCTGATAACAGGACAAACAGCTTGACTGACAAAACTGCTGCTCTGCTTCCTGCTTCATCTGAAACTCATTTGCATGTGTACAGTCAAAACATCTCAGGTCTGAAAGCATATATCGAACTTGGATAGAATAATATATTTTTGAAAATACAATGTTTTCAATTGCAATGATCACAATTTCTCAGCTATTATGCAACATGTAAAAACATTCATTGATACAACATGCAAAGAGTAAAACACTAAAATAAATGACATTCTTTTTCTTTTGCTTTAGAGGAAAAGGTTCACTAGTAATTTAAAGATCTAAAGTATGTAAACTAAGTTCTCCTGTTCAGGGTTGCTAAGTATCATCTGGTCTAAACATTTCTGGGTTGTGCATTTATGATACATTAAGACAGATCAGCAACATCCACGTCTTATAAAAATGTTCCCCTTTGGGGTTTTTTTAATTAAAAAATATCCAGACTTAAAATTCCCACTAGATGGCTCCCTCCAGCTGAGCTGCATAGTAGAAGTCCATCAGACAAGATAAAAAGCTTCAGAACACATATCAGATTCTGATAGACATCAGATATATTATTTACAAAAGTAAAAAAATCAGAAAAACATGCCTCTTACTATAAATATGGCTTTTTAGTACTCTGTCTACCTACTGTAGGTTCTTACAACCACCTTTTAACTCCAGTTAAAAAAAACCTGCATTGATCAGCTTTTACATTTCCTATTGGAATTATAAAGAAATTGAAACAGAATTGCCCTTTCATTTTGCTTCACTTTCTATTTTCAGTAAGTGATACATTTGTAATTTTCTTCACCTTTACTTATGTTAGCAAATGAGGACATGTAACTAATTACAAGGATGCTTTTAAAAAATACAGTATCTTTTTTTTTCTTTTTTTTTGTATATTCACTTGTATAGTGATGTACGTAGAAATATTCAGGTCATTTGTTCCTATGTGAATGTGTCTGTGAATAATAAATATACATCACTACTGGGGGCTGGACATGGAAGAAAGGATGAACTAGTGAATTCACTGTTGAGCCATAAACTGAAAACGAGACAGAAAGTTATCAAAATCATAATAAAACACTCAACATTTTTTACATTTTTGTAATAAGAGTGTGAGTGTTAAAATAAGTTTCATTTACAGAAATTAAAAACCTTTTGTAGTTAAAAGCTGGGGATCAAGTCAGTCAACTTTTGCATGTATTAGAAAAATATGTGAGACCCAAAAGTGAACAAAAGCTGAGGAAGGGATGCTAAACAAGAGCAGATGTTAAGGGTATGAAATGTTCTTTTTAACATACAAAGGATACATTCATGGCTCTTACATCCTTTTTTATAATCTCAAGATGGCCCCAAAATGGTCTCTTTGATCCAATATCAACTGTTGGGTTTATGTTATGCAAGGTTTTTTCTTCTAATCATGGTCCATAGTTCTATACATGCATCAGTTTTCATAACACATGCAGAGGTTGAATGGACTTCAGCTTAGGGGGAATGATTCATCCATTTTGGTGTGGTTGGTTTTGTCCCAATAAAACTCCATCATACTCTTGTTGGTTTCCTGTGTGATCTATGAAACACAAAACAGAAACTTTTCAGTAACATTGTCTTCCTTTGTTTGATGTTCTAAAGTTACATTACTACTAAGATGACCTCTTCAGCAGCTTTGACTTCCTGAAATGATTTGCCTTTCATTTGTTTCCAGATGCTTGTTGACACAAAGAGGACAATCCAGACACCCAGAAAATTAAAAAATAAAGATGTAAACAATCATATTAAATTGAATATGTAATCTATATTCACATGAAGCTTGTTTGTCAGATTAAAAGTACTTTTTGAAAATAACTTCTATGAAGGAATAAGACATGTCTTTCCTTAAGCTCTAATTTCTGTATTTATGTTCTTATTGATGTAATTATAATCTTAAACATGTTTTCATTAGCTATAAGCTTCTCTGTTGTGGAAGAAAAGACAACAAAGACATAATCTGAGTTATGTGTTTATAATTTTTATGCAGTTTACCTGTAAGTTTATTTATAAAATTTTTAAAATGACTGTTTTTGTCTCCTTGATTCTTCAGTCTTGTCTAGACCTCTGCTACCTTAACAGCCATTTTGCCTTCAATGCAGGTAAACTATTTTTTGAAAGTGTTTTTGTTATAATGGGAGATTCTTTATATAAAAAATTATGTGGAAAAAAAAACATGACCACAATATTCCTTATCGGCGTCATTATTTGTGGACATATTATAAAATATCTAGGAAAAGCTGCAAAAACAGGTTGAACACCTCTGGTCTAAACCTTCATAACACTGTTCAGGTCAGAGGGAAAGATGATTACAGTCCTGTAATTTAAAAAAAATATATATCATTCAGCAGTTAGACAAAAAAATAATAATTAAAGCAAGTTATTACTCTAGAGTCAATCTATTTCCATGCTTCTATCATTTCTGTCAACCGTGTTTGATGGTTGTTCTTCACATATGGAAACTGACAGAAAAACAGACATCAGTGAATATTTAGCACAACATGCTACAATTACAATTCTCCTTAGCAGTTTATGACTGGTAAAAAATGTTTCATCAACCTGGAAAGTCAAAAAAGCTATAATAAACAACAAAGACCTAAAAGAGAAAAAAGGCAGCTCATAATGGGTTGGATTCTTGCAACTATGAAAGAAAAGGTTTTTTTTTTCAGGCGAACACAGTTGACTAGCTGCATAACATGTACACATTTATTAAAAAAATTCATATTTTTGCTTTTCTTCAGTTTTGGGTCAATTTTTACAAATGATTAAATGCTATGTTTTCTATCAAATGGATGCATATGTGGAGATAAGTCATTAAGTCACCAAAAACATCCATGACTTACAAAGAAAATGACTTATTTCGTTCAGCTTTCTGACGATGCACAACATAGTTTCTGATGATGAGCATAGTAAGAACAACAGCAACAGGAAGAACAAAATCAAAAACGCCAATAACTCCAGGATGAGGTCTTGTGACAAAAAGGAAAAATAGTTTTAACATTCCTTTTTGTTTGCTAAATGCCAATTTGTTACTTTCCTTAAATTCAGAAGCTTACATATCGATGTGCCTAGATGATGTCATAGCTGTGCATAATCTTAAAGACTATTCACATCCTCTTATTCAAATGGAGGCACAATTGTAGATGTATTTTAAGACAAAAGTCAAAGAAACACCTTTCTCAAAAACAGGAAGATTAAATCAGCACTGAGGAAAAAAACTATGGATCTCCACTAGTTTGGTTCCTTCATTCCAGATTTCTGAAGATGTTATTTTCATCTAATCAAATATTATTTCAGTATTCACACCATAGCAATGGTCAACCATCATGTGTTAAGGAAGGAGAATAGTGTCGTATTTTTTGTTATTTACTCATAGTTTTGTCCAGGGAAATGTGACTATATGAACTTGATAACTAATATTGATTATCTAGTTAGAGGTCAGTCAGTGTTCAACTCAACCACTTTATACAAAAACAAAACATTTTAAGCTTTCAATTCATTCATCCACATTTGTTTTGACAGTAAATTGAAAAATTTAATTTAGTGAACACATTGTTATCTCAATTTCCACCAGAAAAAAACAATATAAAATACCGTATAAATAAAACATAAATGGACTGAATTTATCTAAAGTATTTCCAGTCATGCTGATCTCTCAAGGCGCTTCACACTGCTGACACATTCACCCATTCACTGTCATTAACACTCATTCATGTACCTATATGCAGATCAATAGATATTTATTAGTTATCTGCTTTGCCCAAAGACACATCAACATGTGACAAGGGAAAGTTGGAAGATGAATATTCAACCCAACGAGCTGCAATCACAGCAGGTAACAAAAATGTCTAAAACTAAGTCAGAGTGCAGTAACCACTGATTATCTAGTTAAAGATATTTACCTTCAGGACCAGTCCTGTTTCCTTAGGGTCCATTTCCATCTGTTGAGGAATTACATTAAGTGTTAAAGACAACAACTTATTTATTTAGTTTGTCTTAAATTACCTTAATATTGTTATAACTCACCAACTCTTAGAGTAACATATCCCTTCTTGACTTGTCTTGCCAGTTTGGGAACAAAGCAAATATAATTCCCATCATCCTCCTTGGTTACGTTGGTCAGTTTGAGGGAAATGTCGCCTTTTTCAAACTCATCATGGAACATAAAGGTTCGGCCTGAGTACTCTGGGTCTGGAGTTACGTCATCTTTACTTCCCCCACGATGCAAGTGTATTATACGATCCTTGAATCTCCACTTGATTGTAAGACCGTTCACATCAAACGGGGGCTTCAGATGACACGGCAGAATAACATCGTCTCCCACCTTTACATGTATCGGTTCACGACCAACCACCTCATATTGATCTGGAAGAGGAAACAAAGCTTTAAAAAAATCAACACTAATATTCCTGATGATGTCATGTTTATTGTTCAGCTAACATTCATATCTATACTCCTTTAGGATCCTTACAATTGTGAAAAAATATAGCTATCCCATTAATAGAGGTTTTTAAATGTAAATATTTGTTGTTTTTTTTCTTTTATTTGTTCTTCAAGATGTAAAGAAAATCACTTTTGTGTCAAATTAATCCAGAAACAAACAGTGATGATCACATCTGAAACTTAGAAACTCCAATTTACAAGGACTATTGTATTTATTTATTTACACACACAGAAAACAGTGGCAGCACCAAGGGGGCGATGTAGCTCTCCCTGGCGGAGACATGGCATCCCCAAAAACTATCACATAATTTCTTTCTTTTTCATTTAAGTTAGTATTCTTTAATATGTGGTTGTTGTGATATTTGTCTAACAAAAAACACAACTAACTTAAAAACAACAACTCATGATTACGTAGTGAGCAAAGATTCTACCTCACAACAGGAACTGAACCTGTATGCCTATTTTCACTTGTAGTATCAATTATAGGGAGCACCTAATACAAAAATGTATTGTTTTCTATGTGGTCTGATACCCAGATTTCCAAGGATGGAATCAACAACTCAAGAGGAAACTGACAAGATACAAAATGGAGTCCTGACAGAGTCCAATGTGGTTCACTGGAAACAGGCTTAACTTTGTGATGAGAATCTGGACACAGTTGTTGCTTTGGGCATGCAAGGATTGTATAACCCTTAAAAGGCATGTTGACCAGAAAAGCATACTGCAATCACCCTTTGGAGCAGGGATGAATATCTTGTTCATTGTTCTACAGCCAGAATGAAAGGAACGTCTATCTTACTGTTTTCTAGGTTAGACAATCAGTTGGAGCCTCCTGACCAACCTCAGTGTAAATTGTTTTAGGAAGGCTGAGTAGAAGTGTCATCCCTCAATAACTAGCCCTCACACCTTTCCTAAAAACAGAGGTGACCACATCAGTCTGAAACAGATACATGACATCAGATCTCACCTGAGACGTTGAGTCGACATCTTGCAGAGCCGACTCCATCTTCAGTTTTCACTTCACACAGATACAGACCAGAGTCTTCAGTCCTCAGTCTGGACACATGGAGTCTGATTCGTCCTTCTCTGAGGACGTCTTTGTCAATCTGGACTCGTCCTGAAAACTGATCATCCTGAGAATCTGGAAACTCAACACCATCATGGACCTGATAGAGAACTAGAGGACGATGAGGACTCAACAAGCTGCAGTAGATGAACAGTTCCCTGTAGGATCCCTGAGTCCTGGTGGTGAAGGTCCACTCCAGAGTGATGCTGTGGTTCTTCACAGCCTCATAGCTGCTCTGGGTCACATTCACTACAAATGTTGCTGCTGAGGAGACAGAGAGGGAAAGAGAGGAGCAGACACACTGAGAACTGGAACATGGGAGTCTTTCAGCTCCATCTAGAGAGCTTTCTGTCACAAAGACAAGATGGAGACTGACCACAGAGACATGAGCTGAGGATGAGGAGCAGCAGGATCCTGGAGATCATATCTCTTTCCCTCTTTATATACACATACACACATGAGAAAGAGAGACAGTCTGAATGTTGAAAATCCTGTTAAAACTTGTAAATTTCCTGCTCATTTTTATTAAGGCTAAAATGGAATCGAAACCTTAATGTGGTGGAGCAATCTGAGTATCTCTAGGATCCTGAGGGCAACATTGTCAGAGGATTTGCCCCTGTATAAGATCCTGCATGGCAAATAAGAATTCAGATTAAGATTAAAAATATATAATTAAATTGCCAAATATTCACTATTAATTCACTATTGTTTTTACACAAGTAATCAGAGATCAGCAACCTTCATTTCAGCCACTGCTGATGAGAAATATTCAGCATATGTTGCTGTTTTTCTCTTTTTTCTTGGGAAGTTACGACTCGTGTGTAACACCAGCAACACAAAAGTAAACAATGGAGGGAAAAGACAGAAGCACATTTTCTAGCTGATGGATGGATTTTTTATTCAGTAATCAAATTACTTTTTCAAAGTAACCATGCCACCCCTGGTGATAAATTAACTACACTATATATCCTATGTATGTTTATGTTTTATGATCTCAAGGTGGCACACTGCCCCCAAAAAACATCTTCTTCCATTTCCTCTTGAACAAAGAGGAAATGGAAGACCATATTGACAGTCATTCAATCAATTCAAACAAGCATAATGACCGTCATTCCAGGACTGGGGGAGGGATTTGATTGTGAGCCATCATTTCAAAGTCTTCCCAGATGTCAGACATTTTCCTCGTGACACAGGTAATGCGAGGCGTCGTTTGCTGTCAGTCACGTGGTTTTCAACAAGCCGCCACAAGCGTTGAAGCTGACTCTCACACACTCTGAGCCCTTTACAGAGGAGAGGGGAGGAAGGAGCGCTGTGCTGTGCCTCCAAAATAAAAGCAAGCGAGTTGAAGATTTCAGAAACAAACATTTTTCGCAGCTATGGTGAATTTGTTGGATGGGACAAATGCGCCTGCCTCCAGTGTCCCTCCCAGTGTCTCCAGTTTCCCACACCCCCCGGTGTACTGGGGGCGGGGGAAGGGGACACCGGGGTAACGGATCATCCAGAAAAATACCCGGATGTCAGACAAATACGTACCTGCTTATTTTAAGTGGTTTTACGCAAATTCACAAACTTTTAGAGTGGTGGGGGAAGAGTTTTGTTTTCCTGAGAAATATCTTAACTTACCTGGATCCACTACGGGCAGCAGACTGAGGACCAACAAAGCCGTAAAAAAGCTCATTATTTCCGTCGGATAAAGAGCAGATTTCGATTCTCTTTTAAGGTGTTTATCGAGTGTTTGATGAGCACTTGAAATGGCTCAGACGTCGTCGAATCAAACCCAAGTAAAATGACGCCCTCTTTCGTTGTGTCAGACCACCGCCCTACCTGCATCGTAGGGCGGTGGTCTGACTGTTTGTGCTACCTCATCAGGTTTTCCTACCGTAGCACGACTAGCTGTCTGTCAATGCTACGCGTCTAAAACTGCTGCCATCATATTTACAAACCGAAAACTACAGCGGGTTGTTTTAATGTTAAATATCATCTGATAACATTATTTGAGTGACGGGGCTGAAGTGGAAGCAGTTATGCTTATCTTAGCATTGGAACAATTTATAAACACCACGAATCCACAAATATATCACTTCCTCAATCAGAATATCCTACCCATTTAAAATGAAAAGCTATGCAGATGTATGAACTAATCCGTTGATTAGAATATCTTACCTTTTAAAAAATATTTTAAATACAGAGGTGTTTGTAAGAATGAAACAGTACCAGACAGTGGAAACAATTTTTTTAAATTAAAATTAAAATAAACACAGAAGAATTAATAATTTTAGGCAGATTTAGGTTTTTAATTTTGACATTTAACCCTTTAAGCAATTATATTATTCAAGGGTTTTATGACAAATAAGTATTTGCTGAATTTGTGTGAGGACGTAGATTAGTTCCTCCATGTATTGGGTTATTTTGTTCATCAGCTCAGGAAAACAGATGTTGCTCCTGCAACTGAAGAGGGAAGAGCTGATCAGATTCTAGGGGAAACGTTACGGTGTGATGATTTGGGTGGGTAGTCTCTCTTTATAAAAACTGTTGTTGGGGTTAAAATTCTGATCACTTCAGGCGTTTTGCTGTTAGATGTTTTGAGAAATGTGATCCCAAAGAAATATCTTTGTATTCAGTAAATATGGTTCATTTTTACCTTGCTGACTCTTTTTGGGTTGGATTAATCCTTCACATACAAATCCTGGGTGATTTATTGTTCTTAACTTGGTTTTTCCACCCAGTTTTTATCTTTAGTTTTTATCTAATTGTTTACATTGATTTCTCCACTTCTTCCTCATCGTCTTCTCTTTTCCCCATCATCACCAGCATATGTTCTATTAACACCAACACACACTGCAGGAAAAACACAGAAACAATCACTGACTGTGGATTTATTTATCTTAAAATAAAATTAAGTAAAACATTGCCTCTGAAACATGTATTCTCTTGCAAAGTGAACACTAAATGGTGTCAGAGAGCCAATTTTATTTTACAAAACACTGACCTGAATATCATAGCTGTTAAGCTGTAACCATAGTTAAACGTCCCTCCATCCCATCCTATGTTCAATATCCTTTACATAAGAAGACTGGTTTACAAACAATAACTACTTGTCAACCACTTATAAACTATAATTAGTTGTTCAGAGTCTGAGAGGCCCTTTGTTGACAAATGCTAGACATCCCTATGTAAATCCTAGAATAGAGCCTAAATGAAAACACAAAATGCATCTGAGGAGCATTTATGTGCAGCATATTCATGAACCATATCTACATGATATAATCCCTTTGAGTGTCATTTCAGGCAGATATTGCATTTCGCTGAGCAGAAAACTGTTATTGGAGTAAACATAATTTGTCTTTAAGAACTAAACGGCTGAGAAAGTCATTCCAAACCACTGGAAGAGACACGAATCGGGCGTGCCCGATCTCACCCAATCAGTTTTTGGCACACCTGTTTTTTTGTTTTGTTTTCCTGTCTCTACCTGCAGTAGTCTGGGTGGCAGATTGCACGAGGCCATTGACAGACCGGCGGAAAGAAACCACGTATCTGCAACCATTCACACTACATTAGGATGATTGTTTTCAAGAAATACACTATTTTAGGAGGGATCGTGTTGATTTTTTTGACTTTTCTGAAGACAGTTGACGGTAAGTAAAGCTTTTTTAACCAACTGTCAGTGAATCGGTTTGGGCTGTTTTAATTTTCATTTCGACATAAATAAAATCTACCACTCCACACTACCTAGAATGTTGGTTATCTAAAAACTAATTGTTTCCTCCCTTTTTCTACGGGATATCACTAGTGACGTAACACGTGTTAGAAAGGACGATCTGAAAATTAAACACGCTGCTGTCGCCTCTTCCGACTGCGAGTTACTGGTATTGTAACTCTTATTGGAGTTACAATACCAAATAAGTGGAAAAGTTAATATCGAAACTTGTAAATCTAACTAAAAAGCAAACTTCAAATGATGAGTTCAGTCGATTGTGTCTAAATCACGGAGAGTTTAGCTTTTCCAGAACGTTCTAGAAACTTCCACGTGTTGCCGGTGTTCTGTCGGATCAGCATACATTGTCAGATAGTCATACGCTTAGCTCAGACATGCATACGCTGTCATTACCATGTGATTTTATTTAATCAGCAACAGAATCATGACGTAGATCATCATACACTTTGTTGTTAACAGCAGTATGGCATCCTGACTTAACGGTTAAGTAGGTTAATGAGTTTTACACGGGCGTGTGTTGTAGTTGACTGCAGCCAGGGGCGGATCTACTGGGGTGGCATAGGGTGGCAGTTGCCACCCCAAACTAGAGCCTTGCCACCCCTGTTGCCACTCCAGCTAGCGACAATGAATTCAATAAATAGTTATGGCAAATCGGACATTAAGCGCATGAAACTCTTTTTTCCGACAACATTGAATGCAACACAATGTAACCTGATACCCACTGCTAAGTAGCGGGAAGTGCGAGAGAAGGACAGAGCGCGAGGCAGCAGCATTGATGGACATATATGTTACTGGACTGGACATTACTGATTTATCGTAAGTCACACATGCGCCATTGCTGTCCATTGAGTCAGGAATATCGGTGGTCAGGAAAATACTACAATCACACAAAGAATCAGAACAACCATATATAATGGTAATAAGGGCTTCAGATTTCACAGGTGAGGAAAAAGTTTTAATTTAAAGAAAACATTGAACAAGTGAGCAGTGGGTCAGTTATACTAGCCTAACTGTTGTTAGCCCGCTACTGACTTTGATAACCTTAGCATGTGCTGCGCAGTTCGGTGTGTTTTGGTTCCGTTAGCACTAAACAACCCGCCCATCAAGTTATCAGTAGAGCAGCTGCTTAAATCAGCTAATCAACCTCCGCGGTGTTCAGTCGAAAACTTAATAATCACAATATAGACATTAAGCCTGACAGCATAAAGTAACAGACTGGATGTTCTGTTTTAGTGTTTTTGCTACTTTTTTTTGTGGGAAATGTTTGTTTTTTGGTGTTGATTCCCCTGATCGGTGATCTCTGCTCTATCTGCTCGTTGAGCTGTTTGTCGGTTGCCATGGCAACGTGTAGTGCGTAATGCCAACATACGGAGCGAAAAAAGGCGGAATAGAAATTGATGGAGCTATTTTTTCTTTATTTCTTTATCCATTTGAATTTTGTTACTTTATTCTTAAATTTCTGTTTTTTGTATTATTTACAGAGTTTATTTGTAGGTTGATAATTGTTGATTTTATTTATTTTTTGTTTTATTATTTTTCTTATTTATTTTCTAAATTTAGACAGGAAGTAATGTGGGTCAGTTTGATCACTGTGGCGCACTGAAACCACGACAACGCATGTATATTTATCTAGTTATCATATTATATGATATTATAAACAATTTAATGACTTATTTTCATCATAACTTGTTGCGTATGCTGAACTGACAACTCAACTGACGCTCCGACTTCTTAATGCGCATGCGCGGGCAGAGCCGTGCAGAGACCACTAAAGGGGCTGGTGCTCAACAACAAAAAAAGGCACATCTCACCGCCTTCTAGGACAGAATATTAACAAAGCCTCTCAGCTTTCAGACAATAATAAATTACAAAATTGTGAGATATACAATCAAAGCTAAGGAAAGTCTCTGTACAGAGCATACAACTATGCATATGTAAGATATTTTATTAATAATTTCTTTCTGCAGGTCTATTTTGTTATAGGAAAGTATTGCAACATTCAAACCCGCAATTTAGCAAGATATGTAAATCAGAGCTGGACCACCAGACATTTTCTCTTTACAGAATTACACTATTAAAAATATAAACAAGGGCACAAAGCAACCTTTTAGTGACTGTAACCTATAAAAAGAGCTGCCTGTTTGCTGCAGTGGAGATGAAGATGGTCCATTCAGGAAGGCAGAGCTGCATCAAACTTTAAGGTGGAACTGCAGGAAAAAGAAACAAAAGCAAAAATTTAATTGTTAATGCATGTCACCATGGGAAAAGCCTACTGAGTTTAGCTTAAATAAAAAAATTAAAAAAATAAATCACACATTTTTGACTCATGAAGTTAGCTTTCTTTTTTGCAAAACAAACTTATTTGCGCTTGTCATTAATCTTTTCTTGCTATTCTAAGTTTTTGTTTGTGACTCAAAGTTTTGCTTGTGATTCTCACATGATGTCGTGGACGGGGCCTAAAATCACAACAAAAGATTTCTGATGTGTGCAAATAAATGTTTGTTTGGTAAAAATGAGTTATTTAATTAAAAAAAGTTTTTAAGCAACTTTTTTTAAAGGAATCATTACAATTCCAAAGGTTTTGATTACAATTTTATTTTACTTAACTGAGGTTAGTTTATTTTTTCCCATTGAATAATTGGGGAAAAAATTTAACTTCATACTCTGCGAACCCTAAACTTAAAGTCTGGGTTGAGTTTTTTCCCCTTCATTAATGACACACATTATATCTATCATGGTAATTCAGGGTGAGTTATTTTTTATTCTAAATGAATATCCTTGTTGGACTTTTATTTAAGTGCTATGTTTATCTAACGCCAGAATAAATGCGATGTACATTATGCAGCAAAGGAAATTAGAAGATCGGACATATATCCATTATGGAGATGATACGTTTTGGACGGGCGATGTGCCTCGTACACAGGGAAGAAGCTTTCAGTTATATAGCTTCTAGCAAAGTCGTAGCTAGCAGCTAGCTAATAGCACAACAACAACAGCCTAATGTCTGCATGATAAAAATACTGAATCGATAGATAAGAACAGTTTTTCCTCACCTGTCTGTCTCCTCCCCTCATTAGTTCTTCAGAGAAAAGCAGACAGAGGCCTGTCAGTGTCTGTTGTATTTCATTTCCTCTCTGCTTAAACCGCTGAAGCAGAAACGAGACTTCAACGTTTTCCATCATCTGACAAGCAGCAAGTCTGCTCCACTTTATTCACCAAAAACGGTTTAATTCACCAAAAACTGATCTGTAATCTGGAACATTCGCTACGTTGCGCGCCAGTTAGCCGCCTTATCTCACTGCGCGAGAGGCAACTGGGTCATGCGTCACGGGCAAAAGGTCAAAGGTAACAAGGTGACCGGAGGGCTTATTATGTTGTACAAAACAGAAACTAAAAAGCAAATAACTTTAGTACATGTTTTTATGTGTCAGAAGAGGGCTTGGGAAATGATAATACCAAAAAATGGAAAAAAGAAAAAAGAAATTGACCAAAAGGGCACTTGGGGGCAAGGAGCAAAAGGGGCAGGTGCTCAAGCCCCCCCAGCTCCCCCCTCTGCACGTGCCTGTGCGCGGGCATGCATACTGTCTGCATGTATGCTATCCTGACAGGGTATGGCTATCTGATAGAACACCGGCCATTTTAAAATGTTGACAGGAAGTACATATTTAGGGTTGTATATAAATAAAAAGGTATCAAATCGGTAGAGTTTAATAGGTAATAAGTTAAAGCTTTACTAAATCAGATTAGAATTTTTCACGTGAATAATGGGGAATTAGAAAGGTAACAATGCGGCTTAATTACGTTAAAGTAATGATTGCTTCAGGAAGAATGTTATATTTCTACAATTAATTTTAGAAAAACAGTATTTTTATTGCAGTTGGAGAATAATGAATTGCCTTAAGCTATGCGGCGTGCATTTATCGCTGTGTGGTTGAAGCGTTCTGAGCGGAATGCAGTGCAGCCGACGCTAGAGTTGGAAAATATGAACTTTGCTGCTGGACACGGAGCATCAACCAATCAGAGAGACTCTGCCACACGGTGCAGTGGTGTGTAGTTGGTGTCCTGCCAGGAGATTCGGGGTTAGCAGCATGACTGGAAATACCAGGGATTCGGGGGTCTGGATCCCCCAAATTTGGGAAAACTCTAGATTTTTCCAAAATTTGGAAAAATACTTTCTAAGTATTTTCTACATAAAATAACTTTCTAAATATTATGCAGGATATGATATAAAAATACACACAAAAATAAGTAATTTATTGCCTTTTAACAGTTGACATTTAAGCTAACCTGGAAATAGACAAAAAACGTCAAATTGTAAATAATAATAATGAATAAAAGCAATTGTAGCAACTTTAAATATGTATCCCAGTATGAGTAAAATTTGAGCAATTAATTTAAAACAAATAATATGGTGGCTCAAATTTTTATTTTGGCTATTTTTCTTAATATATAAGCTTAATAACATTATTGATAAGGTTTCAGGCTAAAAAAAGAAAGTTAAATACTACTAAATAATTTTTAAATGGAAACTTTTTTTCAGTTCTGTTCAGCCATTGTTCATATCCCAACAGGAAATCGGTTTCCCTTTTAGGCTTAACAGAATATTGAGGAACCTGTAAGAAGTAATGACTTTCTGTTTTTCTTGTAGAGGTCAACCAGTTTTATCTCAAGGGCAATGAATCACATGTTCTTACTGTCAGCGTTTGTGGTACAAATGTCTGAATGCTGTTACTATTGTTGGCTCAAAGTCTATTAGATTATTTACTTTAAATCACTGGGCATCAGGACAGGCATGAAACATCTCGGTGTGAAATTGTTAAAACTGCAAACAGAAGAGGTTGCAAAAGTGTATAAAAAGGTTCACATTGAAGTTATAGTTTTTCTTTAATCAGTCACTTCAGTGGAAAAGAAAATGCAACAGACATATTTTATTTTTGTCCATATATTTATTCAAGGTGCATCAATAGCTGACAGTATCACCTGTTGTTTGTGAATTCTGTTTAAAGCACGTTTTCAGAAAGAGCTGGAATTGATTTGTGCATCTCAGCAAATCGAAGCTGCTCCCGGTGAAGAAGTCGTCTTCCTGTGTTCTGTCAATGAGTGGGATGCGACGAGACAGTTGGTGGAGTGGTCCAGACCGGACCTACAGGAGGGCTCAGAGAAGAAGTATGTGTTGGTGTACAGATCCCAGGATGTGGACGGCGACCAGACGATGGAGTCGTACAGCGGGAGGGTGTCTCTGTTCCCTGAGGCCCTGAGTTCTGGAAACGTGTCACTAAAACTCACCAATGTGACAGTCAACGACAGCGGGCGGTATGAATGCTGTCTCAAAAGTCTGAAGAAATGTGCTGTAATTGAACTTTCGGGTGAGTAAAGCTGAAATGATTAATTATTTATTTTTTGGATAAATGGTTCTGACCCAAAATTTTCTAAAACAGTCACAGATGGAAAAGACAAGATTTCAAAGTCACAGGACAGAATTCACCTGGAGCCCAAAGGTAAATCATGCAACAGTTCACACTCAAATAGTTTTTCAATTATAAATGTACAATTATTTAATCTTATTTTTAATTTTCAGTTGAATGGCCTTGGTGGCCTGTTGTCCTTGCTGCTGCTCAAGATGTTGCTCCTTTTGATGTTGCTGCTGTTGCTGCTGTTGCTGCTGTTGCTGCTGTTGTTGCTGTTGTTGCTGCTGTCATCGGTGGTGTTTACCTCTTTAAAAAATGCGTAAGTCAGACAGCAGTGAAATCTGTTGCATTTTGTCTTGACTGTCCAGATGTTCATATTAATGATAAACCATTTGTAACCTCTTTTGGAAGAAGAACAAGAAGAGTTTGAATAAAACTGACACTCCCCCTGCTGAACTGAACTCTGGTGAAGATCAGACCTGGATTCCTCTTACAGAAACTCATAAATTCACAATAAACCATCATGAAACATAAACATAAGTCTGACCTAAAAGTTTCAAGTTTTCCGTGGTTGTAATGACATCACTTATCTGGGCAGTAAGTTGGAAGCATAAAATGGCAAACAATGTTTTTAATTTATTTTTTAAAAATCAAATCATTCTGCATTCCTGCTATTTATGAGCTACAATCATGTTGAGTTTCAACTGTTATTGTGGTTACAATTCAACATGGGATGGACATTATTCATGTCGGCTTTATAGTCTGTGTTGGAACATTGTTATTTTATGTAATGTTTAAAAAAATGGATTTCAAATATATGGAATTAAATCCCAATTTATGTTATTTCCTATAACTTTAGCTACAAATAAATGAAGTGCCTGTAAAACTGAATCAATGTTACACTGGATCAAAAAGTGGACATGAAGCAATAGGAAAGCTGTCATCAAGTTAACTGCGTAGTTATTATTATCTGTTTTTTGCTCTTATTATTAGAGTAATATGTTTTTACATTGTTGTTTTAGTGAAGACCAAGAGCAGTGGTCACATTATTTTGGGTGCAGTCAGGGAAATTGGAGCTTTAGACTCTTCATTTCTCACATTTGGACAATATTGTGGTTTTTTCCCACCATTCAGCAACATCAGGCTGACAGTTAAATTGAATTGTTGCTTTGCACTTTAATATTATAATTTGTTTTCATTGGATTTACTGAAAACAAATTATGGATTTATTCTCAGAGACTTTTAATTTATTTAATTTAATTGCAGAATATTCTTGTTTATGTTTACAGTTCATGTAACATGCTGTTAATAACAAATGGGTCAGTTGTTCTCATAACTGTTGTTGACTGTTGCTCTGTTTGAGTAATACCACTTGATCAAACCTTTTCTAGCATTTTACTCTCCAAAATAATTAATAATAGAGTGTATGAGATTTAAACTGTAATGTCAGGATTGTACTGGAAGTGAAAAAGCTGTATCAGTTCACCCCTCATGTTTAACGTGTGTTAAAATGAACCGACTGCTGGTTGTGCTTCAAGCTCACGTTTCAATCTGTCCTCTTTCTTCTCCCTACAGCAGGATGTCAGACTGCTGGATGTCTAAGACCTCAGGATGAGTTTCATCTGTGGAGACCAGATTTCAGAGAAGAAGAAACAACAAAACAGCCAACACTGAACTTTCTTCTGTGCCATCTTGTCCCAGTATTTGTCATTTTCACCTGATGGTGACAAACAACATCCAGGTGATTTATGACTTTAAAAGACATCAAAATCTGTGAACTGTAATTTATTTTATTTCAAAGATTAGTTTGTATTAAGTTATCTCTAGACTTTTTTTTAACAGTAGGTATTTTTGTATATTTATTTTACATTCAGAGGAGTTGAAGAATTTCTTGACTGGCCATTTTATTTTATTTTTTATTTTTTTAAGAAAAGCTATTTTGTATAAAATATTGATGTGAGAAAATATTTACATTACTAATCTTTTGAAATATTCTGTGACAGATTTATGAAGATTCAAAGATCAGTGTTTCAGTAAAGATACATTTTTCAAAATGTTATAAATATTTTAAATAACCTGATGATCAAAATTTGGTCTGTTGTCAGGAAATGTCTTCCAAAATGTTCTCTTACTTAAGAGTTGTGTGTCTGTTTGCATCACATCACAGATGAATGTATGAAATCCATACAGGACATTGTTTTAACATTTCCTAACATGCTCTGCTCAGTATCATTTTGTAAGAGAAACCTGCTTAACTCTGCTCAGACAGAGGAAACTGGAAATAAAGTAAAACATTTGATTTGTGTTTAGAGCATCAAATGTTTTCATCTCATGTTTCTCAGGCTCAGAGTCTCTGGAGAATAAATGGCAGATCAGAAACAGACGGCATATAATTAACAGTCCTTTAAATGAGTTTATATTCTTAAACCGTTTTATCCTAAAGACATTTTGTTTAATGTAAACTGCAATCTACATTATTACTAGTTAGAAACAGGGTACAGTGAGCCTTCAGTAACGTAAAAAGGGACATTAAAATAGATTCACAAATAGGTCAACATAAAAAAAAGCTTCAGTGTTTTGGTTTGTTTTTCCTTTGACTGGCTGATAATAACAGAACAAACATGTTGACTGTCAAAATGGCCGCTCTGCTTCCTGCTCGATTTTAAACTAATTTTTATTTGTACAGGCAAAACATCTCAGGTCTGAAATCATATAATAAAAAATACAACAATGTTTTAAAGTGTTTTTATTTACAAGAGTCAAAGCTTAACATCAGTTCACATTAAACATCAAAAAACATTTGTTGACACAACAAACAAAAACAAAAGAATGGAAAACAATTAAAAAATAATTTTTCTATTTCTTTGGTTTAGAGGATCATGTTTACTAGTAATGTGACAAAGCTGCCAGTTAGTTTGCTCAATCACCATCTCACAGTCTGTTTCCTACCTCTATATAAATTCATTAGTACTTAAACTAATTCTTCATATTTTCAGTAATATAAAGAAAGTGCAAATCTCCCTAAAAATCTCACTAATCGTCTCGACCATCATCCACGTCTTTGTATTTATTATTTATTTGTTTATTTGTCTCTCTAAATCATGACTCTGCACTGGAAATACCTTTCATAATGTCAGATATGTAGCTCAAACATAGCAGCCAATCTCAGCCTTAGTAGTAATCATGAAAAGAAGAATCAAGTTTATTTGTATACTTGGAATAAATTTCAGCAACAAGACATTTCAAAGGGCTTTATGTCATAAAAACACAACATGTGGTTCAACCCTTTTCATTTTTTAGAGATAACAAGGACCGGCTTTGATCACCACTAATATTAGAAGTTTTTAGATTAATTTAAAAGTTTTATTGTTTGAAAATGCAGGTATTCATATACATGCATTTGTGTCTCATGCATTGGCTACAGCAATGCTCTGTTTTCTGGGTTACTGAGGAAAAATTTATCAGTCTTTAGATGGTTCAAATGCTCACATTTTTACCAAAACCAGGAAATGTGCTCACATTTCTACTTCTGTAATCCTTTCACTGGTTGTTTTAGGTTCAAACAGACTTTAACATTTTGCTGCTTACTTAAAAGACTAAAATGTTTCTGGTCTTTGCAGCCTCATGTTCTCCCATCTCAAGACACTTTCATTTTAAAAGTCCTAAAGCCAAAGGAAAACTGTATGTAGAGAATGTTTTCTCCTTTTGTTCCCCATCATCATGAGGATCAGTTTCCTTTTAAGACATCAGTTCTTTGAATGATTTTAAAGCCAAGTTAAAGTCACTAATGTTCACTCTGTTTTATGTGCATTAATTTTATACTATAATTTTATGGCTTTTCTTGATGTTTTATCTGTTGGATCTGTATTGTTTTAACTCCTTGTTGTTTAGCACTTTGAATAATGTCTGTTTAAAAAAATAATAACTTGTATAAAGTTTAACACATTTAATGTGACAACAGCACTTTAATAGTATCAATGATAAAATGAACAACTTCCACCTAGAGGATAAACAGATCTCTAGTAGTTCTGAGGACAGTAAAATTTCACATTTTCCATTAAATGTGAGATCAACATGCCCAACAGAGTTGATTTGTCAGAGTAATATTCTGACTTAACCACTAGAGGGCGCCTCCAGTTTTACTTTTACAGTAAAAGATCATATGACAACATAAAAATACTTCAGAATATCAGATTCTGTTAGACATAATATATTATTTACAAAAGTCAATAAATGAACATGAATCTTACTACAAATATGGCTTTTTTACTAATGACTTAGTTCTAACAAAAAAAAACACATTTTAATTCAGGCCCCAAAATGTTTACTTTGTAGAAAGTATTTTATGTTTTTTTTTGTTTTTTTAAGTTGTTAAAAAAATCCTACATTGATAGTCAGACCTTTTACAGTTTCTATTTGAATTATAGAGCTATTGAAAAGGAATTGCTTTTCATTTCACTTTTTCTGGGCAGAGAAACAAAGTGTGAAATAGAGGAACAGCTTCAATCTCCCTCCAGAAAGGTTTGGGTTGGTGACTCAGGGGAGCCGCCATGTTGGATTTTGATATTGGCTAACCTATTTTTCAAAATAAGAGCCATTTGATTTCTGAGATGTTAGTAGGAAATATAAAGTATAGAGCATAAACAGCACCATTTTATTCAGTCTTTAACTTCGCAGCAGCCATTTATTCCTACAGTAAACAGCCATATTAAGCCAGGCTCAGTTCAAGCTGATGAATTTAAAAACGGCTTTTAGGTTTGAAAGTATAAATATCAGTGCAAATGAACTCATCTCAAATTGAACAGAACTCTGGTCCAAAGTTGGACAAAGTTAAGTGGCTGTCAGTTTGATTTACTTCACATAAATCATCGTTTCTCAGCCTTGGACTTTAGGCCTTGCTCCAAGAGTCTCTGCCTCACAGTGCGTGCAGATGCACTCACACCTGCCTGCTGCTATTCCTGAGCAAGTTCTGCACTGCTGGTGGCCCGATCCCGCAGCTGAAACACTTTTAAGAGACGGACCTGGCGCTTGCTGGTCTTTCTTGGGCCCTGGAGCCTTTCTGGCAACAATGGAACCTCTCTCCTTGAAGTTCTTGATGATGCGATAGATTGTTGATTGTTTCTAGCTGCTCTTCCCTGTTGGGCCATTTTTGTGTAGTGCAATGATGACTGCACGTGTTTCTTTACAGATAACCATGGTTCACAGAAGAGAAACAATGATGCCAAGCACCAGCCTCTTTTTAAAGTGTCCAGTGGTGTCATTCTTACTTAATCATGACAGATTGATCTCCAGCCCTGTCCTCATCAACACCCACACCTGTGTTAATGGAGCAATCACTGAAACGATGTTAGCTGGTCCTTTTAAGGCAGGGCTGCACTGAAGTTGAAATGTGTTTTGGGGGATAAAGTTCATTTTCTAGGCAAATATTGACTTTACAATTAATTGCTGTTAAGCTGATCACTCTTTATAACAGTCTGGAGTATATGCAAATTGCCATTATAAAAACTGAACCATTAACATTAACATTTGAATCATTCTCAAAACTTTTGGCCATGACTGTAACTTTGAGGGGCGGTCTGTGAATCAAATCTTTCTCACCAGAGAGCAAAAAAGGACAGTGGTTGATTCTTAGACGTTTGCCAAGCTAGATAAGATCAGAGGATAAGATCGGCTATGTAAAAGTCGGCCAATCACTGATCTTCCAAAATTAAGGAAATCGGAACTGATAAATCGACTGGCCAAAAAAATCGGTGTACCCCTAATTTAAGGCATACAGTTTATTTATTTATTTATTTATTTTTTATCATGGTCCATAGTTCTATACATGTACCAGTTTTCATACCAACACATGCAAGTGGTTGAAGAGACTTCAGCTTAGTGGGGGAGGATTCATCCACTTTAGTTTGGTTGTCCCTGGTTCTGTAAAAGTCTTCCTGCATCTTCATCTCCTTGGATGTCATTTCCTCTGCGATCTATGAAACACAAAACAGAATCTTTTCAACAACATCATCTTCCTCTGATTGTTTGATATCCTAAAGTTACATTATAAGATGACTTGAGTAATGTTGAGAAAATAAATTTAAAATAAGCTAGTTTTAAAACTGAGCATGTCTTGACTCAAATGGCCTAAATTGTGGTTTTAAATCAGTGACTTATTCTGGCCTGTTGACCTTTGTTTTGCCTGTGGCTGCAGCGGATGGTTTGCTAGGATCGTTTAAACTGCCTTTTGTCTGTGTCGTAAAACAATACAGTGGAAGTTCTGGCTTTTCACACTCATCTGTGAAAGGCCGTAAACACGGCAGGGGTTTCTGGCTTGAGATAGAGGGTCAGAGATGGCTTCTGGTTGGATGAGCAAAGATACGCCTTATTTGAATAAATTAAAGAAAAGAATACGCCTTTTACTATAAAACTTTCTACACAGAAGTAACACGTTAGATTTGCTCTTGCAATTTCTCCAAAGACATCTTTGCTTTTTGTTTGTCGTTTCCATCTTTTGTCTTTTTCTCTCTCAGGTAAATTCATGTGTTGTTTGTGCTCTGAGGTTTCTGATGTTATGTGATGTGTTTGTCTGGTGATAGTTTGCATCTGTCTTGAATAAATGCTGATTATTGTGACGCTGTTATCTCTGCGTGATCTCAGTCTTTGCGCACAGCATTTTTCTGAACCCGGGTATAAGAGAGGATTTAACGAGTCAAAAGGTTTTTAAAGTTCAAGAATTTCTCCTCTCTTAACAGTAAAAACTGAATTCTGTTTCTCTTCAACTCTCATTTTTAGTTTTTCAAAAGAAAATTATCATAAAAAAAATAAATAAAAATAAAGTAGTAACGTTTTGACTTTTTCTGAAATTGTTTGTCTTTCATTTGTTTCCAGATGTTTGTTGACAAAAATAAGACAACCCAGAAACCAAAGCATATTAAAATAAAGATGGAAACATCATCATATTAAATTGAAAATGGAATGCATATCCAGATGAGGCTTGTCAGATTAAAATAACCTTTTGAATATAACTTATATGAAAATATAAGACGTCTTCCTTTAAGCCCTATTTTCTGTATTATTTGTTTAATTGGTCTGATGTAATTATAATCATATATATGTTTTCATTAGCTGTAAGCTTCTCTGTTGAAGAAAACGCAGCAAAGACACATTAGAAGAAAAAATCGGAGTTATGTGTATGTACATTTTAATTGTTTTACCTGGAAGTTTATTTATAGCATTTTAAAAATCAATGTTGTTGGTTTTTGTTTTCTTGATTCTTGGCTGTTTTTCTTCAGTTTTGTCCATATCCAAATCTCTGCTACCATTCTTGCCTTCAATGCAGTTAAACATTTTTTTTAAGTTTTTCATCAACAGGAGATTTATTTTTTAAATAGAAAATTATGTCAAAAAACATGTAGTTTGTAAACTACTATTAATATGACACTGGTAATATTCCGTACCAGAGTCATTCTGGTACAGAATAATGTAAAATGACTGTTGAAACGCCTAAGAAAAGCTGCTAAAGCAAGTATAGTTTTTAAATGATCAACATTATAAGCATTTTTAGCCAGTTAATATGAGCCACAGTGGAGAACCCAATGAGCCACTTGAGGCTCCGGGGCCACAGGTTGGACACCTCTGGTCTAAAGCTTCACATCACTGAAAGTTGGTGAGCCTCGATTAACCCAGTCAGTCACCAGTTCATCATATTATATAACATCTAGTCAGTCAGATTCAGTCACCAACAAGGAAGTTCAGTTTCCTGGTTTGATGCTTTGATGTTCAGTGATTACAGACCTGATTAGTTTATCATTCGGCTGTAAAATAGAAAGGCAAAGAATTGAGACAAATTATCTGGAGTTGTTCTGTTTCCATATTTCTATAATTTCTCCCTTGTTCATGTCAATACTTGTTACTTAGGCATAGAAAAACTCAACACAACAGAAAATGGACATCAGTAAATATTTAGCTTAACACTTTATAAATCAGGTGATAATATTTAATTCTCCATAGCAGTTTTTGATAGGTAAAAAATGTTTCATCAACCTGTGGAGTCAAAAGCAACAAATCTAAAAGAAGAGACATAGTCTATAGTTGATGAGTTTCTTACAACTTTGAAAGAAAATGTTTTTTTTTCTTTTCATAATAACATCAAAACACATTTGACCAATATATATGTATAAATGTGTGATAACTGCATAATTTTTCTTACGCCGTGCTGCAGCCATGGGCCCTATGGCTGCACGTGGTTCTGGTATCTGCCGTCGTCCTCCTCCTCTATCCAGACGTCTCTGATCTGTTAATTCAGACCACAGGTCATTTACAGATGGCCTCTTCATTGTCTCCTTCTACCTCCTGACCCCTGATGCTCTGTTGTCTTGCCTCAGCTCTTCATGTACATTTGAGTTTGTTTTTGTACCTCAGCAGATTCTCACATTCACCACATCAAAGCATTTGCATTGCATCACTGATACAGACATTCACATTGATTTGTAGTTTCTGTTAAATATTCCTGTATGGAGACGGTCAGTAATTCACCTAAAACCTGCAAAGAAAACAACTGACTTACTTCGTTCACGTTGCCGATCAAGTACAACAGCTCTGATGAAGACGATGCAGATGATGAAGCAGAAGATGAATAACATGATCCACAAGATGATGACGAAGATGAATAAGAAGAAGAGGAAGCCTGGTATTCCAACAAAAGGACCAATATTCCATCCTGTGACAGAGGAAAAGCAGGTTTCTTTGTTTTAGTAAATTATATTTTGTTTTTTATTTGTAGGATTAAAACTGTGGTGATTTGGGTTTTTTTCTGTGTTAATTTAGATTTATGTGTTCTGTTGAGTCTCTGTGTTGTCCTGTCTACCCCTTCATTGTCTCCAGCTGTCTCCCTGTGTATATAAACCCACCTCTGTTCCTTGTACCTGGTTGTGTCAAGTTGCCCAGTCAGACCTTCTTGTTTCTTTGTTCATAGTGTTTCCAGTTTGCTACCAGTTGATGAGCCTTAGCCTTCTGCTCTCTCTGTGCTGCCTGGTTTATTGGACTTTTTATTTCTGGAATCTTCATTAAAATCATCATTTCATTCCTTAAAACCTGGGTCCGCTGCATCTGCCTCTCCTCATCCAACCGCATATCTTGACAAAAACTTTGAAACTAGATTCTCCTTGTGTCACTATTTACTGCACCACACAGCTGAAACCTGAACTTTATTATTTTTACTGTTTGACATTAAATCACACGAAACTTTTTAAGTTTACTTAGGAAGAACAGAGAAATACCTCTTTAATTGCTATATGCTAGTTTTATTACTTCCTTTAAATTCATAAGTTTACATAGACTAATACTGATGTGCCTAGATGATGTGTATGATTTTAAAGGCTAATTCACATTATTTTATTTCAAATGGCTGCACAATTGAAGATGTATTTTCAGACACATGTCAAAGTAATGGCTTCCTCAAAAGCAGGAAGATTAAATCAGGACCAGGAAAACAACTGTAACTTCCTGGTCTTCTTTCTTTGGTTCCTTCATTCCAGATTTCTGAAGATGTTTTATATTCATCTAATCAAATATTATTTCAGTATTCACACCATAGCAATGCTCAACCATCATGTGTTAAGGAAGGAGAATAGTGTCATATTTTTTTATTATTTACTCATAGTTTTGTCCAAGGAAATGTGATTATATGAACTTGATAACTAATATTGATTATCTAGTTAGAGGTCACTCATTAATATCAACCAGTTTATACAGAAACAAAAAAATTTAAGCTTTCTACTCATTTATCCACATTTTCAGACAGTAAATTGAAAATGTTAATTTAGTCAACACACTCTCACCATTATTCTCTCCATTTCCACCTGAAAAAGAAAAACATAAAATACCTTATAAGTAAAACATGAATTGACTGAATTTATCTAAAGTATTTCCAGTCATGCTGATCTCTCAAAGCGCTTCACACTGCTGACACATTCATCCATTCACTCTCACTAACACACTGTTAATAAATTTAAAATAAGCTAGTTTTAAAACTTAACATGTCTTGACTGAAATAGCCTAATTATCATTTTAAAATTAATAACTTATTCTGCCCTATTGACCTTTATTTTACTTGTAGTTACAGCAGATCATTTTCCAAGATCTTTGATCTGCCCTTTGACTGAGTGGGAAAACAAATCAGGAAAAGTTCCAGCTTTTCACACTGATCTGTGAAAGCCATAAAACAGCAGGAGTTCAGGAGAAGCTCTGCTTCCACTTTATTTAGACAAGGGCTCACCAACACGGTGCCCGCGGGCACCTGGTCGCCCCCACGGATCATTTGAGGTGCCCCCCAGAACTGTTCTAAAAAATAGCAAACTCACTACTGAGCTGCATTTAAAATTTCATTTTATTCAGTTGTTAATCCTTTTTTGTATTTATATATATTTTAAAATGTCTATCTTAAAAATATGTTCTTAAAAATATACTTATACAGTGTTAGTTATATCTGGTAACCAGTGGCAGAGCCAGACTTTTAAAGTTGGGGGGCCAAGGGGGGGCCAGGACTACCTCTGGGGGGGGGGGGGGGGGGGCAAAAGGCAAAATTTACGTGTGCACATCTCTCTCTCTCTCTCTCTCTCTCTCTCTCTCTCTCTCTCTCTATATATATATATATATATATATATATATATATATATATATATATATATATATATGGTTCAAATGCTCACAAATAAAGATGGAATGGAAACATCATCATATTAAATTGAATATATAATGTATATTCAGATTATGTATATTATATATATATATATATATCATCTCATGGACGCTGAACTAAATGCGTCTTTCAGACCGGGAGCTGACAGCGTGTTGAAGAGTGATGGTCACCTTGGTTAGGAATCTCATTGCAAATCTTTAGTTGAAATGGCGCCTTTAACTCCAGTCTCCAGTACAGAACAGAGAAAACTAAGACAATGCAACGTTGTTTTAATCCATTTATAGTCAGCAGTTTATTTTGAGGAAATAAATAAAGGTGCAGAAGTTAATTAGATCCATGCGCAGTCCGCTGCACAACCAATGCGGCGCCGCTGCGAAGAATTAAACTTAACTCGCCCTGCAGTTTTAACAAATGGAGTTGAAGACGTTACCCTCCCGCACCCAGAAGGAGAGCACAGGGTTAAAAAAAAATTTCTCGCAGAGCTCAATTGTTTGGTGTGGTTCAGACAGATCCAACTGTCGATGAACCAGCGCAGATTACTCTGCAGATGCAACCAGGAAGAATTTGTGAAGCTGTGCGTTCAGACCGCAGCGGGTGAATTAATAGTAATTTAAGTGGAGTCGCTTGATTTCATTTGTTATAAGTTATTGGAGCCAGTCAGTGGTTTGTGTCAATATGGAGAAAAAGTTAGATGCATTTATCTGCTTTATGTGTGATGGGAAATATACAATATATAGTTACACTGCTTACCTTAATGGTGTTTTAAAAACAAAACCAGTAAAAACTTAATTGAGTTAATACGTCAGATTCCCTCCTCACCCTGGTCTTGATAAGAACAGAGAGCAGTCCGCTGGTTTCTGTCCAGACTGTGATAAAGTGCAGCTTTACGCACAGAGAACAGAACATCGCGGAGCTCATTATTAATCATACTAAGAACAATATCTGTTAGAGAATCACCTCTGATCTGGACGCTTTAACGGACCAGAGGGTTTGGAGCGACCAGCGCAGCTGATCCGCTTCTGCGGGGTTTTTCTCCCGCAGAACGAAGGAAGTGATGCGGGATCAGGAAAAGATCAGAGTTCTGCCGTCTTCTAATCACGTCATTTTGTGAAATGTTACCTGATTTCAAAAACTGTCTAGCAGAGAAATACTAAATGTTTCGTTTGATGACTACAGATTGGATATATTTTTTTTTCTTTGACGGACAACGAAAAATCTCCAGCGCCACCTCTGCTCCTAACTATGAACATTGTCGGCCCCTCTTCGGTTTTTTTTTTTTTTCTTGTGGAGGATCAGTAAATAACTTCTTGGTGTTTTACAACCACCAGGTATGAAGTGCTTTAGCCTTTGAGTCGCACCACAGCGCAGCACATTTGAAAAATCCAGGAGATCAATGTCAGCTCGTTTTTATGAGTACAAGTATAAAGGAGGCTGGTATCGCGCCTGATATAAATCTATTTATTTATGTCATCACATAGACTTATATAAAGTTTTACACATTTTCTTTTCATATATTTATTATTGTTTTTCTTCTTTAGGTATTAGGTTGGCTTAGAATGATTCCAAATAATGTACAGGAATGACCTGGTGCTGTTACATGTCAATCATCAGGGGGGGCCACTGGGGGGGACAATCAGATGACAGGGGGGGCACTGCCCCCCCCCCCGACCCCCTCTCTGGCTCCGCCTCTGCTGGTAACTTGGCTGATCAGCTGGACCAGGATCTGGCGAGGTGCAGGTGGTTTAGCATCCAGTACAACGAGTCCGTGGACAGCAGCAGTACAGCGCAGCTATTGATTTTTGAGAAATCATTAACCTGATGCATCTTCATAAAGATGATTATCATGATTCATTAATAATGTATAATTAAGAGGCAAACTGAGCAAATTTGTTATTTCAGAATAGTTTATCAAACTGGTGCCCTTTGTATGACTCCGTACCCATGAAGTAGCTCTCAGTTTCAAAAAGATTGGTGACTCGTTGGAGTTATCTGCCCAAGGGCAGATCAACATGTGATGAAGGAAAAGCTGGAAGATGAATATTCAACCCAACGAGCCATAATCACAGCATGTAAACGAAAAAGTCTAAAACTAAGTCTGGAGTGCCAGATTATCTAAAGATATTTACCTTCAGGATCAGTCAGGTTTCCTTGGGGTCCATTTTCATCTGTTGAATTACATTAAGTGTTAAAGATATCAACATATTTATTTAGTTTGTCTTAAATTACCTTAATGTTATTTTAACTCACCAACTATTAGAGTAACATTTCCCTTCTTGACTTTACTTTGCAATTTGGGAACAAAGCAAGTATAATTCCCTTCATCCTCCTTGGTTACATTGGTCAATATGAGGGAAATGTTGCCATCTGTTAAGTTTTTATGCAACAGAGAGGTTTGACCTTTGTACTTTGGGTCTGGAGTTTCGTCATCTTTCGCTCCACTGCGATGCACGTATATTTCTTTGCCCTTAAATCTCCACTCGATTGTAAGATTGTTCACGTCAAATGGGGGCTCCAGATGACACGGCAGAGTAACGTTGTCTCCAACCTTTGCATGTATCGGCTCATGACCAACCACCTTCACTTGATCTGGAAAAATAAACAAAGCTTTAAAAAAACTTTAATACTAATATTTCTGATAACATCCTGTTTTTTGTTCAGCTGACATTCACATCCATTCTCCTTTAGGGTCTTTACAATTGTGAAAAAATGTAGATATCCCATTAATAGAGGTTTTTCAAAATACAATTTTTTAAATTTTCTTTTATTTTCTTTTATTTGTTTACAAATAAAAGTCTGATAATTTCTTATTTACCTCCGTAAAACAGAAATTACTCATGTTTAACTCAAGACAAATAACAAAAATGGAGATGCTACTGGAGGAAAAAGTTAGGACACCCTGCACCTTAACAGTCTTAACGCCTTTAGTTGATATGGGTGAGCTGGTATCTCCACCACTTTTAAATAATAGAGAGCAGCGGCTCCATTTTCGTTTTTAGTGCTAAGAATAATGCCAAAACGTATGTGAATGCTATACAGCCTTATTCAATAAATTGGGATATACATCCTGATCAGGTTTGTCAAATTATCACCTTTCAAAAATAACCTTTTAGCAGGTATTAAACATACTACAAAATATAAGTATGTTAAAACATATATAACCTAATTAATCTAATGTCTTTCACTTGGTGATGGAACTGCTCAGTCATATTTTAATTTATGGAATCAGCCTGTATTTGCTGAATGCTTACCTACAGTTGAAAACAGTTTCACAATTCAGTAATATTTTTGTGAAGAATTATTACATAGTTGCCTTTTACTGTCTGATTTGATCAAGAACTAAAAATATCAACAACATGATATTCTGTAACAATCAAAATGTTACAAAACATTTCAAAAGCAGAATAGGTAACTTTTGTGTAACCAAATGAATCCTTGTCAGTACAAACTTTTTATTTTTCAATTATGTGATTCTGACTCCACAGCTGTCCCTCAGCTGTGTCGTGAAACCTGGTTGGGACTGATTGAGATCTTTCCAGGACACACAGAAAACAGGTCACAGAAACCTAGAGGCAATAAGTAATCTTGTATTCTGATTTAATGTTGATTGAAAATCATGTAATCCATGTTTTAAATGCACTATGAATTAATGTTGATTATGAGTTATGTGATTTTGGTTTAAAAGTAATAAGGAATCTTAACCTAGTGTAGCAGTGTGATCCCAGATAGCACATGATGTTAAATCAACGTTGAAAAATAGTTAGAATCGTTGATTTTTGGTTGAAGTCGACAAATGATGGTGGATCAACCATCAAACAACCATCCAATCAAACTGTTGAAACTGTGACATTGAATCAATGTTGTTTTGTGGTTGAAATCTAAAGACTGAAATGTCGATGTCTGATCAACATCTGATCAATATTGAATCAATATCAGCTGTTTTGCTGCACCCCTTCCCCTCCTCTGCTCCTCATCAGCACTCTGGGTCAGAGCATTTTATTACTGAGCGGGGGTTATCACATTTAAATTAAGCACTGTAGAGCAGGGGTCCCCAGACTTTTTCCTGCGAGGGCCACATAACTGTTCCCTTTTCTGGTTGGGGGCCGGTCTTAGTTTTTGGAGAAAGAAACCTTAGAAAACTCTTGTAGGGGGGGAGGGGGGTGCTTGAAACTGACAAGTGTGTGTGTGTGTGTGTGTGTGTGTGTGTGTGGGGGGGGGGGGGGGCTGGATAACGACATATTCGCGTTTTTGGATAGATTTTTACCCAGAATGCAAATGGAAAAAACCGTGAGTGAAACGGTGACTGGGACTGACTAGTATATATTCCATTGAGGGAAAATAAGTTTGACATCTGCTCAAGAGCCCCCTGGTGGTTGAAGAAAAATCCACATATAAACCAGAAAATCCAAAAAAACACTCAATGCTCTGTGGTATGAGGAGGCGGGCCGGCAGGCACTTGGCCGTTCAGGGGGCCAGACCAAATGAAGTGGCCCGCACGCTGTAGCTTGGGGTCCCCTGCTGTAGAGGATAGTGGATGTTGATTCCTTTCTGCACATTCTCTTACTTGTTCATAACAATTCTCACTGACTGTGTGTGTGTGATATATTGACACAAAAACATCTACAGGGGTGTCGAAATCCAGTCCTCAAGGGCCAGTGTCCTACAACTTTTAGATGTGCCTCTGCTGCACCACACCTGAATAGAATAATTTGGTCATTAGCAAGGCTCTGGAGAACTTGTCGACACAAGGAGGAGGTAATTAAGCCGTTTCATTCCAGTGTTTTGTACCTGTGGCACATCTAAAAACTGCAGGAAAGCGGCTGATAGGTACTTTTTCTCAAACCTATATAAAAGAACCACAGACAACATATATGAATTTTATGACAAAGCTTTTGCAAAAGGAGAAATCTCCATCAACAACTTTTCCAAGCCTTTCACAGAGAGTTCTGATCTCCTTCCACGCGAGTCCCTGTTTTATTGTCCAAGCAGAACAGCCAAAAGGGGCAGTCAGGAAGAACAACAAAGGTTGTAAAACGTCTAACCTAAACAAACCAGCCAGGTGTGATATCTGATCTACGGTCTGAGCTCAGTTCAAATCTCGGTCAAGCTGTTAAAAAAACAAAATACAACTGCTCACAGGCAGTTAGGAGGTATTCTGGTTGATAAGAATTAAGGTCTGGGAAACACAGAGTTAACTGTTTCACATGAAGATGAAACAGACAGTCCTGACCTCCAGGTCAGTTCATACACACATAAGGAAGAGAACACTTTAAACAGAAAATCACAATAATCTATAGACTGAATGTGAACTAAAGTAATAACAAAATGATAATACCGAAAATTCTCTAACAGCGGCCCTTGAGGACTGGAGTTTGACACCCCTGATCTACAACTTACTACAAGGAGTGGAGTGGTCCACCCCCACCATTTACATGAGTGGGATGTCCCAAACACATAGCTGCTTCGCTGTTGCCTTGTTGGAACAGATGTTAATTCAATGTTGAATTATAATCACAAAGGTTGCATGTTTGGTTGAGGTTGACAACTGATGGTGGATCAACTATGAAACAACCATTCAATTCTAGCCAATTAACTAATGTTGAAACTGTGTCATTGAATCAATGTTGATTTGTTGTCGATATCCATTGATTGAAATGCCAACTTCGAATCCAGTGTGTTTCACCACTGGTCCTCCAGCCCCTACAAGTTTTAGGCATTTCCCTAATTCAACACACATGATATTAATTGACGTCTGATTAACGGGGTTTTGCTGAACTGAAAAAACGCAGGTCAGTTTGATTGAGGTCAAGGTTTGGGGAAGAACTCCCCAGATAGCACACAATGTTAATTCAATGTTGAATTATGATCACAAAGGCTGCATGTATGGTTCAGGTCAACGACAGAAGCTGGATCAACCATCAAACAACCATTCAATTCTAGCCAATTAACATTCATTGATTGAAATGCCAACATCAAATCCAGTGTTTTTCAGCACCGGTCCACCAGGCACACTGCCCTGCAAGTTTTAGCCATTTCCCTAATTCAGCACACATGATTTTAATTAACATTTGATTAACAAGGTTTTGCTGAACTGAAAACATGCAGGTCAGTTTGCCTTGAGGATAAGGTTTGGGGAAAAACTAGTAATCAAAGTGTTCAATCAATGTAAGGTGTTTTTTGAACCCCTCACCACCATCTGCCATTCAAACGCCCAACCCCCTTCCCTCCACCCACCAAAAACACACACACACACACCTCTTTCCCCCCACCTGGGCCCATCTACCCCTCAATCGGGTAAAACAACTTTAATTTTAAGTGAGGGTTTTTCATTTTAAAAGACTTTTTTGGTTAGTGGCCTTAATTTGATAGTTAATTGACAGGAAGGTGGGTAATGAAGCAAAGGTTGCCAAGGTCAGGAATTGAACCTGTGATAGCTGTGTTGAGGACTGAGGCCTTGATTGTGGTTTGTGCTTAACCCCTGCGCCACCACAGCACAACCCCTTTTAGGTGAGGGTTAATCACGTTTTAACTTAAGGACTATGTGTTGTGATCCCGTTCTGTACCCAGATTCACTAGCGGAACAAGTCAGCGTTGGGCCGGGGGGCGGGGCTAATTACCAGACCCCTAACGAATCACCAGGCCCCTGACGTTTATCGCCTGCACTACCAGAAACTGTTGACCGAGGGGGGGAGAGGTCGGTCTGCGTTTTTTGTTTGATCTTTACCCAGGAAACACATCGGCTAAACCGTGAGTGAAACGGTCACTGGGACTGACTAGTATATATTCCATTGAGGGAAAGTAACTTTAACATTAAATAGAGCTTTCTCAACAGGCGGTAGACTTTCTCAGTCTATAATCAGACATTTAAGCAACTTGAAACCGCATCCCCTCCTCCTCTCAACCTTCCACTCTTTATCCCCCCTCATCCCTTCTTCCCTCCCCCTCCTTGAGCTCTGGGTCAGAACAATTTTTTACTAAGTGGGGGTTAATCATTTTTCAAATTAAGCACTACATGTTGAGAACAGTGGGTTGTGATTCCTTTCTGTACATTTTCTTACTTGTCTGTAAATATTATTACTGACTGTGCATAATGTGTTGACACAAAAACATCTACAAGTCTGTACTAGGAGTTGTATAGTCCACCTCCCCGATTTTACACTTGTGGTTTGTCCCAACCAAACAGCCACTTTGCTGCTGGCTTGTTTGCTACCGGCTTCTGGATTGAATTCTCCGCTGAGCACTTTTATGGTAAGTTTTTCAATATTACTTTGATCTTAAATGTGTTTATTGAAAAATAAGGGCATTGTTTTGTGCCCATAGTAATCCTGGTTATTTTGGGGCAAAATGGATATTTTTAATAATTGAGGTCATGTCTCCTTTTGTATTATTTTCATCCTACCCACCACTCCAGGCCTAAGTATGAAATCCTGCGAGATTTTGTGGGATTTGAGTTTTTAAAATAGGGGGGGGCTATTGTTTGGTCTGGGAGAGCATGTGGTGGACAAGGAAGTGTAAGGTTGGCTGCTCCAGGTGGGCTTTAAATTGTTGTGATAGTAATCACTTGTTTTTAACTTTTTATTATGATATGCTTAGGGTCGTGCTTAAATGAACCTCTGTACCAGAACAGCTGAGTTGGATGATTACATGACCGTCTGCAGCCATCAAGAAGTGCAGAAGGTTGTTAATCATCCACAGATTCAATCCAGGTGAGGCAGAAGGGAAACACTTAACATATTTAAGCATATAACGGATTAACATATCCGTTTTCAGATTAAACCTGAGCCTTGGTTTAATGACAGAACTCGTGCTGCAAGGAAGGTGTGGCTGCACAGTGGCGCAGTTGGTAGAACTGTTGCCTTGCAGCAAGAAGGTTCTGGGTTCGATTCCCGGCCCCGGTCTTTCTGCATGGAGTTTGCATGTTCTCCCTGTGCATGCGTGGGTTTCCTCCGGGTACTCCGGTTTCCTCCCACAGTCCAAAAACATGACTGTCAGGTTAATTGGTCTCTCTAAATTCTCCCTAGGTGTGTGTATGTACTGCAGACCTCTGCCCAGGTCCCCCTTGAAAATGAGATCTAGATCTCAATGGGGTTTACCTGGTTAAATAAAGGAATAAAAAAAAAAAAAAGGAATGTCGTCGTGTTGAACGGAGGTGGAAAAAGGATAAACTGCAGGTTACTCTTCAGATTTTAAAAGACTGTTGGCGTCTCTACCAGAGCACAGTTTAAAGAGGCAAAAAGGGAATATTTGGCAAATATCATTTCCTCAAACAGTCATAACCCACGTGTTTTATTTAACACCATTGACTTTGTGCTTAATATTTCTCAGAATGCCTGTTTGGAAGCTTCTCCTGATGTGTGTGATGATTTTATGCGTTTCTTTATTGAAAAGGTTGGTAGTACCAGGGCTCTTATCACAGCTCCTGAGTCTGACCCTTCAATTTCAGTCCCTTGCTCGGCTGCTTTCAATCAGTTTGAGCCTGTGACTGTGACTGTCTCACTGTTAGAGGATGTGGTTGGCCACATTAAGCCATCAGGTTCCCCCCGTGATCCTGTCCCTCCACGATTTTTTAAAGATATTTTATCTAGCATAGGGCAGCCTGTTCTTGCAATTATAAATAGCAGTCTGTCCTCAGGTGTGGTCCCTGCTAGTTTTAAACATGCAGTAGTGCAGCCACTGCTTAAAAAACCTGGCCTTGATTCGACTGTTCTGGCTAATTATCGGCCTATTTCGAAGCTGCCTTTTCTTTCTAAAGTTTTAGAGAAAATTGTGTACTGTCAGCTGACACAGTTTTTAGATGACAATGGCATTCTGGAGGTTTTTCAGTCAGGTTTTAAAACTCTTCATAGTACAGAATCAGCTTTGATTAGAGTTTTTAATGACGTCCTTCTTGCATGTGATTCTGGTAACCATGTGGTTCTGATATTACTTGACCTAACTGCTGCCTTTGATACAGTAGACCACGACATTTTAATATCGCGATTACACCACATTGTTGGTATTGATGGCACTGTTCTTAAATGGTTCAGCTCTTACCTGGAGGAGAGAACATTTTCAGTGAATGTTCGTGGCTCTGAATCATCTGTTGCTTCAATGTCTTATGGTGTCCCACAGGGCTCAATTCTTGGCCCACTGCTTTTCTCTCTTTATTTACTGCCTCTGGGTTCTATCCTTAGGAAACATGGGATTTCTTTTCATTGTTACGCTGATGATTGTCAGATTTATTTGCCCATAAAGCAGCAGGATGTACATTCAATCAAACATCTCTTGGCATGTCTAGGAGATATTAAAGCTTGGTTGGCCTTTAACTTTTTAAACTTTAATGAAAACAAAACAGAGGTGATGGTGTTTGGACCCAGTGGCTTCTGTGAGTCCTCCTCTGTTGACCTGGGACCTTTGGAGGAATATTTTAAACCTGTTATTACAGATCTTGGTTTTAAGGTGGACAGTGATTTTAAATTGGACAGCCAAATTAGAGTCGTGGTTAAGTCCAGCTTTTATCATTTAAGGCGATTGGCGTCAGTGAAATCTTTTCTTTCCAGGCAGCATTTTGAAACGGTGATCCACGCTTTTATTTCAACTCGATTGGACTACTGTAATGCACTTTATCTGGGAGTCAGTCAGGCGCTGTTCTCACGTCTGCAGCTAGTACAAAATGCTGCTGCACGACTTTTGACAGGAACTCGAAAGAGGGAACATGTGACCCCTGTCCTGGCCTCACTTCACTGGCTGCCTGTATATTTTAGGATTCATTTTAAAATTCTTATGTTTGTTTTTAAATCATTGCATAATCTTGCCCCGGCTTACCTCTCTGAGCTTCTTCATCCCTACGTACCCCATCAGTCTCTCAGGTCAGCAAATCAGCTGCTCTTGGAGGTACCGAGAACAAAAAGGAAGCTCAGAGGGGACAGGGCTTTCTCTGTTATGGGCCCCAAATTATGGAATGACTTACCTTTGCAGATCAGAGAGGCCCCTTCTCTGTCCACTTTTAAAGTTCGTCTTAAAACCCATCTATTTTACTTGGCTTTCAACACCAGTGGGATCTAGTTTTAAATTGTATGTTTTTGTTTTTAAACTGTTTTTAATTACTTTTTATTATGTTGTGTTTTTAAATTGTACAGCACTTTGTATCAACTGTGGTTGTTTTAAAGTGCTTTATAAATAAAGTTGGTATGGTATGGTATGGTAAGGCAGGTGAAACACTAAACTAAACCTGCTAATGACTGATTCAGTCTGTTGATCCTTGGATTGGTAACTGGTTAAATTGAACTGGACTATTGTTACTTGTGTGGGATCTTTATTAGCATATAGACACTTTTTAAGGAATTTAATCAACTTATTTGGAAATATTTGTAGTTGATGGAAGATTGAACCAGCTATTTGATGGAAGTTTATTCTGTATAAATTATAATTTTTCCAACTACACTATAAATCACCTTTTGTTCTATTTATTTGTCTCTGGTGTGTTAAATAAACCTGATCCTCCCTGAGTTTTATTGTTAGGTTTTCTGATAAACAGCCCTTTATTTTAAATATTGATTTAATATCAATATCATAAATCCTACACTATACTGCAGCTTGATGGGTAAATGTAGTTGTATATGTAAACATTAAGATATTAATTTAACAGTGAGTGTACATGGGGAACTATATGGTTTGTATTTGTTCTCAGACCTGTAACCAGTACACTGTTTAATCTTTCAATGTGTTTCAGAACTTTTCAAATGTTTATCATATTTCTAACTGGCACCTTCCTCACTTTTATTTTTTTCAGCCGTTGCTCTGCAGTTTGACCGAAAGCTGACTCTTGAGGACTGCAGCAAAACTGTCAAGAAGTGGCTTCATTACGCACCAGAACGAGAGGAAAACATCACAAGGAATCAAAATGATGCCAACCAGAGTCAAACTGGGGTTACTGCAACTTGTACTGTTTCCCTGGTTCATACAGTACAAAGCTTAACTTCATGGACTCTGTTCTTCTGTGGACAACAGACTGTTGTTTTGACAGTCAAAAAGGAATCAAATATGTTTAAAGATCTGTCCCTCTTTTCTTAAATAAAATGTTAAATCAAACCCATGTTGTCATTTTTAACCTTTTGTACACAGTTTACCCATCATCTGCCAATAATATAGTGTTTAACACCAGTGAAGAAACTTTTAGTGGCATGTTATGATGTAGACCTATCAGACCTAAAAATGTACATAAATCCTTAGCTTTCATTCAATATAAAATCAACACAAATCTGCATGTACATCCACAGTCAAATGAGTGTTGAATCAACATTGATTCAATGTAGAATCAACACAAATATGCATGCAGATCCACGTTCAGATAATGGTTGAATCAACGTGGATTCCTAACTGATTCAATGTAATATCAACACAAATAGGCATGTAAGTTGACATACAGATGATGGTTGAATCAACATTGATATAATGTCAGTAATGGTTGAAACCCTAACGTTGATTCAACATACAAGTCACCGACCACTTTCAATGTTGTTTCAATGTCAGCGTTCAACGTTGATTCAATGTTTCTGGCTGACATTGATTCAATGTTGTTTCAATGATTCTGTGCTATCTGGGATGTTATTACACTAGATTGCCAAGTGCAACGCTATTCCGGTAGGAACTCATCTTAATACTAGCAGCTTTTATTTTGAAAAGACGGCAAATCCATTATAAAACAGCGGGTAAGTTCCTGTTTCAAAATTATTTTTATTTAAATTTGGTATGTTATGAATGAAAATGTAAATTGTTATATCTACTGTTGAATATATTGAGTTCATATATTGTTGTTTTGAGTGTTAGTTCAGGGTTCTAAAAGAAAAATTAACGGGTCATACCGTTATAGTTCATGAAAGGTTTTCCCACGCTCTCCGTCGCGCTCTTTCTGTTCGGATTCCGTGGGAGAAGGTATGCAGTTTTGTTTTCTGTGTTTAATAAGTGTATTTTAAGTATAAGTATTATGTTTTTGTAAAATAATGTGCTTTGGGGCATTCGAACTTTGTTAAACAGGCCCTGTGGAGCACTATGAGGACAAAGAGCCTCTTTTGACTTTTTTTCTGCTGTTTAATGCAGGTATGTTGCTTTTGGTGGAAATATTTTGTCTACTTATTATTTTTTTTGTTATTCATGTACTGTTTAAGATTATTATGCTCATGTTTGGGCTTAGTTATTAATTATTGTTGTGATTATTTTTATTTTGTAAGGTAAATGTGTTATTTTATATAAGTTGCACACGCGCTCTTTCTGTTCGGATTCTGTGGGAGAAGGCGCTGTGGAGCACTGTGAGGACAAAGAGTCTGTTTTGATTTTTTTTCTGATGTTTAATGCAGGAATATTAAAAATGCCTTCAAGATCAGCTGTTGTCTGGCTGTTATCCCCACAAGACACAACGCAGATTCAACTACGCTACACTAGGAATGGGGAAAATCATAAATGAATAAATGTAATGAATACAAGTTTAGTGTAAAAGTCTTTTATACTGTGTCACAACTAGAGGCTGAGTAGGAGGACAAACTGTGGTTACGAAAGAACAGGAAGTGTGAAAAAAATGGGCGATGGCTGCAGATGAACAGAAGTTCAAGTGCTGATAAGAACCTCAGCAAGGATATTTCAAGAAAAGGAAGTTCAAGAGTCTAGGGTATTAAAGGTCAGTAATTAACCTTAGGCACCTGACATCAAGGGAAGTGTGGTAGTTGCTAGGGAAGGTTGTGTAAGTGGCTGATGCATAAACACCCAAAACAAAGAAGGTACAAAAATAATGAGAAAGAAGAACCAAGTGTTCTTTGTTCTGCAGTGTTTGAGTCAAGACCACATGAAGATGCAAGATCAACAGAGGGCTGTGCCTTGATACCCCGGGGAGGTGAAGACATCACACTGCTGGAGAATGGAACAGGATCCAGTTATCCACAACCCAGGTTTCTGATTTGACAGCGGCTCTACGCTCAACCCAAAAAATCTCAACTAGGCTGCAGTGGACTTGGGGGATAGATGAAGATCACAGGAAGATAAGGAACTGAGTTCATGGGATACCCACCAGTTCACCTTTGGATCTATTCTGAAAGGATTCTGCCAAGACAAGGACTCCAACCATGGATATTAAAGTATTCGCTTTAATATCCTCTGCCGAGTCTCTAAAACGTATCTAGACTATAACAAGTGCACGTTATTGATAGAGAAAGAGCTACCGTTAACAGGAGCGGTTTCTGAAACCAGGCAGCTGCAAGGTAAGTTTCATTAGCTGTAAAGGGTCACAGCTTCTGGATCTGAAGGTAGTCAGAGTTTAGATGCATCTTTCTCACTCCCAGCTAAACAGAATGTCCTCTACATTCTCATCTGGAGTAACACTCAGGAGTTAGAGGCTTTCTGGACCCGTTAGGTAGAGCTGGTCAGTCGTCAGTCTGCTGGGGTCTGTGAGGAGATTTGGGTGTGAAACTTGTTAGCTCCGCTGTTGCGGGCATGTCTATGTTGTAAAGTTAAATTATCATGAGCTTTATTATTTGGGCCCGGTCATTAGCCCCGCACCCCAGCCGACGCCGTCTTGTTCTGCTTCTGCGTCACATGTTTACCTGAGGAGCGGAGGCAGCAGTATGGCGTCTTGTCTGGAGCTTATTATAACAAGGTAAGTTCCATGTTAAAATTATCATATTTTTGACTATTTCTTATGGAGGCATTATTTTTACGTTTACACAAGTATTGATTCATATACACAGTTTGCTTAACGTACGTTTATTTGTTTGGATATCACGGTATATATGGCTGTTTATTATCTTAACCGAACATTAAAACTATCAGGAAAATCTGGAGGCCATTTGAATTAGCATTATTTAGCTGCGGGGTCGTTTTCTTTAAGTTTTTGGCTGTAGACTGCAAAATGGGGAAGTGGCTGTGCTGGACCGTTTGGCTTGATCTAAGCCACAGGTGTCAGACTCCAGTCCTGCAGGGCCACTGTCCTGTAACATTTAGATGTGCCGCTGCTGCACCACAACTGAATACAATAATTAGCAGGACTCTGGAGAACATATCTACACAATGAGGAGGCAATTGAGCCATTTGACTGGTGTTTTGTACCTGTGGCATATCTAAAACTGCCAAAATGTTTTTCTTTGTCAGTGTGTCATGTTGGTGACTGAAGCCTGTTATGATGACTTCAACACATTTCTTCAGACAGGTTGGCACGACTTTTAATACTGTCCAAATTTTTTTCTGTAAGCTGACTAATTTCTTTAGTAATTATTTCTGACTTTTTTATGCTTTGTCTTGTAAACCAGGTGGGCAGAATAATTTGAATATGGTGACACACACAGGTGAGTCTGATTAGTTTTGTTCACACTTCGTTTTAAAATATTTATTTATTATCCTAATATTTCCGCTATATTTCTTGTTTTTCCTTCCAGGCTGAAAGTCTTCCTCCTTCATGTTGGTGAAAACAAGAGCAGCACCAAAGACACTTCACCATCAGTGATCACAAGACCATCCATGGCCGCTTCCAATGAAATTTCAAAGCACACTTTACCTTTAGTGCAAAGTACCATAAATGAATGACCTTTGTTATATATTGCTGTCAGTGCTGTTCATGGGCGTAGGTTTGGGTAGGGACGGTAGGGACATGTCCCGACCAATATTCACGGGATATGAAAAAGTCCCGACCAATTTTTGCCATATTGGCTCAAAGAACGTGGATCTACGATCTTTGATTAGCAGCAACAGGCGGTGCGCGGAACGGAAGCTTCTTAGTTTGACATTTATTATGAGCCTCCGAGACCGTGTCGGAACGGTGCTGTCGGGGGGGTGGGGGGAGGGGGAGTCAGTTGAATCGTCGGACGTTCTTTGATTAGCTGCAAAAGGCGGCGGCTAGCTGGGCACACGCGTCTCCTTCTGAGTCTCTGAGACCATGTCGCCACCAAAAAAGAAAAGGACAGACATTAGAAGTTATTTCGCTACGTCGGCTGTAAGTACAGTGAGTGGACCCATAAGTTAGATATCTATCACGCAACGCATTTGTTGTAAAGTCCGGTGTTTAGTAAGGTCAGCACTGAATGTGAGGTAGAATAGGTCTGTTAATTATGTAATATTTTTTCACATAGGATGCTCAGACAGCAGAGGAAGGGGCAGAGCAGAACGATGGAGAGGTGGCTGGAGCTTCAGGGCTCCAGGTGAGGTGTTAGTTCTCAGATATGAAATATACTGTGAAATTATCTCAGTAAATATGGCATTTGAAGTGTTAGTCTTAAATTAAGTTAAGCTAGTGTGAATACAAACCAGGTTACGCTTTGTTTGCTCTATAGGAGGCAGTCAGTGTGAGTGCCAGTGACCAGGGAGTATCCAGAGGATATTTCTTTTGATCTTACTTGTAACGTTTGCTGAATTTTGTAAAGGAAAAAGTAAAGTGTTCTTGAACTGATCTGCTGAGTATGACTGTATCTGGTTGTATACACAAGATGTATGATATGGTTATGGTTGGGGGGAGGGGGTTATTAAGCCAATGTGGTTCCCCCCCCTTCTCAAAAATGTTCTTGAAATGCTCTTCGGCATTTCACTGTGCTGCGGGGGGGGGGGTGTCAAGGTCCCCACCAAAACTTAGACCAAACCTACGCCCTTGGTGCTGTTTGATGTTTTGAAATAAAAGTAGATTATATTCTGCGAATGGTGTTTTTGTAGCATCTAATGTCTTTTAAAATGAATTTGGAGATTATTGATGGCCAATAGTTTCTGGGGAAAAAAAAGATTTTAATTGCTCTAGTGGCTTTTATTTGGTAGTAAATAGACAAAAAAAAGTGAGTAATGAGAGAAGGGGAAGACTGGGAAGCAAACCCACGACAGCTGCATTGAAAACTAAAGCCTTCATATATGGGTTGTGCTTAACCCCTGCACCACCACAGCACACCCTGCCAGTAGTATTTCAAAACTCAGATTTCTATGTTAATATATACTTTACACCATTCTGTGTTGGATTAACATGTTCATAGTGTTAACTTTTGACAATATACACTAGTTTTTGGGTATATTAACACTGAAGTGTATTTGATTTCAACTACTGTGAGTGTTGATTCAACTCTATCACAAATAACACTTTAAAAGTGTAACTTCTACACCATCTATTGTGGACCTATATAGTTTCAAAGTGTTGAATTTAACACTGTAGGAGTTGATGGAACACTTCCAAATTTGCTGTGTAGAAACCGGCTATTTTTTTTTTCTCAGTCTGTCAGCTTAACACGCAGAGTTGTTGCCATGGCAACAAATTAAACAAACTCAAAAAACGGAATTGCATCAAGAATAAAAGGGGCAGGAACTCAAGCCCTCTCTGCACCCCCTCACACACGACTGTGATGACATCCTGTTTGTTCAGCTGACAAAATAAGTTGTTTTTCTTGTATTTGTTTACAATTTTATGTCTAAATTTGTCTCTGGAAAACAGAAATTACTCATGTTTAATCCCCAAAAAATAAAAATGGAGATCCTACTGAAAGAAAAAGTTAGGAAACACTATCTCTTAGCAGTCTTAGCAACTTTAGTTGATGTGGGATAGCTGGTATCTCCACTCCTTTTAAAAATGAGGGAGCAGTGGCTCCATTTTCTTCGTTATTATTGAATTACATTTTCTTTCACATCACATAAGAGTGTGACCTTCACTGTCTGTTCTTGAATTACAAGCAATCTAACTAGTGCTTTTTCTCTGTGTGAGTCTCTCCAAATTGAATTGATAATTAGATGGCACAGTTTTGCCTCCCCCTGTTCTGTGTTTGAGTTTACACAGAACAAATATTCACTTTTGAATACAACTGAGCTTTTTCTTATTCCATTAAGAAATTTCTTCTTTGAAACAAGAACAAAGAAGAGTCACTGCATAATGAAGTTCCAATTGAGAAAAAAAGATGTAATTATAGTTTATCTACAAACTGGGGAGATCAGTGACAAAAAAATTAATGTAATAGTTATATCAATCCAGAAAAAAACAACTTAGGAAGTGTAGCAATTTTGCAAATAATACAAAACCAGGAATTCACAGTAAGCCGACTACAAAGAAAACTATATGTAATTTTTCAAATACATACCTATGCAGTATGAAAATTTAAGTATGTGGTTTTCATTTGACAAAAAATTTAATGGATTTAATTAATGTTTGGGAAACTCTAAGATTTTAATTCTCTGAATATTTTCTAGTTAAATAAAAACTGAAAATATGAGTAACTTATTGAAACATTGAGGTATTTCTTGAATCTACATACATTTTTACTTTAATAAGATTATTTTCATATGGACATAATTAATGTCACTGTTCCACAACTTGTTTAGCGCTCCTTCAGCAGATCCACACTTTAAGTGGCTGCTGCAAAGATTTGTGGTTCTTATCTTTTACTTTAATGGTTAGAATGACATGTATTTGTGGTCCTTTGCGCGTATGTTCATTCATGATTGTTTTCTATTGCGTTGTCCTGATCTAAGTACGCAACGTGAAGCTCAACTTCATTAAAAAGGTTTTTCTTTTTTTCCAGTGAGTCTAATCCTCTTCCGTGTCGGGTGGAGGGATGGGGGCGGGGGACGGATAATCCGGGGAAAGATGGACAGAGAGGATATAAAACTACCTGGATGTTAGACAAATTACGTACCTGCTTATTTTAAGTAGTAATACGCAAATTCAAGAAATGATTAAGTGATTATACGATATCACCACTACTGTATAACTTACACAGAGGAAAACTCTTCCCTCAGAGGGAAGAGTTCCTGAAAAATATCTTAACTTACCTTGATTCACGGCAGCTAGCTGACTGATCAAGAAAACCAACAAAACCGAAAAAAAAGTCTTCATTTCCCCCAGATAAAGAGCAGATGTCCGAATATCTTTTAAGATTTTTAATGGATATTTGATGAGGACTTGAAATGCGCGAGACGTCGACGAGTGAAACCTAATTGAAATACTTTCTCTTTCATTTGTGTGTATGTGGAGGGTAGAGGGAGGTGGGGAGTTGCACAATCATGAAGCGATAAAGTTTTAATATGGCTGAACATGGAAACGAGATAGCAGTCATATGCTCTGCGATAGTTTATTATTTACTCGTCAGTACTTCCATTTAGTTCATCCTCATTCAATAAACACAATCATCCATACAGTCAATTAAACAGTTAAACAGTAATTTAAAAACAGAACAAATACTAAAGATCATGTTAAAGTAAATCAGTGACGCAGTGCTGAGAGGATTCAGTGACATCAGTTTGGGTTGAAGCAACTGGATAAAATGCATCATTTAGACAAACATTTATATTCATCATTCTGGTTGTAAAAAAGTGCCAGTCTGTGGGATGAAGACAAAGGTAATGCTGTATGTTGTGTCACAATGTCTGGAGAGTTTAACTCAGACCACAGTGATGCCTGGGCTTCATCTTCTTGGAAGCAAAGAAGATGAAATGACATTTATAATAAAATGTATTTCTTTCAAGATTATTTTATTATTTATTGTATTTTTCCATTGTGCTTTAACAAAAAAAAAAATGCATTTTTAACACAAAACAAAGGAATTAAGTTCAGTGACCCATGATATGGAGTTTAAAAAAATCAAGTTCAAAAAGCTCTAAATATAGATTTAATTTGTTGGGACTCTAGTTAATTAAATAAAAAATCACTGTTTATTTTGAGTTTTTGTCGTTTTGGGGTCAAATTAACCCAGAAACAGGATAATCTCATCTGAAACTTAAAATCTCAAACTTATGAGCACAAATGGAAAAAGCAACTGGAAAAATGGAAAGGCTTTCAGCTCTATAATTAGTTTTATATTTGTACAAAATATAACAACAATATATCAGGACAGAGGCCAACTGTTTTTCTAAAACACTGCCTTCAAGAAATCATCAAAACATGGCTCCTTATTAGCCTTATTTTAGCTTAATTTCACTGAGAAGTTGCTCCTATAATGAGGTCAGTAGTTCCACCAGGTGTGTGATAATTGCTGGTGGCTAGTTTGAAGGAGCTGGTTGGGGGAGTCAAGGGGAAGGTTGCTCTGTGAGGCGGAAGCTCGGTTTGGAAACGGCAGCTCTTAGGAGGAGCTGCACCTCGAAGGCAGCAACCCAGTTCCAGGTGTGATATCTGATCTACGGTCTGAGCCCAGTTCAAATCTCGGTCAAGCTGTTTACAAACAGGGAGGATAAACAAGAGACAAAATACGACTGCTCACAGGCAGTTAGGAGGTATTCTGGTTAATAAAAATTTAGGGTCTGAGAAACACAGAGTTAACTGTTTCACATGAAGATGAAACAGACAGTCCTGACCTCCAGGTCAGTTCATACACACATAAGGAAAAGAACACTTTAAACAGAAAATTACAACGACCTATAGACTGAATGTGAACTAAAGTAATAACAAAATGATAATACCGAAAATTCTCTAACAGGCATTTAAATAAATGCAGGTTACATTTTGATCAAATTGAAAAATGGCTCTATTTTTCAGTCAAGTTGTTTCAAGCATTACTACAGTGCGTGAGGTTTACTCAAACATTATGATTAAACTCAGAAATTGTAAGATATATATAAAGAAAACCAAACGTATTTTCATAATCAAGTACTTGCTGAAACATTAGTAGGCCATTTTAAATGTTGCATCAGTTTGTTCTGCTTAAAGTGAAAGTATTTGTAACAGGAGCCTTTGTTTTACTTGTCAAAGCGCCAGAGGGTGAGCCTCAGGTTTGAGTTCCTGTTTCAGCCTGCAGTGTGCAGAGATTAAACGTTGATACAACCAGTAAAACTGAAAGGGCAGCTTGTTTATCCGTCACATTTATAAGTTCCTGTTGAAACATGACCCAGAAACAACTTCAAACTCAACCACCTTCCAGCTAAATATGTAAAACAGGTCAAATGTGTTTTCTGTTTGTGTGCTCAGTGGTAGGGCTCATTAAACCTTTATGACCTTTGACCCCATGTAATCTTTGCATCAACACCAGATCAGTCCTTCACTTTTTGAAGCGCTAACCTGATAGGACACTTACCAACCAAAGTGAAACTGCAGAGATCTCTGTAGATCTGTAGATCTCATGTAGGCTTTATAGTCTGTGTTGGAACATTGTTATTTTATGTAATGTTTAAAAAATGGATTTCAAATATATGGGATTAAATCCCAATTTATGTTATTTCCTATAACTTTAGCTAGTAATAAATGAAGTGCCTGTAAAACTGAATCAATGTTATACTGGATCAAAAAAGTGGACATGAAGCAGTAGGAAAGTTGTCATCAGTTAAGTTAACTGCTTAGTTATTATCTGTTTTTTGCTCTTATTATTAGAGTAATATGTTTTTTACATTGTTGTTTTAGTGAAGACCAAGAGCAGTGGTCACATTATTTTGGGTGCAGTCAGGGAAATTGGAGCTTTAGACTCTTCATTTCTCACAATTGGACAATATTGTGTTTTTTTCCCACCATTCAGCAGCATCAGGCTGACAGTTAAATTGAATTGTTGCTTTGCACTTTAATATTATAATTTGTTTTCATTGGATTTATAGAAAACAAATTATGGATTTATTCTCAGAGACTTTTAATTTATTTTATTTAATTGCAGAATATTCTTGTTTATGTTTAAAGTTCATGTAACATGCTGTTAATAACAGTATTAAGTATTGAGTATTGAGAAACGGCCAGAGACTGCGGCGGCAGCGTGTCGGTTGGTCTGTGTTACCCAGAAAGCAGTTGGGCACAATATTGCAACACCAACACCGTGAGTGAAACAATGACTGGGCCAGCCTACTATATAAAATACTCAGGGACCATTTCTTTATAAATGTGGATGTGTAATAACAGAGTATGAAGTGTCTATTCTATGCTCCTTATAATGCAGTGCACCTAACATATGAAACAAGCCCTAAAATAGGGTCATTCATTGAAGGTGTGCCTTATAATCCGGTGTGCCTTATAGTGCGGAAAATATGGTAATTGATTTATCAGGCCTAATTGTCTCTAGCTGGGGTGGCAAGGCTCCAGTAGATCCGCCCCTGGTCAGGATTGTACCCATCATGTTTAATGTGTGTTAAAATGAACAGACTGCTTGTTGTGATTCAATCTGTCTTCTCCCTACAGGATGTTTGAAGACCTCAAGATGAGTTTCATCTGTGGAGACCTGATTTCAGAGAAGAAGAAAAAACAAAACAGTCAACACTGAACTTTCTTCTATCCCATCTTGTCCCAGTATTTGTCATTTTCACCTGCTGGCGTCTACATCCAGGTGAATTATGACTTTAATGGACACTAAAAAGGACCGACTTCTACGGCACGGTGTTCTTACAGTCTCCCTCTAATGTATCTGTGAACTGTAATTTATTTTATTTTAAAGATTAGTTTGTACTAAGTTACCTTTTTAGACTTTTTTTAATAATATCTATTTTTGTATATTTTACATTCAGAGGAGTTGAGGAATTTCTTGACTGGCCATTTTATTTTATTTTTTTAAGAAAAGCTATTTTGTATAAAATATTGATGAGGAAAATGTTTACATAACAAATCTTTTGAAATATTCTGTGACAGATTTATGAAGATTCAAAGATCAGTGTTTCAGTAAAGATGCATTTTTAAAAAATGTTATATATTTTTTAAATAACCTGAAGAATACTATTTAAAAATACCAAGTTATTCATGCATGAACCAAAAACTTGACATATTTCCTTGTTGCTTTTATACTGAATTTCTTTTTAAGAAATGTTACTAGACTTTTTAACATTAAAAAATTTATCTTAATTTTGGCGAATTGTTCAATTTATTTGACTCACCTTTCAAAATTCAAATTCAAAAATATTGCATCCTAAATTAAATGTTTTAACTCCTAACTAGGTATAACTTTTACTTTTATTATTACTCATAGCTTCACCCCCTGAAATTCATCAAAATGAGAAAAAAGACATTAGAATAAATTATGAAAATTTTGTCTGTTGTCAGAAAATGTCTTCAAAAATGTTCTCTTTCATTTTTCTGAGAGTTGTGTGTCTGTTTACATCACATCACATGTGAATGTATAAAATCCATACAGGACATTGTTTTAACATTTCCTAACATGCTCTGCTCAGTATCATGTTGTAAGAGAAACCTGCTTAACTCTGCTCAGACTCAGGGAACTTTAAACAAACTAAAACATTTGATTTGGGTTTAGAGCATCAAATGTTTTCATCTCATGTTTGTCAGGCTCAGAGTCTCTGGAGAATAAATGGCAGATCAGAAACAGACATATGATTAACAGTACTTACTATGAGTTTATATTATTCAACAGTTTTGTCCTAAACACATTTTGTTTCATGTAAACTACAATCTATATTATTACTAGTTAGAAACTGGGTACAGTGAGCCTTCAGTGATTAAAACTAATGCAATTAAAGGGAAATTAAAATAGTTTCACAAATAGGTCAACATAAATATATAATCTTCAGTGTTTTGGTTTGTTTTTCCTCTGACTGGCTGCTAATAACAGGACAAACAGGTTGGCTCTGACAAAATGGCCGCTCTGCTTCCTGCTCCATCTTAAAATAATTTTCATTTGTACAGGAAAAACATCTCAGGTCTGAAATCATGTAATAAAAATTACAACAATATTTTAAAGGGTTTTTATTTACAAGAGTCAAAACAACATCAGTTCACATTAAACATCAAAACACATTTACTGACACAAACAAATACAAAGGATAGAAAACAATAAAAAAATATTTTTTCTAATTGTTTTGGTTTAGAGGAGCATGTTTACTAGTAATGTGACAAAGCTGCCAGTTTGCTCAACCACCATCTCACAGTCTGTTTCATACCTCTATACAAATTCATTAGTACTTAAACTAATTCTTCATATTGTGAGTAATATAAAGAAGGTCCAAATCTCCTCTGTGATTGTACCTAAAAATCTCACTAATCGTCTCGACCAGCATCCACTGTCTTTGTGTTTATTATATTATTTTTATTTGTCTCTAGATGTCAGATATTTAGCTCAAACATAGCAGCCAATCTCAGGCTTAGTAGTGATCATGAAATGATGAATCAAGTTTATTTGTATTGCACATTTCAGCAACAAGACATTTCAAAGGGCTTTATGTCATAAAAACACAACATGTAGTTCAACTTTTATCATATTTTAGAGATAACAAGGACCACTAATATAAGATGTTCTTAGATTAATTTAAAAGTTTTATTGTTTAAAAATGCAGGGGCTCATATCCACTCATTTGTGTCTTCATGCATTGACGACTTCAATTTTCTGCTTTCTGGGTTACTGAGGAAAATTTTATTAGTCTTCAGATGATTCAAAACGTGGCTGCTCACATTTTACCAAAACCAGGAAATGTGCTCACATTTCTACTTTTGTAATCCTTTTACTGGCTGTTTTAGGTTCAAACAGACTTTAACGTTTTGCTACTCATTTACAAAACTGAAATGTTTCTGGTCGTCTGCAGCCTCATGTTCTCCCATCTCAAGACACTTTCATTTAAAAAGTCCTAGAACCAAAAGAAAAACATCTGTACAGAATGTTTTCTCCTTTTGTTCCCCATCATCATGAGGATCAGTTTCCTTTTAAGACATCAGTTCTTTGAATGATTTTAAAGCCAAGTTAAAGTCACTAATGTTCACTCTGTTTTATGTACATTAATTTTACACTATAATTTTATTGCCTTTCTTGATGTTTTATCTGTTGGATCTGTAGTTTTAACTCCTTGTTGTTTAGCACTTTGAATAATGTCTGCTTAAAAAAATAATGATAATAAAGTTTGACTTTTTACATATTTAATGTGACAACAGCAGTTTATAGTGTCAAGGATAAAATGAACAGCTTTTCCAGCTAGAGGATAAACAGATCTCTAGTAGTTCTGAGGACAGTAAAGTTTCACATTTTCCATTAAATGTGGGATCAACATCCCCAACAAAGACTTGATTTATCAGAGTAACATTCTGACTTAACCACTAGATGGCGCCCTCCAGTTTTACTTTGACTTGTACAGTAAATGATCACCAGACAAAATAAAAATACTTCCGAATATCAGATTCTGTTAGAAATCACATATTATTTACAAAAGTCAACAAATGAACAAAACATGAATCTTACTATAAATATGGCTTTTCACTAATAACTATTAGTTCTAACAAACACCTTTTAATTCAGGTCCAATAATCTTTACTTTGTAGAAAGTATTTTGTTTGATTTTGTTTAAGTTGTTAAAAAATCCTGCATTGATAGTCAGACCTTTTACAGTTTCTATTGAATTATAGAGCTATTGAAAATGAATTACTTGTCATTTTCCTTTTTCTGGGCAGTGAAACAAAGTGTGAAATAAAGGAACAGCTTCAAATTCTCTCCAGAAAGGTTTGAGTTGGCGAGTCAGGGGAGCCGCCATGTTGGATTTTGATGTTGACTAGTTAAAAAACCTGTTTTTCAAAATAAGAGCCATTTGATTTCTGAGATGTTAGTAAGAAGTATCAAGTATAGAGCATAAACAGTACCATTTTATTCACAGTCTTTAACTTCGCAGCATTCGTACATCAAACAGCCATATTAAGCCAGACTCAGTTCAAGCTGATGAATTTAAAAAAGGCTCATCGGTTTGAAAGTATAAATATTAGTGCAAATGGACTCGTCTCAAAGTGAACAGAACTCTGGACCAAAGTTAGACTGAGATAAGTGGTTCTGTCAGTTTGATTTACTTCACCATAAATCATCGTTTCTCAGCCTTGGACTTTAAGATCCAATGCTTTACATGTTTCCCTGCTTCCACATACCTGACTCAAATAAACAGGTGATTCATTTACCTGGTTTAAGAAGCTCTAAGCCTCCACTGAGTGTTAATGTAGGAGACATTTATTTATGCTCTGATCTTATAGTTTGTATTTGTATAGTTTATATTTCTCCCTCTGTGACTCATCATTTATGTGACAAAGATAATTATGAACACAGTTTTTATGATTCCCAGACTATAATACACATTCATCTACTAAACTTCTCTACCTTCCCTCAGTTAAGTCCCTGTAAGAAAAAAGTCACTACAGCTGAGTTACAGGATGAAGTTAGTATCATATATGTTGTGCCTATGGCCCTATTTTCAATAGCAATTGATCAATTTCTAATATTCTCTACCTTTTTTATGTCAGTAAATGACCCCTGAGAACAAATTTTAATAACAATTTTACATAATGTAACTACAAGGGTGCTTTTTAAAAATATAGTATCAAAATATTCTTTTTTTTTGCATTCACTTGTATGATAATGTAAATAGAAATATTCAGGTTATTTGTTCGTATGTGAATGTGTCTGTAGGAGTTTTAAAGGAGGGGAGAGAAAATATACATCACTACTGAGGTCTGGACATGGAAGCAACTCTAAACTAGTGAATTCACTGCTGATCCATAAAATCATAATAAAACACACAAATATTAAAAGTGTGCATGTTAAAATAAGATTCACTGATGGAAAGTAAATTAAAAACCTTTTGTTGGCACAAGCTGAAGATCAAATCTGTCAACTTTTGCATGAATTAAAAACAAATTTTCAATGCAAATCATATATCAAAAGCTGAGTAAGAGATGCTAAACTATAGCAACAACTATGTTCACAGGATGTTCTTTTTTTAACATACAGGATTCCTGCATCTTTTTTAATAATCTCAAAATGGCCCCAAAATTGTCTCTTTGATCTAATATGAAGGACTTCCTGTTGGGTTTAAGGCATACAGTTGTTTTTTTTTTCTTTGTTTTTTATCATGATGCATAGTTCTATACATGTACCAGTTCTCATAACAAGAAGAGGTTGAAGAGACTTCAGCTTAGAGGGGATGATTCAGACACTTTGGTTTGGTTTCTCGATGTCCTGTAAAGGTCTTCCTGCATCTTCATCTCCTCTGTTGCTTTTTCCTCTGCGATCTTTGAAACACAAAACAGAATCTTTTCAACATCATCTTCCTCTGATTGTTTGAAATCCTAAAGTTACATTATTATTAAGATGACTTGGATAAAAACAGAATTATGTCTTTCTTCAACTCCCGTTTTTAGTTTTTCAAAAAAAACATCAATCATTAAAATACAATTGAACATAAAAGTTTTAATGTTTTTCTAAAATGATTTGTCTTTAATTTGTTTCCAGATGTTTGTTGACAAATATAAGACAATCCAGAAACCAAAGCATATTAAAATAAAGATGGAAACATCATATTAAATTGAATATGTAATGTAGGCTTGTCAGATTAAAAGAACCTTTTGAATATAACTTCTATGAAGGTATAAGACGAGTCTTCCTTTAAGGTCTAATTTCTGTATTATTTGTTTAATTGGTCTGATGTAATTATAATCTTATGTTTTCATTAGCTATAAGCTTCTGTGTTGAAGAAAACACAACAAAGATATATTAGAAGAGAAAATCTGAGTTATATTTAAATATAGTTTTATTTAAAGCATTTTATAAATGAATGTTGTTGGTTTTTGTGTCTTTGATTCTTCAGTGTTGTCCAGATCAGGGATCTGAAATCTCTGCTACCTTAAGAGCCATTATTGCCTTCAATGCAGGTAAACAATTTTTTAAGCTTTTCATCAACAGGAGATTCGTTATTTAAATAGAAAATTGTCAAAAAACATGTAGTTTTTAAATTACTACAAACTACTAATAATATTACACTGGCAACATTCCGAGTCATTCTTTGAGGAAACGCCTAAGAAAAGCTGCTAAAGCAAGTATAGTTTTTAAATGATCAACATTTTAAGCATTTTTAGCCAGTTACTATGAGCCACAGTGGAGAGCCTAATGAGCCACATGCGGCTCCCGGGCCACAGGTTGGAAACCTCTGGTCTAAACCTTCACATCACTGAAAGCTGGTGAGCCTCGATTAACCCAGTCAGGTACCAGTTCATTTCTGCTTCATCACATTATATCAGTCAGATTCAGTCACCAACAAGGAAGTTCAGTTTCCTGGTTTGATGCTCAGCTGTGATGTTCAGTGATTACAGACCTGATTAGTTTATCAATCAGCTGTTAGATAAAAAAAAAAGAAAAGAATTAAAACAAATTATCTGGAGTCGTTCTGTTTCCATACCTCCATCATTTCTCCTTTGTTCATGTCGAGAGTTGCTGTTGCTCAGGCATGGAAAAACTGCACACAACAAAAAATGGACATCAGTGAATATTTAGCTTAACACATTATAAATGAGGTGATAATATTTAATTTTCCACAGCAGCTTTTGACTGGTAAAAAATGTTTCATCAACCAGGGGAGTCAAAAGCAACAAATCTAAAAGAAAACAAGGCATAATTCATAATTGGTTGGGTTCTTACAACTCTGAAAGAAAATGTCTTTTTTCTTTTCATAATTACAAACAAACACATTTGACCAGGGCCGGCCCAAGCCTTCATGGTAATATTGTAGACTGGCTGCAATCAACAGTCATATTGTTAGATCTTTCAAAAACCTGCTAAACTTATTACATCTCTGACAGTGATGTTTACATTATATCCAATATGCACGTATAATATAGGATACATGTGTTGGCCCATTTATCGGTGCCAACTTCCTTAACTTTGGGGGATGGGTGATCGGCCGATACTTATATGTGAAGTTGATCTTATCCACCTCACCAAAGGTTTAAAATCAGCCTCTGTCCTCTTCTGCTGTTAGTTGTTACGGTCACTGACCTCTAGGGGCTCTCTTTCTGAGAGTCCTGTGTTTTTCTGTTTCAGTTCTGCCTGATTGCTGCAGGTGAAGTGTGTTGGGGCTCATCAGCCGCCCTATATAAGCAGCAAGCTGGAGCTGCCAGATCCCTCCTTTTGTTTGACCTGTGATCCTGTGTGGGAACTGATCGTGTGTGGGAACTGAGCTTGCTGTGAGCATCTTTGTGACCAATTGTCCAAGAAGTGTTTTTGTTCAGAGGTGGAAGCTGGTAGGGGTTCTCTGCCATTTTTGTTGTGAACTGTTTTCTCCTGTTTTTGGTTAGTAAGGGAGTTTAGGTTTTGTATTTTCTTTTAGTTCTTCTTTAGCAAGTGGTTATATTTTATAGTTATGAGGGGGTGTTTTGTTTATTATTTTAGCCTTGGAGACCCTGAAGCATTAAGCTCCCCTATGTTTTTTTTATGTCTCCTGTAGTTGTTGTTTTATCAGGATTGTAAAATAAATTATACTTTTTTTTACTCAACTGTTCGGATTACTTTTTCGTTTTATGTTAAAGCCCAGTGCCAGAATTTACTTTAGGAATTTTAGGGTGGGGTTGTAACAATAGTAAAACTACAGTGAGAAGTTTTACTAACATGCAGACCCACCAGGTCAGGTCTGCATGTTTGCAGTTAACAATATTCACCCACTGCTGCAACTCACTGACTTTCTTGCTACATTTAGCAGCATTTCAGACAAAAAAAAAGCTGGTATCAAGAAAAGGAAGGTAAAGCTTTTTAAAGATCGGTAATCCGCAATTGGCCAGAAAACTGAAACTGGTGCAGCCCTATACACAGTCATGACATTCTATGATTAAATACATTTCTGGAGAGTCTTTCTCACCTGAGAATGTAGCATGGGCGTAGGTTTGGGTAGGGACGGTAGGGACATGTCCCGACCAATATTCACGGGATATGAAAAAGTCCCGACCAATTTTTGCCATATTGGCTCAAAGAACGTGGATCTACGATCTTTGATTAGCAGCAACAGGCGGTGCGCAGAACGGAAGCTTCTTAGTTTGACATTTATTATGAGCCTCCGAGACCGTGTCGGAACGGTGCTGTCGGGGGGGGGGGGGGGGGGGGGAGTCAGTTGAATCGTCGGACGTTCTTTGATTAGCTGCAAAAGGCGGCGGCTAGCTGGGCACACGCGTCTCCTTCTGAGTCTCCGAGACCATGTCGCCACCAAAAAAGAAAAGGACAGACATTAGAAGTTATTTCGCTACGTCGGCTGTAAGTACAGTGAGTGGACCCATAAGTTAGATATCTATCACGCAACGCATTTGTTGTAAAGTCCGGTGTTTAGTAAGGTCAGCACTGAATGTGAGGTAGAATAGGTCTGTTAATTATGTAATATTTTTTCACATAGGATGCTCAGACAGCAGAGCAAGGGGCAGAGCAGAACGATGGAGAGGTGGCTGGAGCTTCAGGGCTCCAGGTGAGGTGTTAGTTCTCAAATATGAAATATACTGTGAAATTATCTCAGTTTATTATGAGCACACCATTATTAAGCCAATGTGGTTTCCCCCCCCCCTTCTCAAAAAATGTTCGGTGCTCTTGCGCATTTCACTGTGCTGCGGGAGGGGGGGGGGGTGTCAAGGTCCCCACCAAAACTTGGACCGAACCTACGCCCTTGGAATGTAGACCGGTACTAAGCTAATTCTGAGCCTTCAAACTATTGTAAATGTAGAAGTTTCACATAACTTATAAATTGATGTAAAAATATTGTTTTAGATATAAATTATGCTCAGCAGCAAGCTAATATATATATTGCCAACTACAGCTTAGAGTAGCTCATTGATATATTAATGTAGCAGCCATGTAGCTTGATGTAAAAACATTTTGCTAGACAAAGTCAAACATTATCAAACATGCCATTTTGAAGCCAAAAAACCCTCAGAAATATGCAGAGCCATCATGATAATCAACTCATTTAAAGTTAATCAGTTTCACACATAAACATTGTAGCATAAATGTTTGGCTGTTGAACTGGACCGTTCCAGGTCTCTATTAAGCTAATTTTCTAATAGTAGCTCCACAAATCTTTCTGATAAACAATACATTACCAAGAAAAACATACCTTTATCTTGTCTTTATTCTATTCTCTCTCCTTTTCTCTCTCCCTGAAGAATAAGTCATTTTTGTGACTGTTTTGCTAATGTGGCAGGAAGAGGTATAGGCTGCACCTGCTGGCGGGGTGATTGCAAGTGGGCCAATAGCGCCAGAGGGCGCTCAGTATAAAAGCAGAGGTGAGCTCCAGTCTGAGACTCGTTGTTTGCTGTGGACACGTCGCGCACCGCGCTTCCGTGTTGAGCCGTCTGTGCGCAGAGTACAGGTGAGGTTGGCTGGCTGCGTATTTATAACTGCTTGTACATTGTAGTCATAGAGCCTTTTATCAGCAGAAACGTACGGGCGTATTTACCTCCACGTTTGATCGTGGGTGAGGTGGTTCCTACAATAAGAGCCGACATTTGAGCGTTCCCATTTGGGTACAAGTGAGGAGAGCTTGGCCTGATCGGTAGGTGGACTCGGTGACAAATCTTGTGATTTATTCCTTTGTTTTAAACTATTATTGTTGTTTAGGAATCTCCACGGATCATCACACTTAATGCTGCTGCTTTGTTTGGACTGAATTACCGCTTATTTAGCGGTCAAGATCGGCGTGTGGGACACGCCCCCCACCCCTCTTCCGAAATCAGGACAAGGAGAGGCTGATCGCACTGATTTCGGATTGAATTGGACCAGATTGCTCATTTTGTTGTGCTTGTCAAGCACAAGGACTTTTTATGGTTTTATCTACATATTTTTATCTTTTATTGCCTGTATTTTAATGATTGATTTTTTCCTTTTTATTTTCTTTAGACCGCCGGTGGTGCGCTCGGGTCTGGATGCGGCGTCCCTTTTTGGTGTGACTGAAGTGATTAGCATCAATAGGTGGAGGGAATAACAGAGAGTGAGTGACTTCACGGGTGTTTGCTTTGATTTCTTTGTTTTTGGAGCCTACCATCCAGGACCTGACCGTACCCACCGGTAAGCCTAGTTGGATTTATTTTGTGAATTTTCTTTTGTTCAGATACAGGTATTTTTATTCTTTGTAATAAATTATTATTGTCTTGAAACTTGTCTCTCGCTCATTGCAAAACCGGACCTGCGTCCCTTTATTAATTCCTGGGTGAAAACCCCAGGTGGCGTTGTTGGCAACACTCAAAATTGTATAGTCCAAACCCCTGAATGCCACACTAACTTATCTTCCACCGGAGCTTCGGAGGTTTGGATGCTCTCTGCTCATTGCTGCTCATGATACGATGTAGTGCGGTAACTACCGCGGCCACCAGGGGGTCACCAAGAGCAATTTTTTTTTAATCTTTATTTTTGTCCGTATAAGGAAGATTTCTACATACATTATCAAATATATATTATTGTAAAAAAAATCACAACAATTTGTATGTTTTTGTTAGTATAATCACATAAAAATCATTACTAAAAAAATTAAAAATCAGTTCCACTGATTAGGGGGGGCCGCTTAGCTCACTTATGCCTTGGGCAGGCCCGGCATTTGACCAATATACATTGATAAATGTGTGATGAATGTATAATGTTTCTTATACAGCATTGCAGCTGAGGGCCCTATGAGCTGGTCTGCAAGTTCAGGTCTCTGTTGTCGTCCTCCTCTATTCAGGCGTCTCTGATCTGTTAATTCAGAGCTCAGGTCATTTACAGATGGCCTCTTCAGGGTCGCCTTCTACCTCCTGACCCCTGATGCTCTGTTGTCTTGCCTCAGCTTCCTCCTCATGTACATTTGAGTTTGTTTTTGTACCTCTGCATGTTCTCACATTCACCACATCAAAGCATTTGCATTGCATCATTGATACAGACATTCACATTGCTTTGTAGTTTCTGTTAAATATTCCTGTATGGAGACTTTCAGTAATTCACCAAAAACCTGCAAAGAAAACAACTGACTTACTTCGTTCACGTTGCCAATAACAGAGACCAGCGATGATGATGATGATGATGATGCCGACTGATATTCCAACACCAAGAGCAATCTTCCATCCTGTGACAAAGAGGAAAAGCAGGTTTCTTTGTTTTAGTAAATTATATTTTGTTCTTTACTTTATTTGTAGGATTAAAACTTTGGAACAAGATTCTCCTTGTGTCAATATTTACTGGACCACACAGCTGAAACCTGAACTTTATTTTTACTGTCTGACATTAAATCACACTAAACTTTGCTTTTTTCAGGTCATTTAAGAAGAACAAACATTCGTCTTTAATGTCAGTATGCAAGTTTTGTTACTTTTTCTAAATTCATACATTTACATAGACTAATACTGATGTGCCTAAAAGATGTCATAGCTGTGTGTGATCTTAAAGGCTAATTCACATTCTTTAATTTTAATGGCGGCAAAATAGAGGATGTTTTTTAAGACACAAGTCAAAAAGCTTCAGCAAAAGCAGGAAGATGAAATCAGGACCAGGAAAACAGCTGTGGATCTCCACTGGTTTGGTTCTCTTTGGTTCCTTCATTCCAGATTTCTGAAGATGTTTTATGTTCATCTACTCAAATAATATTTAAGTATTCACACCATAGCAATGCTCAGACATGTGTTAAGGAAGGAGAGAGTTAATATTTTTTTATAATTTACTCATAGTTTTGTCCAAGGAAACCTGGATATATGAACTTGATAACTAATATTGATTATCCAGTTAGAGGTCAGTCAGCGTTCAAATCGACCAGTTTATGCAGAAACAGAATTTTAAGCTTTCTACTAATTTATAAAACATTTTCTGACAGTAAATTGAAAAAGTAAATTTAGTCAACACACTCTTACCATTGCTTTCTCCATTTCCACCTGAAAAAGAACAATACAGTATAAGTAAAACATAAATGGACTGAATTTATCTAAAGTATTTCCAGTCATTCTGATCTCTCAAAGCACTAAACACTGCAGACACATTCACCCATTCAGTCTCACTAACAGACACACACACACACACACACTCATTCATGTACCTATATGCAGATCAATAGATATTTATTAGTTATCTGTTTTGCCCAAAGACACATCAACATGTGACAAGGGAAAGTTGGAAGATGAATATTCAACCCAACGAGCTGCAATCACAGCAGGTAACAAAAAGGTTTAAAACTAAGTCAGAGCAGTAACCACTGATTATCTAGTTAAATATATTTACCTCCAGGATCAGTTCTGTTTCCTTTGGGTCCATTTTCATCTGTTGAGGAATTACATTGTTAAAAACATCAACATATTTATTTAGTTTGTCTTAAATTATCTCCGTTTTTTTATAACTCACCAACTTTTAAAGTAACATTTCCCTTCTTGACTTGACTTTCCAGTTTGGGAACAAGGCAAGTATAATTCCCTTCATCCTCCTTGGTTACATTGGTCAAACTGAGGGAAATGTCGCCTTTTGTTAAGTTTTTATGGAACAGAGAGGTTCGGGTTTTGTATTCTGGGTCTGATGTTTTATCATCTCTCTTTTGGCTGCGATGCACATATATTTTTTTGCCCTTGAATTTCCATTCGATTGTAAGTTTGTTCACATCAAACGGAGGCTTCACATGACATGGCAGAATAACGTCGTCTCCCACCTTTGCATGTATCGTCTCATGACCAATCACCTCATATTGATCTGGAAGAGGAAACAAAGATAAAAAAAACACTAATATTTATGATGATGTCCTGTTGTTGTCTCTCCACCACTTTTAAAAACCAGGAAGCAGTGGCTCCATTTTCTCCATTAGGCCCGAACAGCAAAGCTCTGTCAAAACTTAATCAGTGTTCATCATTATTTTGATTATGCTTCTGTCAAATGAAGTGACTTTTTGGAGGCCTTAACATGTCTGAAAATTTACCAAACTTGGCAGATGCATCAGGCCTGCATGAAAATTACATATTTTAAGATCGCTACAAAAATCTAAACAAAAACAGCTTAAGAGCACCACCTGGCAACTTTCAAAACACTCTGTGCATTGAATTTACTTAGAGACATGACATTTGGTTCACTTGTAGAACTCAGGAAGACAGAAAATCACTTTTGTGTCAAATTAACCCAGAAACAAGCAGAGATTATCTCATTTGGCACTTAGAAACTCTAATTTACCAGGACTATTGTATTTATTTATTTAGACAAACAGAGAACAATGCCAGCCAGGCGGCGCTAGAATGCGCTATTATCTCCCCCTGGAGGAGTCATGGCATCCCAAAGAAGATATCACATATTATTTGCTTTTTTGTCTAATATGTCATCACTGTGATCTTTTAATAACAAAACATAACTACTTTAAAAAAAGTTATGATTATGTACTGAGTAAAAAAATGATCTATCTCTCAACAGGACATGAACTTTTTTGTCTATTTTCACTTCGGATAGGATCACCTAATACAAAATTTTATTGTTTACCCAGATTTAAAAGGATGGAATCAACAATTCGAGAGGAAGCTGAATGTAGGAAGGCTGTTCTGTGAGTTGGAAGCTTGGAAACTGCATCTCTGAGGAGGAACTAAGCCTCTTTTACACTCAGCAGCTTAAGTGCTGGAGATCCTTGCCTGAAGAAGCCAAAAGGACCAGATCCTCTGCAAAATTCCCAATCCAGACACTCTGCTCTCCATGACTGTGTCTCTGTATGAACACCACAAACAGGATTTGATACAAAATGGAGCCCTGACAGAGTCCAATGTGGTTCACTGGAAACAGGCTTAATTTTGTAATGATAATGAGGACACATTTGCTGCTTTCGGATTGCATAGCTCTTCAAAGCCACCCATACACCCCATATTGAAACAGCATACACACACCATGAACAAAATACCGAAGGGGACACAGTCATAGAATATTTCCAGATCCACAAAACACTTAATTAATTTGGAATGCTAAAAAATTTGATCCCTCAATATTTGGAAGACACACCCTTCTTAAAAACAGAGGTGACCACATCAGTCTGAAACAGATACATGACATCAGATCTCACCTGAGACGTCGAGTCGACATTCTGCAGAGCCGACTCCATCTTCAGTTTTCACATCACACCGATACAGACCAGAGTCTTCAGTCCTCAGTCTGGACACATGGAGTCTGATTCGTCCTTCTCTGAGGACGTCTTTGTCACTGTGGACTCGTCCTGAAAACTGATCATGCTGATTCCCTAGAATCTCAACACCTTCATGAACCTGATAGAGAACTAGTTCTCCATGAGGAGCCAACAGGCTGCAGATGACATTCAGATCCCTGTAGGATCCCTGAGTCCTGGTGGTGAAGGTCCACTCCAGAGTGATGCTGTGGTTCTTCACAGCCTGATAGCTGCTCTGGGTCACATTCACTACAAATGTTGCTGCTGAGGAGACAGAGAGGGAAAGAGAGGAGCAGACACACTGAGAACTGGAACATGGGAGTCTTTCAGCTCCATCTAGAGAGCTTTCTGTCTCATGATGGTCTCTGAGCTGTCAGAGCTCTGCTGGATTCTCTGATAGTAAAACTGACTCAAGTGTTACCTTCACTGATTATTGATGGATTTAGACTGAACAAAGAACCATATATTATACACACACACACAAAGACAGTGTTGTGTTCAAGACCACCTAACCCGAGACCAAGACAAGACCAAGACCAGAGTGTATCGAGACCGAGACAAGACCAAGACTTTTAGGGTCCGAGGCCAAGTCAAGACCAAGACCGAGGGAAGTCGAGACTGAGTCAAGACCAAGACCAGCGCCCCACGCTACATGATACTATAAAATGTAAAATATGATCGAAATTGCTTCTCAAAATAATCTGAAAGATCCATATTCCCATAAAAACACCTAGATCAGGGGTGTCAAACTCCAGTCCTCAAGGGCCGCTGTCCTGCAGTGTTTAGATGTGCCACAGGTAAAAAACAGTGGAATGAAATGGCTTAATTACCTCCTCCCTGTGTAGATCGGTTCTCCTGAGCCTCGCAAATGACCTAATTATTCTTTTCAGGTGTGGTGCAGCAGAGGCACATCTAAAAGTTGCAGGACAGAGGCCCTTGAGGACTGGAGTTTGACACCCCGGACCTAGATATTAAATACTTAATACATTTTACCAATATTAAATATTCCATTTATGTGCTAAAATGTGTGATGGTCTCGTGCCATCCCTAAAAACATAACACCCTGGGCATTTGCCCACATTGCTCATGTAAGAAACCTCCACTGTTGCACCATTAAACATAGCAATTGAGGCAATGCCCTGACGGTAAATAATGCTCAACTTAGAACACTGACCAAGTAGCAACAAGCAAGAAGTAACCAAGCAGAAGGCGCTCATCGTGACTGTTTTCACTCTCTATCCCAGTACATGAAGCCAGGTAGTCTGACACCATGGCAGACATTACAGCTGCCACTTTGAACAAAAACAATCAAAGAGCAATGTGCATGCTCTGCGTGCTCTTTGGTTCTTGTGTTTTAGTTATTTGTTAATTTAAATATCAACGTACATAATTAAATAAAATAATGATGCAGTGTACACAGAGCATTACAAGAACAAAGAACGGGTGTTCTGTCAGGTCAGATCGTCATACGCTTAGCACGAACTCACGGTGTTCTGTGAGATCAGCATACGTTGTCAGATAGTCGTACGCTTAGCTCAGATATGCATACGCTGTCATTACCATATGATTTTATTTAATCAGCAACATAGAATAATGACGTAGATCATTATTAACAGTTATTAACAGTTGTATGGCATCCAGCTGCAGCCAGACCTGCTTTAAATACACTTTGAAACCACGACAACGTATGTATATCTATCTACATAGATATACATGTAGATAGATATATATCTATGTAGATATATATCTACATAGATATATATCTATGTAGATGTATGTTTATAATATGTCATATTATAAACAATTTAATGACTTATTTTCGTCATAACTTGTTGCGTATACTGACAACTCCACTGACGGTCGGACTTCTTAATGCGCATGCGCAGGCATGCGTACTAACTGCATGTATGCTATTCTGACAGCGTATGGTAATCTGATAGAACACTGGCAATATCTGTCAGACACGTCATTACCATAAGATTTCATTTAATCAGCAACATAGAATCATGACGTAGATCGTCATACACTTTGTTATCAACAGTTGTATGGCATCCTGACTTAGCGGTTAAGTGAGTTTTACACGGGCGTGTGTTGTAGCTGACTGCAGCTGCAGCCAGGCCCTGCTTTAAATACACTTTGAAACCATGACAACACATGTATATCTATATAGTTATCATTGAAATCAATTTAATGACTTATTTTCGTCATAACTTGCTGTGTATGGTGAACTGACAACTCCTCTGACGGTCGGACTTCTTAATGCGCATGCGCAGGCATGGTACTCACTGCATGTATGCTATTCTGACAGCGTATGGCTATTTGATAGAACAACGGCTCTCAGCGACACTCCAGTCCAATCTAATAAGTACAGAGACGAGCAGATGAATCGTACTGTTCCTGAATGTCACCTCACTATATTGCAGACTTTTGGACACAGCGCCGTTGTCCCATATATGCGACAAGTCAGTCAACATCTCCGCACAATAATTCAGCGCAGTCAGTGACAACTTTTTTTCATCACAATGCTTATGTGTGTCTATATAGCTAGTTACGCTAGCTGTATAGACAGTTAGACGTTGTCTCCACCGTCTGTGAAAGCGAAGCGCTGCTGAGTTAGCTGTGGCCATCGGATTTGTTATGGTTTATGCAGCGATATTCCATTACTGACGATTAGACAAACATTTTCTGCCGCTGAGAGAAAACCACTGCGCATGTCCTGGAGTGTCGCGTGCGAGTGAAAGGTGGGGAGGGGGGAGGGGAGAAACACGTAGTTGCTTGGATTTTAATTGGTGCGTTTTGCATCCACTGAAAACAAAGATGTTAACAAATAAACTGGACAGTATGCTGTACGTTTAGTGGTATTTTCACAGTTGCGGTCTCGACTGGTCTTGAAATAAAATGACGAGTCCTCAGCGCCCGAGACCGAGACAAGACCGAGACCAAATGCGATAGAGTCTGAGACGAGACCGAGACTATCAATAAATGGTCTTAAGACCGGTCTCGACACCAAGACCGATCTCGAGTACCACAACACTGCACAAAGATATATATATATATATATATATATATATATATATATATATATATATATATATATAATATATATATTAAACAGATCCCAGGAACAACATCAGACATCTCAGTCCAGAAATGTGCAGTTCTAGGCACAGCCAAGATACTGCGCAGAACCCTCAAGCTCCCAGGCCTCTGGTAGAGGACCCGAGCTCAGAGGATGAAAGAGACCACCCGCGAAGGGTGAGAAGGGAATTTTTTTTTTTTTTTTTTATATATATATATATATATATATATATATATATATATATATATATATATATATTTCAGAGAGTCTGAAAATTGAAAATCACATCATTTGTTACTCCTTATAATGCGTGACCAAACAACCCACAACAACCCATGAAGCAGCATGCCTCATCGTGCATTTAGTTTGAAAACTGACATACAAAATGAAGCAATGATATGTCCAATGTCATGTGAGGCATCACTTGTTGTAGGTCACATGGTTTTCAGCGAGATGACAAGCATTGAAGCTGGGCTTCACCTGATATGCTGTATGGCATGACGTTTTAACATAAATATGGTTTTACCTCCCTTACAGTCCAGAAATCAAAAATTGCTTTATGATTAGTAAGTTGTCTTTAATTATAGTTTACCTAGACAAAATATCTATTTAAGAAATCTAGTTACATTCTGACTAGCTGAAATGACTTTAGATCTACCACTGCGCAGTATAGAGTCTTAAGTCAAGATATCTACAATTAATTACTAATTATATGAAACATAATTAATGTCTAGACATAAAGTAAACTCAAAATGTTGCATTTTTAGCTTTGACTAGTCAAAACTACAGTACCTTTAACTAAGACCAACTAAAGATACCATAATTAAAGATATTGTAAATGCATTTTTTGATAGAAGATTTGGACTAGTGAAAATTAAATTGTAGATATCTTAGAGCAAAGAATGACTCAGCAAAACTAAATTAGGTATCTTGAATTGTAATTTTGACTAGTCCAAATTCCTTTGAAGCTATTTCCAAATTAATTAGGAATAAATTTAATTACACAGCTTTTCTATGTAAGATGCTCGAAGTATTCAACATTCTGATATTAACATTCTGACTAGTCAGAATGACATTACTGATATCTTGAATTAGTATTCTGTCTGGTCAAAACATCACAAACATACATAGCATTTTGAAAGTTCAATGAAGCAATGAAAAATAGAAGAAAAAAGGATTTTTGAAAATGCATCATTTTCCACTTGACAATGGGTTGACAGCAGTGCTTTTAGAAATTCTTCGTAAATTTCTGAAGCAGTCCCAAAGTGCATGAGGCTTTGTGTTCTCCGCAGGTATCCCACCTTTAATGTTGGAGAAAAGAGATTCACCTTCTGAATGTCCAGTTTTCTTTATCTATTTCTTGAATTTATTGTTGCTAAATAGCAGGGCCGTGCAGAGACCATTGGAGGGGCTCAAAGTTAAAAAGGGGCCCATTGAACAAGATCTTTAAACATTATACAATAGCACAATAACTCATATAAGTTAAGAATCTAATATTTCATCTAATCATTCAATATCACTGTCATCATGTGGGGACAATGCAAAGCAAATGTAGTCAATGGTTCCCCATAAAAATAGTTGCTGCTGAGAGGTTTCTTCTGCTGACAGAGCTGTGTTGATCTGAGACTGCAGTTATAAAACAGACTATAGGAGAAAAGATCGCTGGATTTATTTACTGACTTACTAAATAATAATATCTGACTGTTTATCAGCAGACTGCTGTAACGATCAGAAAAGCTCAGAGGGGTTCACTCATAATGTTTTGATGTTAGCACTTTTGAGAAATCTAGAATTTGTTTATTGAGAATTACAACACCATTAAATTTTACTGAACGCTTTCTGCAGAGATAAAAAACAATTATACATTAAATGAAATAGTACATTTAAGAGTTAATTAGGAGGTTTACTTGTGAATGTGCAAAGAATAATCTTTATAGTTTAACTGTTGTGTTACCATGGCTGCAATATTGTGTAATCTTTTCATTTGAGATGGGTTTTTTCACATATACATTACCGTAAATAATAACTAATAATCAGTGATTGATTTTAAGCTGGTTAATTATCCTGAGCCCCTTATCACAGACTTCACTAAATCTATATTTAAACATGTTAGTGATGCTGAGGTTCTTAGTAGGACGGGTCTGGGGGCTAAATCAAATTTTGCCTAAGGCCCCATATTATCTTGGGCCAGCTCTGCAGGAAGTGCGAGTTGCTGTGCTGATTTAAAGGTAACTGGACAGAATTTATTCCCCTTGTTAATCTAACATTTTTCTTTCATACATTTTATTTGTTGTTGGCTTTCAGGGCCCTGTGATGGACTGGTGACCTGTCCAGGGTGAACCCTGCCTCTCATCTGATGGCTGCTGGAGATGGGCACCACCAGCCCCCCTCACCACCCTGCAAGGATCAGTGTGTTCAGATCATGGATGGAAAGATTTTAAGGTAGTTTGTCTCCTTAAGTCCACACTTAAAACAGCTTCAAAGTTGATCCCAACATCAACTGATTCTGTGACATTGGTGACCATTTTTTCTACTCTAACATAAACAGGCAAAGACACCCAGAAATGTTTTTCCACTCCAGGCATCTGGTCCCAATCATCATCAGTTCTTATGATGTCACATACATGGCGAGTCCACAACGTCTTGAAATTGTAAGTATTATTTTTTTATTTGCCATTTTTCTGTTCTCTTTAAAATACAAATGCTTTCTCTGTTTAATTGCGCTATTCTTTTTTGTAGGTTTCTGAAAGGTGCAGAGGTGCAGTGAACGGGAATGTTCTGTCGTTGATCCTCATTTTCATGTTTTATTGTCACTTAAATTTTCATGTTCATGTGTTCACTTTTGATGTGTAAACTGATAATTTATGTAAAGTTCATAAAGTTGAGTAAAATTGGACAATTTTAAAATGTCTGTAATAAAAAATATTTGAATTACCTTGGGCATCTTGTGTAATTAATCTTTCCATGTAATTTTAGCCTAAAACAGTGTAAGTACTGTAGTGTAGTTATGCATGTCATGTACAAAATAGTTATGTAGGAATAAAGATGAATTAAGAGTAATTAAAATTGTAGTTTATTATCAATAGCAGGAAATCAAAAATAAAAATTAAGTGTAATTTAAATACTTTATTATATTCATAGTATATTTAAAATATATATATATGTATATATATAAAATTTTGAGACATAATTATATAATAACACTCAAAATATAATTATATCAAAATGTAATAAAGCTCTGAAATATGACATTTCAAAAGTATACTTTAAGTACACTAAGTATACTAGAAGTTGTTCCAAAAAAGTACGTGTAGTATACTAAAGTATACTATTAATTGTAATTTTAAACAATTTAAATACTACTAAAGTATACTAAGTACAAAATAAGTTGTTCCAAAATAGTACAGTTGAAGTACATCGATTAAAGTATGTTAAAATTTAGTATACTGAAGTATGCTCTTTTTTTGTGTTGTTTTTTTTTACCAGGGTATGCACTATGAACATTTAAGTATGTGGTTTTAATTTGACAAAAAAATATGAATTTAATTGTCTGGGAAACTAAGATTTTAATTCTCAGAATATTTTCTAGTTAAAAACTGAAAATATGAGTAACATTGAGACATTGAGAAATCTCTTGAATCTACATACATTTTTACTTTAATAAGACTTAAGGACATAATTAATGTCACTGTTCCACAACTTGTTTAGCGCTCCTCCAGCAGATCCACACTTTTAAGTGGCTGCTGCAAAGATTTGTGACTCTTTAATGGTTAGAATGACATGTATTTGTGGTCCTTTGCGCGTATGTTCATTCATGGTTGTTTTCTATTGCGCTGTCCTGATTTAAGTACGCAACGTGAAGCTCAACGTCATTAAAAAGGTTTTTCATTTTTTATCAGTGGGTCTAATCCTCTTCCGTGTCGGATGGGTGAGGGGGAGAGGGGGACGGATAATCCGGGAAAATATGGACAGAGAGAATATAAAACCTGGATGTCAGACAAATTACGTACCTGCTTATTTTAAGCAGTAAAACGCAAATTCAAGAAATCATGAAGTAGTTATACGATATCACCACATCGTGTAACTTACACAGAGGAAAACTCTTCCCCCAGAGGTGTGTTCTATCCCTGGGGGAAGAGTTTTCCGTTCCTAAAAAATATCTTAACTTACCTGGATTCACGGCAGGTAGCTGACTGATCAAGAAAACCAACAAAACCGAAAATAAAGTCTTCATTTCCCCCAGATAAAGAGCAGATTTCCGAATCTGTTTTAATGTTTTTAATGTATATTTGATGAGGACTTGAAATGGCCGAGACCTCGACGAGTGAAACCTAATTGAAATACTTTCTCTTTCATTTGTGTGTGTGTGTGTGTGTGTGGGGGGGGGGGGGGGAAGTTGCACAGTCCTGAAGCAATTAAGTTTTAATATGGCTGAACATGGAAACGTGATTGCAGTCATATACTCTGCGTTAGTTTATTATTTAATCGTCAGTACTTCCATTTAGTTCATCCTCATGTAATAAACACAATCATAATGAATTACAGTTAAACGGAGCATTTAAAAACAGAACAACAAATACTAAAGATCATGTTAAAGTAAATCAGTGACGCAGTGCTGAGAGGATTCAGTGACATCACTTTGGGTTGAAGCAACTGGATAAAATGCATCATTTAGACAAACATTTATATTCAACGTTCTGGTTGAACTATAAGAAAAAGTGCCAGTCTGTGGGATGAAGTCAAAGGTAATACTGTATGTTGTGTCTCAATGTCTGGAGAGTTTAACCCAGACCACAGTGATGCCTGGGCTTCATCTTCTTGGAAGCAAAGAAGATGAAATGACATTTATAATAAAATGTATTTCTTTCAAGATTATTTTATTATTTATTGTATTTTTCCATTGTGCTTTAAAAAAATAAATGCATTTATAGGACAAAACAAAAGAATTAAGTTCAGTGGCCCGTGATCTGTATTTTAAAAAAAAATCAAGTTCAAAAAGCTCTAAATATAGATTTAATTTGTTAGGACTCTCGTCAATTAAATAAATAAAAAAAAAATCACTGTTTTGTATTTTGAGTTTTTGTTGCTTTGGGGTCCATTTCACCCAGAAACAGGATAATTTCATTTGAAACTTAAAATCTCAAACTTATGAGAACAAATAGAAAAAGCAACTGAAGAAATGGAAAGGCTTTCAGTTCTATAATTAGTTTAATATTTGTACAAAATATAACAACAATATATCAGGACAGAGGCCAAATGTTTTTCTAAAACACTCCCTTCAAGAAATCATCAAAACATGGCTCCTTATTAGCCTTATTTTAGCTTAATTTCACTGAGAAGTTGCTCCTATAATGAGGTCAGTAGTTCCACCAGGTGTGTGATAATTGCTGGTGGCTAGTTTGAAGGAGCTGGTTGGGGGAGTCAAGGGGAAGGTTGCTCTGTGAGGCGGAAGCTCGGTTTGGAAACGGCAGCTCTTAGGAGGAGCTGCACCTCGAAGACAGAGCTAGGACCAACCAGGCGTTTTGTACAGCTGAATGGTTGCCATGGAGATTAAGGGATTTCTCAAAAATCTATGACAAAAATGAAATGGCATCTAAAATGAAATAACTTACTAAGTAAGTTTTGGAATAGGGAATAACATTATTACATGATGCAAAGCTTAAAAAAGTACTTTTTAAAAAATAAAACTAGCCCTTTATTAAGCTTAATATAGTTACTTGGATAAACTTAGTTTGATTACTTGTAACAATTTATTTTGAAAACCTTTTTGCTTTTTGTTATGACTTTAAACCAGAGTTTCTCAAACTTTTTCAGGCTCAGGACCACTTACCCCATTTATACACCACCAGTGGACCATATATACAACCTGAAATGAAAATATTTCTCTCTTGAATCATTGTTTTTGTTCCTCCTAATGTGAAGGGTGGTGCTGTTTCGTAAATGTGACTGATCACAATAAAGCCATGAACAAGTCGACTCAGGGTGTTTTCAGTTATTTCCAGATTCTGAATGTATGGATTTTAAGCTTCCGAATAATAGAAAATACATGGAAATCAAAAAAGTTCTTTATTGCAAGTGTTGTGTGCATTTATAATAACTTAGGGGTATTAATAATTTAGAATGTGAGTTACTTTGGCAAAACAAACATTTTCTTTCAGACAGTATATAGTCCAACATAATTTTATTTTAGGTGTCAAGATGCAGTTAGTCAGCATGGGGCGCAGCGCTGCTCACCGCCTCATCACAGTCATATCGCATTCAGCATGGCTGCAGATCTGGGTGCATGTTGCATGCTATGGGTCTTAATAATGTTAAAAAAAAAACAAAAGTTCTGCAACTCACCCTGAGAAACTTTCTACCAGTATCTTCAGGTTTTCTTTCCCGGTCTTAAGTTATTTATCTGTTGTTGTTTTGTTTTGTTTTTGTTGTGCAAACTGTGGCTTTGCACTTTGAATTCATGTCACAGCAAATAAATTGTTTCCATCCAGTACCTCAGTACTAGCACTAGGAGGCGCACACGGACCACCAGCAGTCCAGGGACCGCAGTTTGAGAAAAACTGCTTTAAACTAAGCTTATTACAGTGTTTTTTTCAACTGCTTGTCTACCTACAGAACCCCAAGATACTTAAATCCCTTTGTTTGAGGCAGAGACTGATTCCCAACCCACAACTGACTCTCATCCCATCCAACATTCACCAACTTAACTGCTCCAGTGCATGCTGCATTCTGAGTCACTGAACAGTAAAACAATAAAAACCCATGCTAACATTCAGGGGAAAAAAAGAAAAATCTGACATGTGGATAATTGATTGAGGATTGATGGAATTCAACAAAATATTTTAAATGAATAAAGGGACTTACACAGATAAAGCAAACAGAAGCAGTAATTTATAGGTGGACACAACTGAAACAATACAAGCTGTAGTAAAGTCTGTTGTTGTGATGAGAGATTCTAAGTTTGACAGTTTCATCAAACATTTATGTAAAGTAACAATAAAATATGTTTGTTGAAGAGTCCAAAAAGCAGCACTGACTTTACAGGATGTGAACAATCGCAATGTATCTCATGTCGCAGCGGTTTCAGCCACAGACAAAATCGGCATCTCATGTTCTGAGATGCAGCACAGCTCAGTTCCTGTTTCCTTAGAAGTTCAGCGTTTGTGTGGTTTTGAGTACAGATGATAAAAAACACAATAAATGGTCTTTTGCTAAGTTTATAAAAAATTGTGTTAACACAGCATGTCTGACATGGACACATTCAGTAAAAAGACAAGAATTTTATTTGTCTTTTAACGATTAACAATAATTGATATAATCATTTTTCATCGTTATCTTCTTTGTGCCTATTGACTTCCTGAACTAGGCAGAAGTGATGCAGAGGCAGAATAAACTTTCCAATTTAGCGGAAGAGAACATCATAACACGATGGCGTTCTCATCTCTCTGCCTCATTCTCTGTAAGTTGCATCACTTTACTATTTATTACAACATTTAGCCTCCAACTTTCTGTCAGCATTGCTTAACATGTTCAGGTGTTTCCTTTATAGAATAATCAGGTTTGTAACTGTGTTGATTTAAATATACACTTAGCAATCTCAGAACCCAAGTTATATCGATACAAGCCATTTGAACTGTTTTGCATTGACTAATGTATATATTATTTTACTTTTTGTCAACTTTCTTTTGTTTGAGGATTTGGCATGATGTAGGAGCTATTGTTTCATGAATAAAATACATTTCATTTATACAAAATGAAAAAAAACAAAAAGACAACTGCACGTTTATCTGCAAACGGTTCCATTCCCCTGAGTTGTGGGTAAGTTATTTAGTTCAGAGATGCACCACTAGATTTAGGACAAACTGGTTATGAACCAAAGCCAGAAACGAGGTCAACAGAGCTGACCCTCTGCTGACTTAGAGGATCAGCTCTGTTGCAACATTTAATGCAAAGTTGCATTAAAAGTGTCGTTATTTACAGACTAAAGCAACGTTGACACTTTGAATCAACTTTTAATGCAATTTTTAATGCAACTTTGCTTTAAAAGTGTTATTATATACAGAATATTGCAAAGTTGACTCTTAATGCACTTTTAATGCATTTAATGACTGTTAATGACCAAAAACATAAACATTCATAAAGACTCTTTCATGTTCATAACAGGCGTTATTTCATATTTAAGACAACATATCATGTCAGTCTTATGCACACCTCTTCAAATAAAGTGTCACCAAAATAACATTTATTGCAACTTTGGTTGTTGACACTTGAGTTTGCAGTAATTAAAAGTAAACTCATAGTTTATTAAACTTCCACCTGTAAAGATGGAAACAAAACAGGCAGATAATGTATTTATACAAGTTTAAAAAAAGTTTTCGTTTCCAGTTTTGTGTGATTATTTTTTCACTGGTCATGTTTTTGGCAGCCATTTTAGTTTTAGTCTGATTTGTGGGTGGTTGTGGTGAGGATGAACACGGAGACCCAGGTTGTGATGAAGATGATGAATTTAATGAAGATGCTCAAAAACAGTCCAGATCAGGCAGCACGGCAGAAAGATTAGCACACAGCTAAATACCAGTAGCAACTGAAAAACTGAAGACTGAAAACGAGAGCTAGACCAACACAGGACTTAACAGTTCGACTGTGAAGCTTACCAACAAGGTGGGCATGATAATTAGTCTAATGAGCTCAATTAAGTTTGAGGAAAGTGATTTCCTCTAAAATGATTCTTACTGTATTTCAATGAATGAGGTCACATGTAATGCTAAAGACTTTCTCAGGATATGCCTGAGATGCTTGAATGGCCAAAAGATCCAAGGTGACAGAATCTCCCCATTCAGGCCAAACATCAAGGGAAATCTCCCAGTTTATAGGCTGTAACAGTTGCTGCTTGAATTTCTTCACTTCCTGCATGACACAGAGCTTTGGGAGGCCAGACCAGGATGTGTTTGCTAGACAGGAATGTGAGTCTTGGCCACTTTTTCTTTCTTGAAATTATTCTTCCTCCTGCTCTGGTTTCTCATCTACCTGAACAACTGGAGGCACCAAAGGAGCAAAGCAATCTGCTCTTCCCAGAAGTGACTCAGTTTGTTCGTCACCATTTTTAAGGATTTTTTCAGGTGACACAGCAAACAAACAGCAGCAATGAGGGGTGAAAGTTCAATAAGTGTGATCAGGAAAGCAGCTGAACCACTTGTCCATGTTTGCCTTCATCTTCTTTGCTGGGTCCTTGAAGTTTGACCCCTGGTTATTGGATAACTCTGATAAGTGGCCCTGTTGGAGGGCAACACCAGTGATAAAGACTAGTCTGGAGCATTAGGGTGTGCTCATTGAAGAAATAAAGAAAGTAGCTCAGTCAACTTCTGCCACTCACTAGACTCTAGACCAGGGGTCCCCAAAGTGGGTCCTGGAGGCTCGGCATCCTGCTTGTTTTATTCTCTCCCTGATTTAACGCACCTGGATCCAATGATGGCTCATTAGAGGCCTGACAGGAACACTGACCTGGTGAACAGCTTGTTACTACCACCAGGGAGAGAACTAAAACATGCAGGCTACCGGCCCTTGAGGACCGACTTTGGGGACCCACAGTCCCAGCTCATCCCATCCGGGACCTGAACTACTGAGTCTTCCGAAGTCTCTCTCAGTCGAGGTTGTTAGGCCATGTTTTATCACAGTTAATGGACACAGCTGCAGCAAATGCTGAGTTTCAACCAGTGACTTGTGGATAAACATGACAAGTAGTAGAACGTTGCCCAGCAGTGAGATGATACTGGAATCTTTCTGGATCATATTCACCACAACTTGTAGCACATGGGGTCGTATCCATGGCTACGAACCCATATAGAGAGAACAAAAACACAGAAGAAGACTTTATTAATCTTACAATTGCTAAAAGTGACTTTAACCTAACATAAATCAATTTTACTGACACACTGAAAGTGTTTATTTAAAGCAAACTGAAATAATTTACCTTTGGTCTCGTCAACTTTGGTTTCATTCATCTCACTTTGTCAATCTGTCTTCAGAACTACTGAATTCATTCAGTCCATTAGTTTTCAACGCTGCAATCATGAGGAATCCATTATTAGCTGTGACTGTGTTAAGAAAATAAATTTAAAATAAGCTAGTTTTAAAACTTAACATGTCTTGATTCAAATTGCCTAATTGTGGTCTTGAAATTAGTAATGTATTCTGACCTATTGACCTTTATGTTACCTGTAGTTACAGCAGATGGTTTGCTAGGATCGTTTGAACTGCCTTTTGTCTGTGGGAAAACAATACAGGAGAAGTTGTAGCTTTTCACACTCATCTGTGAAAGGCCGTAAACACGGCAGGGGTTTAGGCTTCAGATAGAGGGTCAGAGATAGCTCCTGGTTGGAGGAGCAAAGATACGCCTTATTTGAATAAATTAAAGATAAGAATACGCCTTTTACTATAAAACTTTCTACACAGAAGTAACAAATCAGATTTGCTCTTGCAACTCTCCAAAGATATCTTTAGACGTCTTTGCTTTTCTTTCTTTTCTTCTTTTCCAAGTCTGTCAGGTAAATGAATGTATATCTCTGTTGTTCTGCAGTTTCTGGTGTAAGTTTATGCATTGTCTTATATTGGATTAAACTCTGCAATTCTGTGACGTCAACATGCATTGTTGTTTTCCTTGTGGCTACACGTGGCTCGCTGAGAGGACCTGGGATCCAGAGGAAGAGAGAGCCAGACTTTTTCCAAAGTTAACCAATTTAGAATTTTCTTCCTTAACAACTGTCAGTAGTTGAGTTGTGGTTTGTGGCGTTTGTTAAGTAATGTTATCATTCTTAACAAAAACAACATTCTTTCATTATAAAGCCACATAAATCCAAACTCTTCTCTCTCTACATGCCCTCTCCAGCCACACTGACTGTCACTCCTGACCGATCCCAGTTCTTCCAGTACGACCGCATCACTCTTACTTGTGTGACAAACTCTAGTAACTGGAAAGTGATGAGGATGATAAAGAACAACCCTCCTCAGGAATGTCAGTTTGGTTGGGCACTTCCTGGAGATTCCTCCTGCATCATTGAGGATGCTTACCCAACTGACACCGGCGAATACTGGTGTGAATCTGAGCGAGGAGAATGCAGCAACAAAGTCAATCTCACTGTTACTGGTAATGGACATGCATCTCGTTTGAGTTTACTCTAAACATGGACTTTTCTACCTTTTTAGAAAATATAATTCTTATAAAATGGTTTTCATTTCAGATAAAACTGTGATCCTTGAGAGTCCTTCATATCCTGTCTTTGAGGGACAAAATGTGACACTTGGTTGTTCCTACAAAGAAGAAGATGATGACAAATCCACGTCAGACTTTGATGCTGAGTTTTACAGAGATGATGTCTTCATTGGGAGAGAGAAACCAGGGAAAATGATCATAGAAGCAAAGGACAGTTTCTACAAGTGTCGCCATCCTTTTAAAGGAGAGTCACTGAAGAGCCGGCTGGCAGTGAGAGGTGAAGATCGACTGCTTTGTTTCATTCAGGCTGTCAGAACTGAGTTACCTTTAAGAAAAGGTGGATTTTGGTTAAAACTTTTAAACAAAATGGCCCCTGCCTCTCTCCTATGGTTCATCTCAATCTCCAAAGTGTTGCCTCCAATGCACACGCTAAAGCAGTGGCTTCCATTTTCTGGGTCCCCCCTATGGATTACAAATGACTGTCTGGTTGAACGACGTTTGGGAGGGGGGAGAGAGGATTCTTAGAGACTCCCTGCCCTTGGGGGTAAGGGGGTCGACTTTTTTGGGAGCAAAATGAATGTACGTAGATTACCATAGACAACAACATCAGTAGCCTACAGGCTACTTGTTAAGCTTAAGGTTCTGTATTGATATTAGCTAGTCATCTTTTAGCTAACATTACCTTCACCCAGCAGCTTTACTCAACTCAGTCGGTTAGTTTGGAGGGAAAAACTGTGAAAAGTTCTTTGCGTTTTGCTGGTTTGCTGCCGTGATTCTAACACAAACCTACGTAGCTCCGCCCAGCAGCAGCAGGTCTCCTTCACAGGTGGAAACCCAGCGCCAGCGTTGTAGCGCTCATGTTGCGTTTAAAGGCGGCTCGGAAAAACAGGTTACAACATGTTAACAACGGATTGAACAGTTTTAACTGCTGATAAAAGTGACAGAGGACACAAATATGGGAAGTGTGGAAGCCTCTACTGTATCAAATTGACATAGGAATAACAGAGAGTTGGCCTTTCTAAGGTAAAAACCCAGCGCATACAGTGTTCATGTTTTGTTTTGTTTTTTTTATCCAGACGGCTTCCAGCGGCCCCCCCCCCCCCTTCTCCCCCCTAAGGGGCGCCCCACAGTTTGGGAACTTCTGCGCTAAAGAAACCTGTTTTTCTTTGCTATATTATTTTAATTAAGTAGATATTTGCTGAAATTTACAGTTTCATTTGTTCAAATTACACAAATGTTCTGAGAAGAGTAAAGACATGTTAATTATCCTGTAATAATTTTCACAACATTTTGGGAAAAATGCACATTTCTTTTCAGTGTCAAAAAGACACTCCAACAAAGTCCTTTGGTAAAACTGTAATTTACAAATAAATGATTATTGGCACTGATATTTTATGCCCTAATTCTACAAATACATTAACAGATAAAAATATCAAACTTATCAGTTCAGTTCAGTTTATTTATATTCATCTAAATGTCGTTTCAAGGAACTTTATAAAACATAATTTCAGTTCAATCATGCAGACATACCTATTGATCCTAGCTGTCAAACTGTATGGTTTGCTCAATTAATTATTCAAAACTGTTGAAAAAGTTTCTACCTAAGGAAGTCCAGCAGGTTTCCTTAGACGTTTACAGGCCAGTGAAGGTTAAAACCTCTGCAGACCCCAACAACCTTCAAGTTGCCTTGTTGCTCCAGCCTGAATCAGAGACTGATTCATTACAGACTGACTGCATTCAGGTCTGTTGGAGTAAAGATGCATCTAAAGGCTGCAGAGCTGCAGCTCCTGAGGTCTGGACTTCAGCACCTCTGGTGGACAATAACTGGATGAACCTGATTCTGGTTCTTCCTTTTTGTATTGTGACTGAAAGTTTTATAGCTATCGATTTCCATAAATTAAATTAAATATTTTATTTTAATTCTTTTGTTATTTACAGCTAGAGTTCCCCAAGCAGAAGTTTCTCCTCCTCCTCCTTCTCCTCCTTCTCCTCCTCCTCCTCCTGGTCCCGATGTTCCTTGGATCAGAGTGATTATTTTCATTCTGCTCTTCATCCTCTACACCATCATACTAATCTTGTGTGTTTACACATACCGTAAATGGGCTCGAGGTGAGTTTTACCATCCTATCCAATGGAAAATTATTGTGAAAATGTTTTCTGTCTGAATTTAACAAAGGCTGTTATTTCTGTTCCGTTTATCCTGGGATATCCCTGTTTTACTGAAGCTACACTAAAATAAAAGTATTTTGTGGAAATTGCATCTTTTTTAATGAAAACAAATGGATTCTTAAACATCAACCTCTCTCAATGGGATGTAAATATTGGCTTGTACTCTTTTGACCACTGGTCAGTAAGTCTTTAGTTTCTGCTCCTCTAAGTGAATCTGATAAATTTAGAGCAGCTGGAGGATTTGGCAATGTGGACACAGAGATGAGTCAGAGGAAGAACAAGGTTTTTCAAAATAAAATGAGATGGATTCTGGTCAAAGTAACATTCATTTAATCAGAGCAATACATAATTTCAAGGACTTATATACCATGTTATATATATGTATATATTATTACAGCTGTGAATATTTGCTGTTACCTTACCAACTGCTTAACATCCAATTACTTTTCAGTTCAATTCAGTTTATTTTCTACAGCACCAACTCACAACTAATGTCATCCTGACACATTTTACTAAAAATATTTTTAATTCAGTCACAATCATTACAATTGATCCCAGTTACCAAACATGATGGGAAGCTCAGTTTGTTGTTGAAATAGTTTTCTATCTCTCTCACACATTCCTACAAACACCCTGTGACCCACCACACCCTCTGCTCCAGACTGAGCTGCACTGAATGAAATTCATTGTTTACACAACGATGATAAAGACATTCTGATTCAGATCATTATGATCTTCTCTGAAAAGTCAAAAGTTTGAAGATCTTGACACTGTAATTATTTTGGCTGTGTGTTTTTTCTCCTGTGAGTTGAAGTCAAAGAAAACAATCAATGTGGTAAAAATGTTAAATCTGGTTCTAATCTGGTGACTTTAGTGGTAAAGGAGGTTTTAAAGAAGGCAAAAGACAAAATAAATGTAAATGTTAGTCAACTCTACCGCCCCCTGGTGGAGTTAATGGAAGTAATGGGTAGTAATCATTTAACATGCTCCTCTCTTAATTATTGTTAAATTTCAAAATGTCTATCATGTTAGTAATTGCTGTCCTTTTTCTTGCAGCCAAGACTGATATGAAAAGGAGAATTGATGATCATGTTTTGGTGAACTGAAGACAAAGAAGACAAAAATATTGATCATCTGTTTATTGAAGCAAAATGAAAAATAAGACGAACAATATTAAAAATACAGAGAAATGTGATTTATTCTCCCAGTCAAAACAGAGTATTAAAGTATTTTCATCTGATTTAAGACTGAGACTTTAGATAATGGGAGTCTTTAAACATCTTGTTAGTTAAAAAATAAGAACTTTGGGACATTTAACCTCTTCAATAAACTTGACAATGAGCTCCAATATAAGCAACTAAACAGTTTACCTTCAGATGTGAATTTAACAGTTATTCATGTCATTCTGAAATGTAAATGCAAATATTTTAAGTTCTACAACCATATATGTGGAAATATTACAGAAGAATATTCCAGCTATACTTTACAGATATAGAATGTTTTGGTTTGTCTTTATGTTATTTGCAGATGTTCATGTTGCAGCTTAATGTAGCTTCCAGATTAGCTACACAAATATTTCAAACAAACATGTTCAAACTGATTTGATTAAGAACAAAATATCTATAATCATTATTATTACATCTGTTAAAATCATGTGTGTAGCAATCAGTTATTTTTCTTTTGATACTTATAGTACATGCACAACTGTAGAATAAGCTTTTGGTTGATTTTGTATTTTTAAGAGCAGTACTCTTCACTCCTTATAGTCTCCTTATGAAGTAACTGATGTAACAAACTGAGCTGTTAACTGACTAGTAAATGTAGCCTCTCCCCTTGTCACCTTCTTCACTGACACTTTTCTCTTTGCTACTGGCTTTGCTGGAGTCTGCAGTCAGTTAACAGATGAGCTGCTTATAATTCGTTAAATGCTTTTAGAAAACAGTGTTAGCTGAGTTTGGGCTGAAGCCTCAAGCAGCTACTTAATCTGCTTATGCCTTGGGCCGGCTCAGCATCCTTTTGCACTTATATTTTTACAGTATTAAGAGATTATTGTGTTATTTGTTTTAGAATTTAATAATTTTTGGCTCAACTAAAATGTAAAAAAAATAAATATAAAATGATGGTATTGAGATCTCGGGTTGTTTGTGTTTTTGTTTTGTTTCTGTGTTGATTAGTTTCTATACTTTGACTAGACCACCTTTGTTTCTGTTCTTTGCTTCAGTCTTAGTTTAATTCTCCAGTTATCCAGTAATTCTTTAGTGTTTGATACATTTGTGCCATTTTTTTCTTTTCTCTCTCCTCAGCATATGAACTAAATAATTTGTTGGTTTGTATAATATTTACTCTAACTGAATATTAACTAGCATGTGGAAATCAGCATAAGTGCAAACTTAGTTTGTTTTATTACATAATACTTTATGTGCACAATGTTATCTACAAAGTTCACATTTACTTTTCATCTAATATTAAATAAATGATAAATTATTACTACTTACATACATTTACACTTGTAGGAACAGTCAGTGCAATTTCACTGAACACATAAAAACAAATTAAACCTAATCCAAAGCAGACATGGTGACAGATCTAATCTCTAAACTTTACCAGAGACTTTCTGGTTGAATGGATATGATGATGCATAACATGTTGACAAAATGCCAGCAGGCGTGAAAGCTTTTCTTCAAATTGTTTAGGTAGAGCTTAACTTATCTATAGTAATCTCAAAGTATTTAACAGTGTTTTGATTTGACTAAGTGGATAATAGTGAGTTTAAAAAGCAGCAACATAGATTAAAGAGAACTAATATTAAATAAACTTTAACAAACAAAGCATAAAATGTAACACTTCTTAAACACTAAAGCCCTTAAGTACCTGGGATATAAGTCCTGGAAGAAGGCAGGACTGTTCATGTACGACTCAGGAACTTCTTACTTTTATTCACATGCCTGTGTCTCGTGCCCTGTGGCCCAGGCAAATGTCTAACGTCTGTCTGTGGGCATGTAAATAAATACAGGTTACATTTTAATCAAATTGAAAAATGGCTCTATTTTCAGTCGTGTTGCTGTTTCAAGCATTACTACAGTGGGTGAGGTTTACTCACAAACATTATGATTAAACTCAGAAATTGTAAGATACATAAAGAAAACCAAATGTATTTTCATAATCGAGTACTTCCTGAAACATTAGTAGGCCATTGTAAATGTATCAATGAGGAGTTTCTTCTGCTTAAAGTGAAAGTATTTGTAACAGGAGCCTTTGTTTTACTTGTCAAAGCGCCACAGGGTGCGCCGCAGGTTTGAGATCCTGTTTCAGCCTGCAGTGTGCAGAGATTCAACGTTGATACAACCAGTAAAACTGAAAGGGCAGCTTGTTTTTCCATCAGCTGCATAAGTTCCTGTTGAAACACGACCCAGAAACAACTTTAAACTCAACCACATTCCAGCTAAATATGTAAAACAGGTCAAATGTGTTTTCTGTTTGTGTGCTCAGTGGTAGGGCTCATTAAACCTTTATGACCTTTGACCCCATGTAATCTTTGCATCAACACCAGATCAGTCCTTCACTTTTTGAAGCGCTAACCTGATAGGACACTTACCAACCGAAGTGAAACTGCAGAAATCTCTGGTTACAGAAAGATCCCAGATCACAACATGAGGCTGGAAACATGAACAGAGATTTTACTGCCAAACAAGAAACTCCAGCAGAAACATGAAGAAACTCCAGTTTTTAATTTCAATACATTTATTCAGCACCGCACCATTTCTCAAAATTCATTCAGCATTAAATATTTTATGTTCTTTTTATTTTTAATAAAGTAAATACAAATATAAAGTAAATACAAATATTTAATATCAAATAAGAAAAAAATAATAATTGTTGCACTTAAATTGCTGTAATTTATTTTTCCTGTTGATGGAAACGGTTCCTTCACAACATGAGTCAAAGGTCAAATATCCAACAGCTCTTGTCATAATTCTCAGCACAAATGTCTCTTTTTTACAATCTGATCAATTCAGTTCAGTTGTAATTAATTGATCATCTCAGGTTACTTTTGATAAAAGCAGTTCATGCTCTGCATTATGTTAATTTTACTAATATTCATTCGATCAGTAATCCTACTAAATCCTTGTGGCTGATGTTCTGCTGCTTGGTGCTGCATTTGTCTTTTGACTAATAGTTATGGAGCATCACATGATAAGATGTGACTTATATATAGAATAATTACTGACTGGTTTACATCATTAAACACATCATTAAATTCCTACATGAATTAGGTGATAAATTGTTGATATTTAATTGGTGGATCTGGACCCCAGCGCTCCCTGTGACCCGGTGTTAAAGTCTTCACTTTTCTCTGAGGAGAGTCAGAGCCTCATCCAGCTGCAGCCTACAGAACAGCTCACTCAGAGCATCTCAGGTGAATCACTCAGAGGAGATGTGCCTGGGTTCATCAACCTTCATCCGGTCGCTCCTCCCCTCTGCCCTCTGTGGGTTAGCCGACTAGCTGCCTGAGCTAAGCTAAATCCCTCACATCACACCCCTTAACGGTGTGATGTGAGGGATCTCCTCTCGTTCAAACTTGTTTCCTAAGTTTGCCCAGGTTAGGTTTTTGTGTCTTGAGTTTCAAGTCACAGGAAAGGTATTTATATACTCTATTGTTTTGCTAAGCTATCGGTAAGTACGCCTTGTATGGGTTAAGTCATATTAACACCATGAGTAATTACACCTATTGGAGAACCTTATAGTTGTTAGGTACCAGGCTGGTGGGTCCGCCATTTTCCTTTACAGATCATCCACCAGAGGGCGCCAGATGACAGCAGGTTCCTGGAGGCATGCCGGCAGGCCCTAATCAGACGCACCTGTAGGGAATTGCCTTCTCCTGGAGGTGTATATAAGCAGCTGGCTGCCAGCACGTCTTCGCCAGAGTGTTTGCCTTGACTGGTACACCGAGCCCTCAGAAGTCACGCTGAGTTTCAATAAGTTGTTCCTTCGAGTATTCTAGCGACCTAACGTATCTCTGTGATCCTTTTTCCAGGACGCCTTCAGAGCTTTCCAGGAGATCTCGAGTTTCCCACCTCCAGGATATCTGTGCTGTCTGGACTTACCTGTTCCGCCCTCCTACACTCTCTGAATACCCATCGCCTGATGCCTGACTATGCCCTCTCCTATCCAAATCTACACCATCTAAAGTAAGATCTCCTGATTCATTTTCCCTGAGCCGTACACCTGTCATCACCCAAGACTCATCATCTCTTTCTCATACAGTGAGCGGTAGCACCCGGATCCCTTTGTCGTGGAGGAGGACCTGACAAATCTGTTTAACTGAGTTTTGTGTTTAATAAACCTTTGGACTTTTCACCAGTCTCTCCGCGGGTGTTTCTGCATGTGGGCAAAGAGTATCAAACCCACCATGACAATAGTGAGACACACAGAATGAATGTCCACCATGTGACTGTCTTTGTGCTCGTTTCATACAGGTGGGAACAGGGGATTATAGCACTTAGCAGAAAATAGATGCAAACATTAAATCAAAGAGACAACTATATAATGAAATCAACCTCAATCCAACATCTCTCACCCTAATCTCTATCACTGCCTGCACTGGGAGAACAATATGTGAGACGGAGAACTGAACCACGAGCTCCAGCTTAGTCTGTTGGTATGGGATTGGTCCTTGTAAAGGGAGGGGGACCCGGTTCCCAGGACGACTGGAGGCCCAGGGCCAACCTTTAGGATGCCAAAGTGAGTCTTAATCCAAAGATGCAGGAATTGGCTCGTGGGTAATTTCCTTATGCGCATACAGGAGCTCTGCTGCAACCCCACAGCTCAGAGGACCCATCTGCGTAGATCCAAAGCATCGATGAACCGTCTCGGTGACAGAGCAATCCAAGATGCTCAAAGGTCACTCTCATGTCCTTTTTCTATTGGCTGTGTGCTTGAATACATGATCTCTGTTCCACATTTGCTTTGGAGACATTATGTCATGTCTTCTTGTCCCAGGGCTGCTCGTGGGTCACACTGCGTCCTTTAGCCTGCAAACTTTCCTTCCCTTCAGCAGTTTCAGCTCCTCTTCTGGGCCGGTCATCCATTCATCTTTCTCCCCGTGTTTCCATTCAGCTCGCTCCAGTCTCACCGCCCTTTTTCCCCAGATGCTTCTCCAGCATCACCTGCCCCTTCTGAACTCTTAATCTTTGCTCTAAGGTCAACTGCTGTTATCAGCACTTCAAGCTCAGGTTACACCCAACAAAGTTACTCATTACAACATTTACCATTCTCGTATGTCAAAGTTTAATCACAATACCCCAACATCCTTACTGATTCCACATCTCAAAGTCATTTGTTTCAGAAGTTACATATATCAAGCACTTCATTAAGATTTAAATCATCAGTGTAATATATTTTTTTTAAGTCAACAACATTAATTTCCCCAGAACTCTGACGGATCTTAGTAGACCTCATGAGAGGAAGGCCGACTCTGACTCCAGGTTTGTAGGATTTCATTGGTTTAGGAGCCAGTCAGGCTCTCATTGAGCTTCACCAGCAGGTTTTAAGAGTTCTTCATGTTTTTACCATCAACCATCACCAAGTTTAAGGTAACCACGTCCCTGATTAACCCAGAGGATCAATGTTCGACCAATAAACCTGCCTGCTTGATGGAATCTTGAAACAAACACAATTTTCTCATAATGAAGGTTTTTCTTCCACTTAGATAATAAAATATTTACAATGTGTCTGATGTCCAACTGAGCAGAATGAAACGATCAAGGGATTAATGGCTAAGATTTCTGATCAATCTAATCTTCAGATGTTCAATATCCTGCTGCCACCTAGTGGTCAAATACTGCAAGTAATCTTTGAAACTACAAAGACTTTCTTTCTTTCCTTCTTTCTTTGTTTCTTTCTTTCTTTGTTTCTTTCTTTCTTTTTTCTTTCTTTCTTTGTTTCTTTCTTTCTTAAACAGGAAAAAGATGTTTAATGTTTCAAGTTTAACATTATAAAATGACATTAAGGTTGTGTTTTACTTAAACATGTACAGTTCATGAATACTTAAACACTGAAATAATTTGCTTGTTTCAGTCAAATTAAAGTGTTTATAGAATCATCTTAAAATATTTGTTTCCAAAAGGTAGTATTACATTTGTATATATCTATCTATTGATATACAATTATATTAGTAAATAGGTATGTTATATGTATTTATAAATATGTAGTTACCCATTTTTAATATGTTGCAGTGATAGGTCACCTTCTGCAACTTCTGCTGACTCATTCATACAATGTGTCATTATGTGGGACAAAATAATGACACTTTGATTACAGGCTTGATTTTAATCCTTGTGGCTGTTAAATAAACCACAAGCATATATAAAAGTAACAGTAAAACCATAAACAATAATAATAATAATAAAATAACTGTCATACTACTCACCACTACTCTCTAGTACTCCACTAAGTGGAAGTACAAAGTGTAGTAAGTTAAACTGGTCCAAGCAGTGAACTCTGAGGTACTCCATGGTTTGTGAGGAAATAATTTACTCAAACTGTAATTTGTCAAATAAAAATATAAACTAAACCTTCCTGGTGTTTGATCCCTACAGCACAAAGCATAAAGAGATTATTGTGATCTACTGGATCAAAACCAGTAAGCCTGTACTGGACAGACACAAAGATCCAACAGAACCAGTACCGTCCATTATCTTGGCTCAGAGTATCATTGCTGTTTTCATGCTCTGAACCAAACAAAAACTCTTACAGTATTGATACAGTATTGATCAATACTGTATCAGTACAGTCAGAATAATCAATACATTTGGCTTTGATGGGTTGGTTCAGTTTGCAACTTCATATTTTTGAAAGCCTGAATAAAAAATTACTGAAATGTGGAATTTATGGTTTTTGAATGTATAAACTAAACATGCATGTTTAGAAACCACATGGTGCAGCTTCTACACCATGTGGTTTCTAAGATCTACACTGTAGATCTTAGTAAGAATGACTCAAGAAAACCCTCAGCAGGTGAAGAAACACCAAACGAACGTCTGAACTCAGTCCGATTTTTATCTCTGTTATTTTAACTTATTTTTTCTCTGCTTATCAAGAAAACATAGCAAACTACTTTTATAGTTTAATTATGTTTTGGTTGTTTCTTATTGGGTTGCAGAGTAGAGTTATCAACAAGAAGGCCGTTCTCCACAGTATTTGTTCTCTATGCTATGGAGAACAAATAATATTTAATATTAATTAAATAAATTAATGTTTATTTACTTCATATTAAATAAATATTATTTCTTTCATATTTTAAAGAAATATTTTAAAAATAAATATTTCTTTAAATAGTATTTAAATATTTAAAGAAATATTTTTATTTCTTTAAATATAAAGAAATATAATATAAAGCACCTGACTTCCTTCCACAGTTCAAAATATGAATGTGTTAGGTAAATTGTATTATTATCAACTATTTGTTATACTGTTTTATATGTTCTTAGTTTATGTACTCTTATTTGGTTTAGTAATATCTTTTAAGAAATATGTCTGTATTGTTAATAACTCTGATTTCCTTTCTCAGAGGGCCTCTTCTGAAGAAGAGCAGTGACAGCAGCTCTTCACAGAACGCCCTGCTTTGACCTCTTAGATAGTTATAAAACCATCGCCGTGAAGATTCACAACTTGTCCTGTTTGATCCCGGGTCAGGAACTGGATTAGCTAGTGTTAGATAGATTGTGTTGTTAGTTAGTGATAATCTTGGCGCTGTGACTGTGTGATGAAGTCTCTTTCCCCCTCCCTTTAGAGTTACAGCGCTCTCTGTGATTAGGGATCCTAAAGACAATAAAAAGAGAGGGGCAGGCAAATGTGCTTCAGAGCAGCAGGAGATTTGTAACTGAAAGCACATCTCTGTTTGTTCTCCTCGCGAGTATTAAGAATCTAACTTTCTCTTATCTTTCCTGTGTTATTTAAATAGGTGTCAACTCTGACAGAATGTTAGGTCAATTAGCTAATCTACTTGAAACTGTCTTTATATGTGTGTGTGCATGGAGGATTTATGACCTGTGTGTGTCTGTGTTTCCCTGTGATAGACTAGTGACCTTTCCAGCCTGTACTTACCTCTTTTTGCCTCCCGTATGTGATTAGTGAGACATTAGTGAGATAATTATCAAAGAAAATTTTATGACTGACAAAGACAACCTGAGTAAATCCAGTATGGAGTTTTCAGATGATCAGTTATTAAAGGACAAAGCTATCCATGCTAACCTTGGTCTGTGTAAAAACAGCAGCTGCTCCCTGAAGCTAATTACTGGTTGTGCCGCCTGGTTGCCAGCAAAATGTTTCACAGTGGAGATGGTGTGTTTGTGGTGATGTCCAGTGTTTGGTGTCGGCCAAACATTACATCTTGTCTGGTGACCAAAAGGACAATTTTTCTGTTCTAAACGGAAAAGATAAACAGATGTTGCTTAGAGGATAAATCACTCTGATTACAATTGGAAACTAAGGTTGGCAGCCTGAGCTTTAATTAAGCACAGATAAAAACAAATCAACAGCTGACAACCAGTAGCATCAAAGTATCGGCCTCAGTCGCTACACCTTCAGTTAATGTTGTAACACCATTGATGAAACCCTTCTTGCTGCAACTGTCACAGCCATGACAGCACAAAGATAAGTTGTGGTTTTGGTGGATGGTGAAGGATGAGGCAAGGCATGAACCAGATCTGATCAAGTGCAGTTCTGTGGAATTTCTTTCCATTTCTTCATGTTGTGGTTGACGGTGAGATTAGAGGCTCTATAAGTATCCAGTGATTCTGCAGTGAAGACTAAAGGTGCTACCTGGCTTAAGAAGACAGATCGTACTTCATCAGGTTTGCCAATAAAATTTCTGTTTATTTTTTTATCACCATTGTTTGTTTGAATTTTATTAACATGTATGCTTCATTTTCGCTTTCTTTAGTTTTCCAATTTGCATCATCTCATCGTCTCCATCATGAAGTTGTTGGCTGTGTTCCTCCTTGTTTTCTCCATGGTGGCTCTGGCCAGTGGTGACCGTGAGTGTTTTAAATATAAAGAAATCATAAAGTGACTAAAACACAAAGAAACATATTAACTCCTGCTTACAATATTTACAGCTGTCCCTGATGGTGGCTCTCCTGGTGACGGTCAGTTTGTCATTGGTTTTTATTTCCTCAGCCTGAGTGGTTGGAATATGAACTGTAATCCATAAAGTGACTAAAAAACAAACTAACTCCTGTTTAAAATGCCCACAGCTGCCCCCAGTGATGCTGATGAAGGTTAGTGTGTTTTATTTTTTTGTCGTTTTTTAGCCCTAACTCTGATCCATGATAAACAGAGCAGGACGATAAAGTAAGTTTACATGATTACTGTGTGTAGGTAGTTTGAGAAATTCGACTTTACTTGAGAATCATTTTTATGGAAAACATTTTTTTCTTTCCACTAAATTTTCAACAATAAGAATTCGACTTCACTAAAGTCAAATGACAAATGTGGAAGGAAATGTTTGAATTAGATGAAAACTGTTAAAACAAAAACCTGGTAACCTTGTTTCCTATGTTTTTCATGTTTGTACACAAGTGTCACTTGGTTATTTCTTGACATTGAAGGAGTGATCTTCAATAATGTTGAATCATTTTGATGTTCTAATATGTGAAAAATATGGTAATTTTTGTAGTAATGCCACATATCCCTCTTGATCTGATCTGCATTTGTTTTCCATCAGATCAAGTTGATTTGCTCCAGAGATCTGATTCTTGTCCCTCTGGCTGGACTCAGATCAACAGTCGCTGCTTTCAGTATGTCCTAAAACCCATGAGTTGGGCTCGAGCCGAGGTGATTTCCAACAACACTGTGCTGTTATTTTCTTTTGTTCTTTGCTGAAGAAGTCCAGCTACTTCTAATTGTTGTGTCTGTAGAGAAACTGTCTGTCGATGGGAGCAAACCTCGGATCAGTTCAGGACCTGAATGAGTAACGTCAGATTCAGGCCATGATAGCTACAGCAAGTTACGGAGCCAAAACAGCCTGGATTGGAGGCACTAATGCACAGGAGGTATTGTTGCCAGTACATTTGATTTGTTCTGTATTTTGTGAAACATTGAATTAAACAAGTTGTCTGCTATGTATTGTCTTCCAGGAGAACATTTGGTTGTGGAGCGATGGAAGCCGCTTCGGCTACACAGACTGGTGTTCAGGAGAGCCTAATAATGGTGGAGGCAACCAGCACTGCATACAGATGAACTATTCAGGTAAAGAAAATGTCACAATATTTTGGTTGGTAAGATGACTCATGGGTAATTATAACTAATTTACTGTGCATGTGAACTTTTTAGTTGACCTGCATAAACATTTACTGACTTTACAGCAGGAGCTTATATTATTTTTCTTGTGGCAAAAGGGTTTTTATGATGTGATGTGTGACAGATTTTTTTGTTCATAGATGAAAGGTGCTGGGATGACCAGAACTGTGCTGATCGTCTGTCTTCTGTCTGCGTCAAGAAACCCTGAAAACTGTGAGGTTCCCAAAGAGGCCTGATGTGTAAAACAGAACCAGTGGAGGATGAATGCTAGGAGTTTCTGTTTACCTGCCTTTCTGCACCTTCATAGAAAACCAAAATATATTTCTGCATCTTTTCTTCATATCATTTCTGTCTTTAATGCAACCGAAGGAACGAAGCGACAAGCAAACAGCAGCTGGATTGTCTCTCTGTAATCAGATCAGACTGAATGAGTTATAATAATGGATCATCTAAGCAAAACTTTCTTCTGTTCTTTGGCTTAGCAAGAATAAAACTTTGAGCAATCAAAACAAGACAATGTGTGGTTTATTCTGCCTTTGTGTTGTTCTGTTTTCTGAAACATTTTCTGGTTTTTGAAGATCAGAATTTGGATCAATAATCATCTTATTAAAGAAATTATTAATAATGCTCAACTTCTTTAGTTGAATCAAAAATTATAAGTCAAACTTGTCAGTGTTTCATAAACGAATAAATAACCTGATCACTTTGTCTGGGTCAATAGAACCCCAGCATCTTGTACTATTTTACCTTTGTATGGAAGCCCGGAAAGCCCAAATTAAAAAAGAAATTATCTCATGACATGGGTGTAAAACTCATTTTCATTTAGGACAATATCAAGATCATGAATGTCCTCAAAGTATTGGTTGTGGCAGAAAGAAATGATAAAAGTAAGTTTGACTATAGACACGATGCATATTATTATTCTTTGACATGCCATCCATAGCTGCGCTGCTGCAGTATAATTACTCTATGAAAAAAATTAAACCCGGAAATGTGGGTATTATTAATTTAGTGCAGTGCGCCACAGCAAAGGGAAAAATAACACAACCTTTGAAGAACAACTCAAAAATATTCATATTCTCTTTTGTTGTTCATGTGTTGGCTACACTAGACAGAGACCCATTGTCATAGCAACCGACTGACAACAGCTTCACTAGTGTGTCAGGAATCAACACCAAAAAACATTCAAACTTTTCCCATGCATGGAACAGAACATTCAGTTTGTTACAGTATTATGTTTTCAGGCTTGATACATAAAACTCTATTATGTTTCAAGCCACACAGGCTGTTGATGAGCCTGTCAGAGAGTTGCCTTTGTTTTTAACAGAACCGAATACACCAAACCCCACAGCACATCAACATGTTAAGGCTGTCAAAGTCAAGCTAGCATAACCAACCTACTTCCCACTCCCTTTTTTTATTAAAACCTTTTCCTGACCTGTGAAATGTGATACTCTTTGACTTTTTATCTAGTTATTGTAGTGAGTCCCTTTTTCTTTTATATGTCAGACGTACATGTGACTTTCAACATCAACGTGCCTTTGGATCTGGGACTTTCTCACCAACCAATCTCAGGTGGTGGTTCTCAGTGCAGGGACACCACAGGGCTGTGTGCTTGGTCCGGTTCTTTGTACACTGTTCACCAATGACTGTGCAGCCATCCACTCCTCTAACAGGGTTTGAAAGTTACCGCCGCAGTGGGTGTGATGTGGGCCGGCCTCTAGAGGCTGTCCAGTCTCTTTTGTTGTTATGCAGGTTCAGAGGTGGGAGCTCACTTTGCTGATTGGCTGTGGAGCAGCAGATGATGACCGTACCAATCAGATGCTGATGAGGCCCACCTATAAAAGACTCTGCCACCGTTCCTCCAGTGGGGCAGCTTTCATGCAGAGGCTTTGTACAGCTGACCACTTTGCTTCCTTGTTAGGCTTTTTGAAGAATGTTTTGGGCAGATTTGAAGTACTTTGTTCTGCTGACCCACTTTGTTCTGTTAGAAGATTGTGTTTGAGGAGTTTGGTACTTCCTTAGTGTTCACTTTTTCTTTTGAGTGGTTTTGAGTTTAAATGAGCATGTTTGGTTATTTTTGGTCATTTAATTAAGTTACACTTGACCTTCTTTAGTTTTGGGTTAAACCTTCTCAGTTGGGTTAGGAAGGTTCTGGAACCTTCTTTTTGTAATAAACCATTTTAAATTCTACATTTTCTTTCTCTGGACTCATTTATGTCACCTGGACCTTGGGGTCATATCAGGACCTGATAATAATGATGAGACCTGTACAGAGAGGAGCTCCAGCACCTGACCCAGAGGTGTTCACTGAACCATCCAGTACTGCAGAAGGTCCTCTGTAGTACCAGGACGTCCTGAGTCATGTTTGTTTATTGCTTTATTCATGGACTAGTGATCGTTTACGTTGATATCTTTCCCTAGCCTTTGAAGTGAGTCATAAATGCTCTATGATTCATTAACCTGAGCTGAAGCAAAGTCTTTGATTTTGAAGGTGTAGTTTCTGAAATACTCTTGAGCTCTTTAATCTTCCTTAGATTGAAAACAAATTAATCTCTGCTTACTAATGAGATAAAAATATTCAGAATTAAAGTAAATTTAGAAGAAAATGATAAGCAGCAGGAAAAATATCCAAAACCTTCTTTTTCCAGGCGTTAAGCTACAATGTGTGCATGATTTTCAACCTTTGGTGTGTTTTACTGTGTAAATACAAAATTTAGATATAAAGTGTGGTGCAGAAAAGGCTCTTTGCGACTGATACCATTGCTGGACGTGCCTGTCAGGGTTTCATGGACGACAGAGACACCTAGTGGCAGACTGCGGTAGTAATTTTAAAAATGAACCACCAAAGTGAGATCCAAGCTCATTATCCCTAAATTACTCATAATTTAATAAAGTCAATAATTGTAGTTGAAAATATTCTTCTTGAAGATGAACTGCTTTACCAGAAATATTGAAGGAAACAGATGAAATTTATCAAATTACATCTTTCATGCTGGAATAAGTAGTGAAAATTGAAAAAAAGCTTAAAAAAAGAATAATAAAGTTACATTTCAAAAGCTTTTATCTAATGCAAGATTAAAGTATGTAATGCATTGCATTTTATCTCAAAGAGCACAACTCAGTATCTTTAATAAGAGTATGAGGGCATACTGATAAGAAATAATAAAATAAATAAAATTACCATAGTCACAGAATAAAATTGAAATAATGAGAAAGTCGAAATAATACAAGAATAAAGTCATATTTCTAAGATAAAGTCATAATATTATGACTTTCTTCTTGTGATTTTATTATTTTTATTTATTTATACTCTGTCGTACCTTTACATCATTCCAGAAACCATGTAAACCGAAGCAACAGCTGGGATTGTTCTGGGCGTTTCTGTTTTTGTTGTCCTTGTTGCTGTCTTAATTGGTTCAATTGAGCTTTTCTCTTCATTTAAATTTAGCTGGAATATTTGGAAACATGAATTGTTCTGTTTGGTTGCTGCTTTGCACTTAAACTGAGAAAAGCAGCGTACACCATCCATGATCTCTGTCACACAGATGGAGAACAAACGGGAAACAACCTAGAAATGACAACGTCTCTGAAGAGAAAGTACAACGTGAGCAAGTCTGAAGGTGCAAATCGTCCTCAATCCTCACCGATGGCAGAGAGGCAGTTTGGAAGCATGAGCGACATTTCTGACCTGCGGCAGCCAGGAATGTCATAAACTACAAGTTATGGAAAAACTCAGTCTTCCAGAGACAGTTGACTGAAATTTCTGTTCACTTTATCAATATCTCTTTGTCAGATAAGATAATAAACCCACATTTTGCAGGTCTCTCATCTGGATTCTGCCTCTATATCAGTGGTTCCCAAACTTTAAACGCTCACGTTGCGTTTAAAGGTGGCTCTGTAAAACAGGTTACGTCATGTTAACAACGGATTAAACAGTTTTAACTGCTGATAAAAGTGACAGAGGACACAGATATGGGTAGTGCGGAAGCCCCTACTGTATCAAATTGACATAGGAATAACAGAGAGTTGGCCATTCTAAGGTAAAAACCCAGCGCATACAGCGTTCATGTTTTTTTGTTTTGTTTTTTGTTTTTTCCAACCAGACGGCTTCCTGTGCACCCCCCAACCGCCTGCAATGGCACGGCGCCCCCCATAGGGGGCGCGCCCTACAGTTTGGGAACCTCTGCTCTAGATCATCTGTTGGTTTGTTTTGTTTATCACCGATATTGACTTGACTGGAACAACTGATAAGAATTCTTTATAAATTAAAATGATGGTGAATGATTGTGAGAGCAGGTGTGACAAAAACAACTTTGACTTTTAACTCTCCCCTGTTGCTTAGATTCTAACTTTTAGATGATGGTTTACAGTCATCTGGCATTACAGACTTAAAGCAAATACAGTTAAAAAAGGAAAACAAAGAAGATGAGAGAATTAAAGTGACCTTAAGTAAGTATCATAAGATGTAAGATAAAGCTGATTGCATCGATCTAAACTTGCAAAAACAAGAATAAAGGTAGTTAGTGACTCAGTTTCAGAGGGATATTTGAATTATATTTGAATGAAGATGAGGGGGTCAGATGAAGGCAGATGATTTGTTGCAGACATTATGCTAATTATAAAACAAATTTATTTGCAATACAGTATTTACAGTAGTAGTATAAAAATATTTGTTTTCTCCATATTTTACGCTGTCAGCAGATTTTGTGCCATCCATATTTATTTATGACACACATACATCTTTACAGTCATTTACAGTTGTCTGTACACATGTTCAGTATTTTATTCCTGCATTTTAGCTTTTGCATCATCCTTACAACATCTGTTCCCTGTTAAGTAATTAGAGTAAAACTCATGTAATCATCAAAACTTTGTAACTTAAAACTGATTTCTAACAACAATAAAACAGGGAACACATGTCTTTTACAAATGTTAGTATATAATCAATAGATGACAATTTGAATACAGAAGAGAAAATACGGCTAGAGTCTAGAGTCAGTAGGTAAATACTTTTAAAAACATTTTCACACTAAAATACATTGGACAAACCCAAGCCTTGTTGTTGTGTGCAGAAACTGTAGGTGTTAACCATTAACCTGGGTTGGGTTTTTAATCCAGTTTCTGACTTGTGGGCATAAAATGAGGACAGCATCCTTTTTTCTGAGAAACAACTTGTACATCGTTTTCAATAATCTAACCACAACTGACCTACTAAAGGACGAAAGACTAACTCAGAACATGAAAGGCAGTAAAATGTGTCTTAATAATACTTTTTATTAACAAATTGCATGTGGAGGAGGATAAGGCAACTTCAAAAACTGTTTACTGACAAAAGTTTGTATTTCTACCCAAATTAGGATTTTGTATTGACTTTTGTTCATTTTATTAGCTGATTTACGCCTAATCTATTCATTTTACCTAACCGTAACTATTATCAGTATACAAGTAAGACTAACCTTTACCAAAACTTTATTCACAACTTAAATCTAAACCTAACCCTTACAAAGGGGTCCACCATGTTAAGATGAGGTTTGGTCCCCATAAGGCCCATCGGTCTTCAGAAGGTTGGTAAATGTCCCAGAAATGGTCCTAAACAGAAACTAAACGTGCACGCACGCATGCACGCACGCACGCACGCGCGCACACACACACACACACACACACACACACACACACACACACACGCACGCACGCACGCACGCACGCGCACACACACACACACACACACACACACACACACGCGCGCGCGCGCGCGCGCGCACGCAAGCACACACACACGCACGCACGCACGCACGCAGACATTTGCGTGGCTATTTTTGTGGGGACTTTCCATTGACTTCCATTCATTTTTACAGCCTAAACATTACCCTTACCATAATTCTATCCCTACCCATTACCTACCTAACACTAACCCTAACCAAAACTCAAGTCACACCTTAGCCCTAAATTTAATCCCTGGTCCAAAAACAGCGTTTCCCCTTGTGGAGACCAGGCTTCGGTCCCCACAAGGAGCAATTGGGCCCCACAACGTAGTATGTGTCAGATCAACTGTCCCCACAAGGTATTACAAACAAACACACACACACACACACACACACACACACACACACACACACACACACACACACACACACACACACACACACACACAGCTTAAGTTGCTAGAAAAGTCCATCGAGAAAACACCCTCACCCCTCAGCAAAGGCCAGACACAAAGCTGATGACAGCGACTTTGCAGCTAAAACCACAAACACCTTTTTAAAGCAAACATGAGAGACATTTCCACTTCCTCTTCACAGTCACTAGAGTTATGCATTTTGAATCTGCTTCACTGTGAAACAAAACTCTAGATTTAAAAACAAAGCCTTCCTCTCCTGTTGAAATTTGATCATAAAATAAATACATCCACTTGAGCACCAAAGAAATCTGGATTTTTTTTTTCTGGATGCTGGAAACATTTCTCTGAACTGATATGGTCGAACACACATCATCTTCTCTGAGGTCAGCGGCTTCTGGAGATTACTCACACAATCCTTTCCATGATAACATCAAGATTCTCCCTCTGGTCTGCATCTATCTGAGTAGCTGTAAAAAAAGAAAACAGATGGTAATTAGATCTACACGTTTTATGTTTTCAGCTCTATCACTTATTGTTTTGTTTGTAGGAATATAATTGATGAACAGGAAGATTTATATTTTAGAATATATTTGATGTCATTTAGCAACAACAAAAACCTGCTCAAGCTTTTTAAAGTAGATTTTGCATCATTTAATCTTAATTAATAATCATCTTGTTCCTAAATATCCTTTTGAGAAAAGCAAATAGTTAGAAAGTATGCTCAAAATGTGAAAAAATGGTCAAAAAGGCTGTTTCTTTAGCAATAAACTGAAAAGTTATCTTCAAAGAAAGGCTCAGTGATTCAGAGCTGTGGTCGCTGCCTTAGATCTTTACAAATCAGCCACTTCCTTCAAAGTGTGCTAACTCAAAAACACCACTATTACAAAACCAACCAGTGACATCACTACATATATATATATATATATATATATATATATATATAAAATTACCCTAGCTATCAATTACCTACAACATCGCCTCCTGCTGTCTGATTTCCTTGATTTGTCTGCAGTTGTGATATTGCTTGAAGATTTCAAAACACAACAGAAGAAATTAGACCCAGAAGGTTAAAATGAAGATCTGTCTCATCACTGTGTGATGTGAGTTGCTCTATTTAATGGCCACACTATGTGCATAAATACTGTCCAGTTTCTCTATTGGTTGATGTTAGTTGATTATAATTCAGTCTATTTTTTTTTCTTTTAAGATTTTAAAAGTTTCTGAGTTGAAAGAGTGGAAATGAGAGAACAGGACGTCCAGGACAGACAGCGTTACCTCTCTTCCTGTCTCTGTATATGAGTCCCAGTAGGATGGTGGACAGCAGGTAAGGTATCCCCACTACCAGGTGACACAACAGTCTGGAACCAGGAAATGAAACTGAGGCTGTGGGCAAAGCCGAAGATGTTGGTGACAGAGATGCTGTAGATAAAAACAATACTTTCTTTTTAAATTCAAGTGCAGGCATTTATGTAAAAAAAAAATTAATTGCAATGATGTGACTTCAGACAGCTCTGAAGTGGAGGTCTATTAAACACTGTAGGAATATGAAGGATTCTCCTCACTGAGCTGGACGTGTTGGTTGTTTTGGTCACTGAAGACCGACAGCCAGCTGCCTTCTGACTCTCCAAGCCCTGCGGCGCTGCAGGTGTAGAGCCCCTCATCGGATTTGGAAGCGCTGAGAAGGGTCATCTCTCCTGAGCAGTTGCTCCTGATGAGGCGGCCATCTTTGAAGAAGTTGTATTTGTGTTTGGAGGCGTTGGTCTCAGCTTTACAATACAGAACCACAGCAGCTCCTTCTGACACCGGCATGGCAGGACTCTCCAGAATCACTGCGCGATCTTTGGGGGAGAAAAGAATAAATTAGGTTTTAGCATTTTGAGCCTCTATGCTCTATGCTCTAGGCACATTGGCTGAGGTAGTTTTTAATTTAAAGCTACAGCACAGATTCTTTGTTTGTAACAATCTTATTTTGGAGCAGAGGATGAAAACATAAAACAACAAACAAGAAGAATCCTTACTTTAAAGTGGCAAAAAAAAGCAATGTAATAATATTAATAAATGTTCAACTTATTTTTAATCAAAGGCAACTCTCAAGAAATAAGAGTTTGACTTAAAAGAACTCAGTGTTCCAGCATTTCTGAAGTTTTCTGGAAGTTTGTTCCAGACTAGAGAAGTCTAAAAACTGAGCCCTGATCGGACGGATGGATGGACGGATGGATGTTTCTACATCTTTCTGGATCATTAATCGGTTTATTCTGAAAATGTTTTTCAGGTGATAGAAGGCCGACTTTGTAACTGTCTTTATGTGACTCGTAAGGTTCAGGTCTGAGTTCATCACTACTTCCAGATTTTAGGCCTGATCTCTAGTTTCCAGCTGTAATAACTGAAGCTCTGCATTGATTCTAGATCCAAAAATAACAACTTCAGAAAACTGAATAAAGATATTCCACATCCACGCTTTCATTTGTTCTATTGATCTACTCAAAGCTTGAATTGGTTCATAGTGACCTGGTGAAAATTTAAAGTAGAGCTGTTCATCATCTGCATAATTTATTTATTAGAACTGGTGGAAAAATGAGGGGCTCCAAACTGACAGATGTTTAGGAGTGGAGTTCGTTTAGAAACAGTACTGGTCAACTGTACCGGTTATGGTGATGTTGACCTCATTGCTTCGCTCCCCTGTGTCCGACTCGCACCAGTACACCCCGGTGTCCGTGGGGTAGGTGTTACCGATGGTGCAGGTGGAGGCCGCGGAGGGGAAGCCCCAGCCGGAGTAGCATGGCCTGACCCCGCTGTCTGAGGTTCTCCTCTTCACCTTCCAGCCGGTGGAGTTGATCGGATCCTCGCAGCTCAGGGAGATGGAGTCGTAGCGGAAGAACTGGGACCGGTCAGGAATGACCTGAAGGCAGGCTGAGGGGGATCAGACGGCTCACATCGCAATACATTCAGGGGAAATATTACTTTAAACACAATGAAAATAATTTATCAAAAATAGAGTACGGATGGAGGTGATTAGAGGATGAAGTGGAATTCAAACTCGCAATGTTGCATTAGGAACAAAAAACAGAGGAAAAGACATTGAAGGAAAGACAAAAATGAAGAAATCAACAAATAAAAACTGGAGGGCAGTTGAAAACTAACAGAGGAAGTTGCACAGAAAGTGTGAATCTGCTCCAGAAAATCAACACAAACACTGAGAGAAAAAACAGCATGTGCTGGAAAATATTTTTACAGTTTGATCAGAAAAGCAAGCGATCGCTTTAGGACATAATGAGAGATTACAAACAGGCGAAAGCAAAGCAGTGGAAAGTTCACAATGTTTTTACTCACTCAGCATCAGGCAGAACGGTGTTACCAGCATCCTGTCTGACCGTCGACTGACTGAAAAACACGCTTCTCACTTCCTTTGTGAGAAGCAAAGATCCTGCAGGCGCTGCAGGGGCTACTGAAGGGCTTCAGACTCATGTTTCCTTTCTGAAGATGAAGGTTCACAGAACAAACTATGTGCAAACTATTCCAACTGGGAATGGTTCTTTATGGGGCGTTAAATCCAACACAACATGACGCGAAACTCTTTGAAGACAAAGGTGACCAAGAGCTAGATTTTCTCTGACCAGTCAGCTGAGAGCTACTACATATTCATTGACATAAGGGACAGAAACAATTTTAAAACGAAAGAAAAACTAATACAGTCCCCACTTTAGAGGAAGCTTTGACACTAGTTTCACATCTAGTTTATCAGTCATGGCAGTATGAGCCCTAGGCAGGTCAGCAGGTGTCCATCAGGCATAATCCATCTGTACTTTGATTAGACAATCTTCACATGGGAGAATGCAATCCCACAAATACCAGATACGAAACCAGATGTCGCACTGGATTTCATTCCAGTAATTTGTGAGTGTTAGCATCTCATTTTCAACAAAGATAGCCAGGTTGAAAAACAGGATGTTATTCTGGAGGCAGGCTCATTGTGTTTGACATCCTCACCAAATGGGAAGCACAAAAAGTGAGATTCAAGATAGAAAAAGTCAATAAAGAGCCTCTTAAACTGTCTGAATACGCTGATGGTATCAAGCTGTATGTTGTGAAGGTTACGGTGTTGCACCCTGCTGGAAAGCAGCTGTAACTTGCTGATCATGGTAATTGTCTTGAACTTGTAGCTCTGTGTTGAGCTCACTGATCTCTGGGAAGTGGCAGATTCAAAAGCAAAAACTAATCTTTAGGTTTTGTAAAACACACAACACCCAGAACCAATGAAGTGAAAGTGATATAAATTTGTTATAAAAGTATTACTGATTGCACTTTAAAAATTAGGTAACTTTATGTTATTAAAGGTAAAGTTTAAACAGTAATGATTTATTGGTTAATGTCAAGTTGTCATAACAAAGACATTTTGAATAATGTCAACTTTGTATTAAAAGTGTCATAATTTACCAAATGACACTTTATGACAACAGTCATAAATATTCATGAAGGCTTATTGATGTTCATGACATGTGCTATGTCATGTTTATGGAAGTGTCATGACAGTCTTATTCACCCCCTTCAAATAAAGTGTTATCTGTTGGGGTTGCCATCAGCAGAATTGGCTGGGAGAGAAGAAAGGAAGTCCATATAATGCATGCAGCAAGGTGGCGCACCATCAGCTGTTTTCCTTCTTTAACTGAAAATTCAGTGACAATATACAGACTTTTGAAATGCAACTTTATCCAAATGTTTATTTTATTTATTCTTGTTCATTTGCATCTGTGTAGAAACAAATACATAGGAGAAATTTGTAGCTTAAGAACATATATACATAAAAAACATCAACAAATGGACACAAAGGATGTGTCCTTTGGATGAGAACCAGCAGCATGGATCCACAAATACATTATTAATACAGTATCACAATTAAATTAACATCAACAATTGAAAATAAACAGTTTTTTAAAATAAAGTGGTCAACCTAACGGTTTACCTGGTGGGGGTTAATGTGAATAATGCCAGCCGTTTATGGGCGAGAGTCAGAGTCATTTTCTGAAAATATAATACCTTAAAAACCTTTAAGCTTTAACGTGCCCTTTAAAATTTTCATGTCTGTCCCAACTGTAGCTACAAACTTGGAAAAACAGATCCAACCCTGTATGTAGTATATAAAATAGCGTCATAACTCAATGCTCATCATGTCATTCTTATTTTCCTCACGTTCATGTATGACAAATATCAAACTTTATTCTAAGTAACAATAATGTAAAGACAAATATAAAAACAGACATATGGGCCTATAACCCTTTACAAAAAATAAATAGTCATCAGCTTTGCTTTTTAAAAATATCAAACTGGCTCAAGTGCAGCAAGTAATTCCTGCCTTGGAAATAAATCCCTGAGAAAAAAAACGTGGACGCTTGTGATGGCTCATAAAAATACAAGTTTCATGTTTGTTGTTTTTGACTATAACATTTCTTCCAGGGATGTCCAAAGTATGAACCTCTCTCACTAGCTTTGGTAACCAAGCAATTATTATTTTTTATTTTCAGCTAAGAATATATTTGTTTAGGAGTGATGGCTCTGTTAGATTTATAACATTCAACAGGATTTATATGTATTGAACTTCAAAAAGCTAAAACGGCCTTTAATACATTAGAGGTGCTTAAAGTCCAGTGTTCATTGTACATTGACCACAACTCTGACTGTCCTTATTAAAACTGGTAAACTTATTGAAAAAGTAATTGAAAAATACATTCATGCTTAATATCTGGCATTCATTTTGATACTTAGATTCTCTAAAAGGTTTGAAGTGCAGCGTATTCTGGCTTCAACCTCTTGAAACCATTTCTGTAAAAATCAACACCTTCACCTACATTTGGTTAACATATCTTTGTATACAGTTGCCAGTTCTGTTTATTGAACAGAATCATATTTAATAGTTTTATGAATTATGTTCAAAGAAAATAATCAATTATGAGTTAATTCATGATTGAAGATGTTTGTTTTCTTTAGGTTAAAAACGAAACCTTAGTCTATGTTAAGATTATTTGGAAACATATTTGTCTTTTCTTGTACATATTACATACAAATATATATTTGTATTTATAATAAATATTTATTATAAATATTATAAATAAATAAATATTATTTATAATAATATATTTAAATAAATATTAAAATATTATAAATAAATATAACATTTGTATTATATTTGTATGTAATACATATTACATACAAATAAGACAAATATGTTTTGTACATACAAAACATATTTGTCTTTTCTTGTAACAAACAAGTTTTGATTGAATTTTTCTGGCACACAGAGATTTTTTATGCTTAATATAAAGGTTCACCTACACCATAAATGTGGAAATGTATTTTTTTTTTCTAACAGCTATCAGCCTGAGAAACCGAAGACGTCTGCTCTGTTCGTGTTTCAATGTGGTGTTTGGTTGGTGTGGCTTTGACATTTCAAGCCACTCTTTCAGGAAAATGAGGAAGATTTTTAGGATTTTTTGTTAAACTTGTCTTGTTTAACAATTTCAGGTTAGGGTTAGAGTTATCTAAATGTTTTCTCTTCTTCAGTCATGCTGTTTAGTTTGTTTTCCACCAGGGTTTGCTGGATGAAGGGGTCAGAGGAGTCACTTCCTTTGATTTGGTCCGATTTGTCGGTCATCTTTGGTTGCCTCCTTCCCTCTGTGTGAAAACATTAAATATTGACAGTGTTTCATGGATGCTCTAATTTTGAACAGTCATTACATGAGTAAAATAAATGAACAATGGGTTCGCATAGTTGATGAAAAAGGTGTCTCTTCATATCAGGTCCACTCAAACATTAGACATTTTTAAAACCACTTTGAAGTCTCACTTTTATTCTTTGGCTTTTAATCAGAATGAGTTCCGTCTTAATTGTGTTATTGATTAGCAAGTTTCTCCTTTTTACATGTCTTTTCTTAAAATGTTTGTATGTCATTTATTAATTACACACTTTGGTCAACAGCTGCCATCTCTGGATACATTTACAGACTTTATTGTCTGTAAATGGATCTATAATTAAAACTTTGTCTTTTCTTTCTATAGTTTTCATGGCATTTAATAAAGAGCCCGTCTAAAGGAAGCCGTGCCAGTGTTGTCACTTTGGAGCTACATTTGCACTAATGAGCAATTGACAGGTGTACCTAATAAAGTGGCCGGTGAGTGTGTAAATATAATACAATATATCAATTATGTATTGAAGCTTGTCTGTTATGTTGTGTCACTCATAGATTTGTAGTTTTTTTTAATGTGATTTAAAATGATAACTTACCACAACTGGAGCATTTCTTGCTAAAGCACCGACACAAAATGAAACCAGTCAGGCAAGCTATCACTGTTACTGCTACTGAGAGGCAAACCACTGTACTGTGGGATTCCTTCCAGAAACCTGTAATGAAAGATGTGTCAAGATATCAGTCCTAAATATGCTCAAGATTTATTTCTTAAAGAATTTGTATTATGTCCTTTTTTCTGTGGTGAAGTAAGTAGGTCATGTTTTCAAGGGTCAGATGGACGAATCTGACATGGAGTTATGAAAAGCAGGTCTGCTATCTGTTGGCAGTAAGGTCATAACGTTTTCTAGCATGGGGTTTTAATTAGGCCCAGCCAACTATAAGGAGTCGAGCTGATTTTGCACAAAAATGAATAGAATAAACAAGAACAAATGTCATGCATTGTTAAAGTAGGGATGCACCGATCCACCCGTTTCACTTCTTATACCAATGTCTGAGGTTTAGTATGAGCTGAAACCAATCTGATACGGAAAAACTGCTGAACTGACTTAATGTAAAACAGACAACATACTACATTACAGACTGACTCGGTAACTCAGCAGCAGCACACCAATGGCTTCACAATCAAACATGTAAAAACAACTTGAATTTGTTCAGTCAGTGCAATTAGTGAGTTTAACAGCCAATGCAGCCTAAATAGAAAATAAACTAAAACTGACAAAACCAATAGGTTGACCATCTTGGTCAAACATGTACAAAATAAACTTCAACAAATCCAGGCCGGTACAGATATTAATACTGGATTGGTGCATCTCTAGTTTAAAGCAAATGTTTTAAGTTGACATCATTCTGCGTCATGTAAGTGAAATCATTGAGATGGGAAAATCATTTAAATAATGATCTGTAGTTTAAATGATCAGAGATTTGTACCTGGAAGGAGTATTTCTGCCACCTTGCTTTGATTCCTCCCTGTCTGCTTGACTCTGCACACAACCCTGTAATGAATTATACTGCATGTTAAAAATGAGAAACTTTTTCTGAGACATGTTGATATTAACAACACAAAGATTTGCACTAAAACTGCCCAATGCTGATCTCATAATAATGTAAAAAGCTTTCAATCTGGACACCAGTGAGACATCTACAACTAGTGGAGTATCAGCTCCCTCTAGTGGTTGTTGTAGAAAGAGACGTGCACACTGGAAAACACCTGAATTTACCCATCAGTCTGTCCAAACACCTCCAGGAATATAAAGAAACTCTAAAGGTAACTCACCTGCTTACTGGTTTTAGCAGAGTGACATTTTGCTTCATGTTGTAACATCCTCTGGGATCTTGTTCTTGTTTTGTCTGTTTGTCAGTGAATTCGTTTCCTTCATCATCCAGGATTGTCATAAGCGGCGCCGGCTTCCAGCAGAGGGCCTTACACTCAACGGTCACTTCTCCACCGTCAGTAGAAACCACAGAAATCTTCGGATCAGACAACGAATCTGTGGACACAGAGACCATCACTAACACTGCCGTGAAGAGTGTTTAAAAGTAAATATTCACTAACTAAAAGGGAGTGTTTCCTCTGTTACTTGCTGATGGATAGTTAGGTCGTTAAAAATAAGGCCATGAGCAGTAAAATAGACGACAGTAATGAAATAAAATCAGTTTGTCCACTTAAATTCTCCAGGAATTGTTTTTCTTATTGGTAATTTCATCATTTTTATGGTCAAAATTGCTGAATTTACACACTGCATGTTGAAATAGTTGAAATAAGACCTGGGTGAGGAAGTGTATTGCTGTGCCTCACCTCTGGGGGCGCTGTACCGCACAAATGAATGAAGCAAGCAATTGGTGCATGCTCATTGCTGTCTGTCTTCATATTGCCAATGTATTTGTTTTTTAATAACACATTTTCTAAATATGTTGACGCTTCAAAGTCTGTTTGATACATTTAATGTGACTTATTTCTGATCGGCCATCGATATGCAGTGAAAATACAGTAGTGGCTAAGGCAGAACGTACCATGCCTCACTGATAGGGGGCAGTGTGGAGCCCCACAGACAAACAGAGCAAGAGCTGCTCTTCTTCTACGCATTGAAAAGACTGAAAGCAGTTCAGATGGAACAGAACTGCTCAAGGCCACCGTCTTTAGCTGCCAGATTCTTGAGGATGGCAGAAAAATTAGAAACAAGGATGATATTTATTTTTTTTTACAACAGAATTATGGAGATATTTGACGTTGTAAAATAAAGGTAAGATTAAATACAATTTTCAGTTTCAATCAGAACAGAGAGGTCAGCCAAACAAAACATTTAAATAATAAACTAAAAATGTGACCTTATTAAATATTATTTTATCTTTCTTGCTATCATATTGTTAGACACTTGGGTATGGTCAAAATGAAAATATAGTTTCTATATTGGATTGTGGATTTGTACGTTTGACTCCGGTGGAGTCCCACCAGTCATGAACATCACTGCATTTACTGATTTGAGCCCATAAGTCCAAATCATATCAAAAGCCTTTTTCTTCTCTAAACATAAAAATATTAGGCTCTTGCTTACAGGAAACAAAGTTTACCCTTTACATTCCTCATAGTTGTGTAACCTTGATTTTAAAAAATGCTATTTGAATAAAATGACTTACAGCACTATGTTAACTCTCTCCATCAATAAATGGTGGGAACAGATGAGTTAGCAAACAAAAGTTAACTGACAGAAACGTACCAACAACCAGCTCCACTTGTGTTTGTTCTTTGGTTCCGTTCTTTTGGATTATCAAACATTGGTACCTTCCGGTGTCGGACAGCTTCAACTTGGAGATTCTTAGTGAGTAGTTCCCATTTTGCAGCTGTCTCAAGATGAGGTTTGTCCGGTCCTCGAAGTCGGGATCCTTCATCCCGAAGGTCTCGCAGCCATCGCGGTACAAGAAGACGATTACTGGCTTCAGCCCTTCCACCACTTTGGACCACTCCACCGTAGGAATGTCTTTATTAGCTGGGATGTTGAAAGTGCAGGGAAGGACGACGTCTCCACCAGCAAAAGCATCAACTTGTTTAGACTGAGCATGTGCGGAAGAAACGCCTGCAAAAATAACCATCATTAGCAGATTACTGACTTTTCCAACGACAAAAACAAGATACCAACCACATCTGCAACACTTTATTTGAAGTGTTACAGATTGATATTATCATAAACATGATGTTATGAACATAAAGGAGTCTTTATGAATGTTTATGGCTGTTGTCATGAAGTATCATTCAGTAAATAGACACTTTAAATGCAAACTTAACACGTTTAATAGAGTTTTAGTGCAATTTTGCATTAAAAGAGTCATATTTACCTAATGACACTTCATGAAAACAGTCATATGCATTCATGAAGATTCCTTCATGTTTATGACATGTCATAAACAGTCTTATGCACACCCCATCAAATAAAATGCTACCACAGTATCTGCTCCTTACGCATAACAAAACTGAAAGCAAAGACGAATTTTTCAACCATCTATGAATCAATTTACAATTAACTATCAACCTAAACTCCAACTATGGAAGTTTTTCAGGGACAATGCGGCTCTGGACTTACATTTAGAGGGGAATCTGTGGAGAGAGCTAAAAATTAGGGTGATGACAAGGCGGCCTTTCAGGATGGAGCTCAACATCAGATGGGGGTAGAGTCCTATAACTGATAATGTTTTTACTATTTATTATTTAAAAAGGCATATATAACATTTAAATTAAATGTAAAGAAAACCAAATTTCTACTCCTGTTTTATTTATTTTTTCTCCATAAGTTAACATCCAGAGTTTAGTGGCCATTTCAAAGGAGATTTCATGAATGATGACGATATAACATTTTGTCAAGTCACACCTGTCTGAAATATTACTGTTCTGATACCAAGAGCGTAAGGAATCCTGTAAAACCGTAGTTAGGAATAAGGCCCAAAGCCAGAGAAAGCAGACAGAGAAATGTAATTATTTTGCTATTAGAGGAATTTGTTATCCTTTCAGGTTGAAGGTCCAGGTTGACATCCATCCATGTGCCTTAAAGCTCTAAGCCAATTTTCACCAAGCAGAGCACATTTACAATGTCTACTTTTTATTTTTGTCATTGAATGTGGATTATGTTTGACTATCTTGACTGCTGCTCATCTGTTTGGACAATAAAGTACTGAACTAGATTGATTTCAACTCAAAAATCTTGACTTTAAATGAGTAGATTTGGATGAAATAAAGATAATTACTGTGGCATTATTGTACAAATACATATGGCCATCTCACAACTCTATCATCCACGATAAAAGCAATAATATCTCCACTTCACCTTTGAAAATGATGGAGGTAAGCTTCTTATTTTCATCACAAAAAACATCTGATACACATGATTTTAACTGTCACTGTGTTCATCAGACAAAATGTTTAAAGATGAGCCAGCCTATTAAACAATAACTATATGAACAGTGTAGTTGGACACAACTACATGACAGAAATGTAAATGCAGGAAACGTGTAGTTATAATCAGAAACCCAATCCCACTCAAATTGAAGATCGATTTATTTACTGCATGTTTATGTCTGTTCAGGCTCAGATGCAACGGCACTGAAACCATATAGACACAATCAGATGACTTATTACCCCGCGATAATAACTCAATATTCCATGGAAAACCCTTATAAGCTTGTATTAAAGCAGGAAGTACAGCGGCCACCATAAAAAGGCTTACAGTATCAATTATGCCGCATGAACTGATCAGTAATTATTGCGAGGGAACGCAAAAGAAAAATAATTCCCCTTGTCCCCTGGAGGGCTGACCTACTGATTCACCGCAAATCGTGTCAGAAACAGAAAACAAAAGATTTATTACTCCTTACCTGTGAATAACAGCGCCACTTGCACCAGGAAAAGACGCAAATACATCACAGGGCGATAATATGTAGTTATTTTTCCTTTATTTTCAGGAGATAAAGCAACAATCGTCTGTTCACGTTCAGATCCAGACAGGAAATGTTACTTCCGATATAGTTTCGTGTTGCATTCATGGTAACTCCGAAAAATGATTTCAAACAAGTTTAGCCAAAACTGAACGATTTCCAAAAGAAAGTGTGATCAATTATTAAGTTCAGGGATGGGGTTAATTAAATCAAGTGTAAAACTGGCCACATTTTATTAAAATTTTTAAATAATGGATTACTGTTTTCTCCTTTTTGCATTTTTTTTTTCACGAACATGTACAATCTAGTTGGCCTTTTCAATTTGCCAGAATAAAACAGAAGGGAGTTATTCTATAACTCAAAGGTGCGTCGTGCTGCTTTCACTGCAGTCGGACATAACAGGTTCACGCTCGTAATGTTCTGTTTTCATCTATCTATCTATCTATCTATCTATCTATCTATCTATCTATCTATCTATCTATCTATCTATCTATCTATCTATCTATCTATCTATCTATCTATCTATCTATCTATCTATCTATCTATCTATCTATCTATCTATAAAGTTCTTTCCTGCTGGCAAAACGAACCTCATCAACAAGTTAAGACACTAAATAATAATATTAACGACACATTAAACATATTGCATTTGAATAAATCAAACATAACGTGGCTGTATTTGTAAACATGTTAATGTAGTGCTTGAATTATTAAAATAAATGCAATATACTCGGTTTGACCAGCAACAAGTAGCAACTCCAGATGGTTTTCCAGCACATTCAGAAGTTTGGGATTTTAGCATAAAGATTACGTTTATAGCAACAAGAGCCCCACTGTAACTGTTTGCACTAAAACATTTCTAGCTGTTTTTATCAGGACAGCAAAACTGCTACTGTTTCTTTAAAACCATTTATTAAAGGTATTAACCTCAGCAGGAAAAGTATTACCTAACTTAGACTTAAAATCTGTCTCCACTTCAAAAGGAAATGAATAACTCAACTGGATTTTTTATTAAAAAATGTCTTTGATCCTATTTTGTTACACAAGATTGAATGATTAAATCTGGCTGTTATTTTGTCACCTACATCATATGCTTTAAGGAACTTACCTTTAAAGAAGATCGCTCCAACCACAAAGCAAAGCCAAAAATACATCACCAGGTGATCTGAACTGAATTTCCTGTTTCACAAGAAAAAAAAGTTGTTTAATTAAAAAATTAAAAAAAATCCACGTGTGTGAAGAGGCCTTTTAAATCCTGTCAGCAGAAAGGCTGGTCTGAGTCTGTTAGTGCTTTAATCTGTCTTTTATTTCCTGGGTGTGGCATGCTGCACATAAGGTGATCACACCATAGCAACTGTGTGGAAACGTATATGATTGTTTTATGGGTGCAGCTCTTCTCTCGTGACAAACTGCAAACCTGTTTCACCTCTTTTGTCTGAAAGAAAGAACCCCAGCCAAACATCAGAACTGAGCTTCATGCAGTGGTTATGAACAGTTTGAGTGAATGGAAAATCCCAACGTGTTCGTCTTCATTGTTACCTAAAGGCATGTAAAGCTTTCACAACTCTGTCACAACTAAGCCGTCTTGGAAAAAGAAGAAAACAACATTCATACAATTACAGACTTTAAAGGCTCATTACAAACTTACATGTTAATAAAATAAACAAGAGGACGGCTGGAAGTTTGCTCAGAAATTATGAAAAACACCTACATTTTTTTCTGCAAGTTTTTTCTTCCTGTCAGGAACCATGTTTTTATTTTACATGACATTCACAAAAAGTAAGCATAAATATTAAAATAATGAAAATATTATCTCAATACTTTCAGGTCACTTTTTAATATTCAACAGATTTTGTGCAGCTTCATGCCAGGTCATTTTTTATTCATTATGATAAAAATATTTCTTCTTTCCAGTGTTTCTTATAAGATTACTAACAGAATAACATTTTAATTCTTATTTAATCCTACACAGATCTCAGTTTAATCTCAGACTCAAAAATGTATTTCATGTTCATTAATTCTCACAATCTTTTTAATAATCTAACTTAGTCTAAAGTTAACTCAGGGCTAAACATTCAGAATATTTACAATACCTTGGAAAAGTTTTACACTAAACTTTTAACACTTTAACTTTAACACTTTGTTCAGTCCAGTTCAGACTTTTAATCTGACCTTCATGAAGTTTAGCCATGAAAAGCTTCAATCAAAAACAAGTTGCAGCATGCCATCCGTCATTCAGTTTCTTAGAAACATTCAGGAACATGCTTTTATTTACACCTGAAGATCAGTCATAATATATTAATTTAGGATTTTAAAAGTTCAAGTCATCTTTAAATTAGTCCAAAAGGAGGTTTGAGATGAATCACATCCCATAAATTAACTGCTACATGTCAGTGTGCCCTTGGTAAGGCTCCCAACCCAAAGATTTCTACCCATCAGTGTATGAATTTGTGTGCAGCTGAGTCAATGTGCTGACTGTGTTTGTGTTGCTCCTTTTGGACAGCTGGACAGATGTTTCAGGTCAGGAACAGGCCCGGTTTGGCTCCTGATCTCCCGGTGAGTTTTCCGCCTCAGCGTCAGGATCGGGATCAGACATCGGAGATCGGGTTTCCCAGGAATCCAGAGACGATCCGGTGGATCTCTGGCTGGTTGTTGGATGGCTGTGCTGGCAGGCTGGACGGTTCCAGGAACGGCTGTCGTCTATTTGGATGGTGTCTGCTTTGCGCCTCTGCTTGTTCAGCTCCTCCAGGATGCTGTTTTGCCTGTTTTCAGTCAGACTCAGCTGGTTCAGAAAGGAGTTGGATTCACCGAAGTCAGTCGTCATGGTTTGGTCCAACTTGTCCTTTTGCTCTGACGGTTTTTCTCCATCTGGGTTCAGACAGTCAGAAAAAGAGTCAAATGGAAACATCAGTAACATTTCATTTTTTTTAAAGAATGTTTATTCAAAAGAAGGAAACACAAGCAATCAGGCACAAGCATTTTGTCACTTTCCTAAAATAATGTGACAATTTTTTTTGTCATAAAATGATTTAGGCAAAAAAAAAAAAAGAATTACTCAATGAGGCTTTTATTTTAGGAAGGTGACAATGTGTTTATCAATTAGAAACTGAAACTTTATCAGAAAAATAAATTATCTGATGCAGAATGAGGCATGAACCAGTTTATAGTAAAAGAAACATAAAACCACAGAGAGGAGCAACAGGAAATGGACCAAATGGAAGAAGCAGAAGTTGAAACTCCAGTCATGAAGCCACATTGGGAAATAATGTTACTTCTGAAGGTGTCAGTGAGTGAAAGAGGGAATGAAACCAACAATCCTGCAGAAACTTCCAGTCAACATCATCAGTTACTGAATGCTGCTGCTATGATTGATGAACTTAGATTAATATCTAATCTAAGTTAAATAGATTAAATTTTGGGGAACAACTTTTTCTAGTGCAGCTGTTATTTCAGATTAGTGGTATTATCCCATTTGTATAATTTCTCTATGTGTTACTATAGTTCACATTATTAATATTTCTAGTTTAAATTTTTTCTTGCTTTACCCCTTTTCAAGTTTAAACTATTTTTTATTGTTTTTCAAAATGTTTTCGTTCCTCCTGTTTACTATTGTCTTATCTCAGTTTTATTTTCAGCCTCGTTGAGGAATAGATAATTTAACACGAATTGGTCATTTTCATACCTCAGTTACTCTTTTCTAGTTGTGTGCTGTATCTCCCAAACTTTGATTTAAAGAGCAGTAGAGATAATTATGGATGTTATGAACCTCTAATTTATTTTTTCCTCAAGAGGTAAAAACAATCTGAGTGTTTGTGTTCGAAGGTTTTAGGACATTTTGATGTGTTGCCTTAAGCCAAAGCTTTAATAACACTCCTGCGGATTCTTACAAATCACTAAAATAATCAAGCCCAGTTAGTGCAAACTCTTAAAAAAGTATAATCTGTCATTAACACTAGAGGTTCCTAATCCACCACAAATGGTTATAAAAAGGTTAAAAAGTAGCTTATGTAACAAATCTTCCAGTTTTCAGAGTAAATTATGTTTGAAATGATCTCATGTTCACTGTTTTGTTGTTTAAATGAATGTTATCTTATTTTCTGTGGAACTCTGCCCTCTAGTGGCCGATCCTGGTCAGTTATCTGAAATCAGCAGAAGTTCCTCCGTCCTGTTTGTTGTTTTGTTGCCTGTTGAAGGATCATCTGTGAGTATTATAAGTTACATTAATCACATGTCAGATCAGTTACTACAGACAGATTCATTTGGGGAGAAATTCTGCGTTTTTATAGTTTGAAGTCAGCTCTGTTTGATGCTAATAAAAAGAACATCTGTGTGTGTATGAAAATTATGTTTGTGGCAATATCAATTGCTAAGATATGCAAAAGTAATTCATATTAAAATGTTCTTTTCCTAATTCCTGTGTTACATCTGTTTTTTTTCTTCTCATATTTCCTCATCTGCTTTCTCTCTCTGTAAATAAAATCGCTTTATTTAATGACATATTTATTCTGCTAAGTAAGAAAACTTACCAGAATTCGTTCGCTTCTTTGTTACCAACAAATACAACCCCAACAGAAGGTTAAATAAAACTGAAACTGCTAAAGCAACATATATCAGAATGGCTGTGGTGGTGGATTCCTCCCAGGGAGCTGAAATGACAAGAAACATTATTTTAAGATCAGAATAAATAAAATGTTTAAAACCGTTTCCGGCTAAGAACTGTTCAGTTTCAGAGGTCAGATTATTTCCTTCTTAGTTTCATATTGAACAATAATTCCAGTCTAATAAAAAAAACAAAAATGTCAAATTAAAAACCTGAAATTGGATTATTCCATGTTAGCTTTTCAGATGGAAAGCTATTCTTGCTAACCTGTAAAAAATGATGATAAATAAAATAAAAGCAGTTGAAGTAAACAGTACTCTTCAGAAATGACGTCATCAGACATGCTAAAGGATAAAATAAGACTTCAGTTCTGTTCTAAAAACATTGTTATATTAAAGCTATCTTTTTAAAATGTGTGGTTGTTTGGTTTCAACCTGATGGCCTCAGCTGACTCACCAACAACCAGCTCCACTTTGGCTTCCCGTCTGCGGCCGTCGTTCTGGATGGTTAAGCACCGATACGTCCCGCCATCGGACGGCTTCACGCCGGAGATCCTCAGAGAAACGTTCCCGTTCTTCACCTCTCTCATCATGAGGCTCGTCCGATACTCGAAGTCGGGATCCTTCATCTCGAAGGTTTCGCAGCCGTGGCGGTACAGGAAAACGACGACTGGCCTCTGGCCTGCTGCCAGTTTGGACCACTCCACCGTCTGGACATGGTCACTGGGATGGAGGTTCAGACTGCAGGGAAGGACGACGTTCCCACCAGTAAAGGCCTCCAGCTGCCCAGGCTGAGCAGGACAGAGACATCCTGAAAATTAAAATACATTAAACCTTTTGATGAATTATTTTACTTTAGTCAACAATTTACTTGAAATTATGTTAGAAATTATTTCTATCTCAGCAAGAAAACAGCTGAGAAAATAAAAACAGATTCTTTATTGCACTAATCTTTAGAGGTAGAAAATCTAAGAATTATTTTATTAACAGTAATTTTCCACTTTCATTATTTTATATTTGTGAATGTGGAAATGAAGTCAGATATATTTTGTTTCATCAAGACATCCCAATAAGTTTAATATTATTTTTAATTCTCCACTTAGAAACCGTTACTGTTTCTTATTTTATATATAAAAATTGATTGCAACAGAACGTTTTGTCTAAATAGAGAAGCAGAAGCGTGGACTATGGTTTCTCTGAATGGACTCTGACCAAAGTCTGGCCACACCTCATCATGTGATTTACAGTAACTGCCTGTGCTGAACCGGGCAGCACTTTCTGAATCAATGTGTGGTTTTTACAGGTGAAACAAAAGACAAACTTCTGTCCTAAATCCTGTCAAACGCATCCGACTGGAAGCAAACTGACTGAAGAGTGAGTTGGATTAACAAACTGAAGCAAGAGGGCAAAAAGTGTAAAAATAGTTTCAAGTGCTGTAAACTATAAAGTATTGTTTTATATTTTCTTTCTTACCTTTGATCAGGATCGCTCCCAACACAAAGCAAAGAAGGTAAAACATCACCGAGTGGCACAAACTGAATTTTCTCTACTGTCACTGCATGATGACATTTAGAGTAAAAAATATTCCGGTTCTTTTGCGAACTTTAAAACGACCCATCAGCTCCAGCAGGTTGGGCCTGGGAGAAAGTCCAGCTGGTTACTGAGTAAACCAGCTGGACTGGTTTCAAAGTAAAAGCAGACGATTGAGTGTAGATGTATCTGCATGAAGCAAAATGTCATTAAATCATTTCTGGTGAAAGATCATTGTCAAAATAAAGTTCTGCTTGGAAACTTTTCAGCCTCTCAAATTTAGATCCAAACTCTTCTAAATGAACTTCAAACATATAAATAGAGAAAAGAAACTTATAGTAATACTTATAATTCACTGAGCAGTTAGTGAAAAATAAATTCAAAGCCAAACCTGATTCCACAGATTCCCTAATTTAAGCTTTTAGTCCTGTTGTGCTATTTGCTTAATAAATGTAGAATTTAGTCTCCATTCATGTACATCTGTACCGAGTTAGATTATTTAATGTCTAAATTATGTTAACACTGGGAGGTTCTAAAGGAAAAGCAGCTTCAGGGAATATTATCTATTTTCACATGATTCCATTTTTAACACAATGAAATAACTTAAAATAGTGAATAGAAATTTAACTTGACATATTAAACTGAAATCTATCTATCTATCTATCTATCTATCTATCTATCTATCTATCTATCTATCTATCTATCTATCTATCTATCTATCTATCTATCTATCTATCTATCTATCTATCTATCTATCTATCTATCTATCTATCTATCTATCTATCTATCTATCTATCTATCTATCTATCTATCTATCTATCTATCTATCTATCTATCTATCTATCTATAAATCATGTTATATATTGATATAACATGATTTTATTTCTTTGTGGTCCAGAGATTTTGTGCGTTTTTGTTGGAGGTGTATTTATTGATCATTTCTTTATTATTTATCTTCCAGTCTACTTTATTAAATTGGGTTTTATCGACATTACAGCTAAGTGGATCATTCAGTTTGCAGCAGCATTTGCTGATGATGTTCCAAGATTAGAAATATATCATACAAAACCTCTTGAAATTTATTGCCAATATAGCAGCACAAATGCAACATCTTTTAATAGTTCAGAGCCTCTTTTCCCTTAAATAAATGTTTCTAGATGTTTCTAGCTGTGCCACTCTTCCAGCTGGTAAATCCTACCATCCAATGGCTTCACCCTGGGATCGGTTCTTTCTGGACACTCAGACACCTTACAATGAAATCAGTCGTTCCCATTCATACTGTGAAGCTGCGACACACCGGCGCCATCAGCAGGTGAGATCCACCCACCTTACCTGACCACCACCTGCAGGTAAGGTGGGTGGAGAGTCTTGCCCAAGGACACAACAACAGGTTGCATTAAAGAGAGAAATTAAGGTAATTTTATTTATATAGCACATTTTCAGCAACAAGGCAATACAAAGTGCTTTATGGGAATTAAAAGGAAATACTAACAATAGTAAACCAAAGGAAAGAGCAAAAGAAGAAAAATAATCTAATGTTGATCTAAAGTATGCAAAGTAGGTGCTCCTGTTGAAGGTTGCTAGGTAACTGTAAGCAAGTTTTCTCTGCACTTTCTAAGTACGCGCTAAATTTGTAAAAGTAATGAGTACTTGAAAGTTTAAAAGTAATAAAAACTAAATGAAATGATATGAAGAATAGAAGCAGAAAAATCTTTTGTATTTTCTATGAAGGTGCAGAAAGGCAGGTAAACAGAAACTCCTAGCATTCATCCTCCACTGGTTCTGTTTTACACATCAGGCCTCTTTGGGAACCTCAGTGTGATCAGGGCTTCTTGACGCAGACAGAAGTCCGAAGGTCATGACACCAGGTGTCATCCCAGCACGTTGCACCTAGAAGTAAGAGAACAAATCAGTCATCGCAAATACAGAACCCTGATAAAACCTTACACAATATCATTTTTTTGTAAAGGTTGATCAACTAAAACTTTTTACAACTAAAACCTCCTGCTGTTAATAAAATAAATGTGGATGCAGATCAACTAAAAAGTTTACATCAGGGGTCCCCAAACTTTTTCATGCGAGGGCCACAAAGCTGTTCCTTTCTCTGGTCGGGGGCCGGTCTTAGTTTTTGGAGAAAGAAACCTTAGAAAATTATTGTCAACAGGGGGGAGGATTGCCGACGACGACACATTCGCGCTTTTAGATAGATGTTTACCCAGAATGCAAATGGAAAAAACCGTCAGTGAAACGGTGACTGTGACTGACTAGTATATATTCCATTGAGGGAAAATAAATTTCACATCTGCTCAAGAGCCCCCTGGTGGTTGAAGAAAAATCCACATATAAACCGGAAAATACAATACATGAAAAAAACAATAAATGCTCTCTGGTATGAGGAGGCGGGCCGGTCCGGCATTGTTCAGGGGGCCGGACCAAATGACGTGGCGGGCCGTAGTTTGGGGACCCCTGGTTTACTTGCACAGTTAATAATCTTTTACCAAAGAGTCATTTTATCAACTGAAATATCACACTTGGATATTTTCTTTTACCTGAAAAGTTCATCTGTAAACAGTGCTGAATGCCGCTGGTATTATCAGGCTGTCCTGGACACCAGTTTGTGTAGCTCATAGGGCTTCCATCGCTCCACAACCAAATATTATCCTGGAAGACAAAGTTCAGCAGATGACACGTTTTATTCAGTGTTTCATAAAATACTTCATAAATAAAGTCTACTGGTAGCAATACCTCCTGTGCATTAGAGCCTCCAATCCATGCTTCTTTGGAATCACGACTTGCTGTAAATATCAGAGTCTGAATCTGGTTGTACTCGTCCAAGTTGTGAACTGATGCAAGGTTTGCCCCCATGGTCAGACAGTTTCTCTACAGATAAACACACAATGATTTGATGAAGAAGTAGCTGGACTTAATTAAGAATTGTGAAATAAAAGAGAGCAAAAGAAAATCAGAGTCTTGTTGTAAATCACCTCAGCTCCAGCCCAAGTCATTTCATTAGCAACATACTGAAAGCAGCGATTGTTGATCAGAGTCCAGCCAAAAGGACAAGAAATAGATCCAACTTGATCTGATAATAAACAAATGGATTCAGAGTTCAGGTCAAGATGTGTATGTGGCTTTAGGCTGATAGTGACATTGTTCTGTTGAATCAAAATGATTTAAAATTAAATTAAATATAAATTACAGAAAACATCAACACTTGTGCAGGTCAAACCTACATGTGTGCTTTGCAAGGAGCAGTGGAGACATTTTAAGAAAAGGCTATTAAATAATCTGCAGAGAAAGCATGTGTTATGTTTTAATAAGGTATACTACAGAAGAGCTTTACATTTTAGAGTTTGTGTTTGAGCTTTCAGTCTGAGGAAATAAAAAAAACTAATAACATAAACTCCCACTGACCGTCACCAGGAGCGCCATTAATGGAGACAGCTGTGGATATTTAAAACAGGAATTAATGTGTTTGCTTGTATTTTAGTCACTTTATGATTTGTTTATATTTAATAAATACTCACAGACACCACTGGTCAGAGCCACCATGGAAAAGACCAGGAGGAACACAGCCAACAGCTTCATGATGGAGACGATGCAGGTTTACAATCTGAAGACGAGCAAAAATAAATCAAACATAAATTCAAACAATGGCACAAAAAAGATGAGCAGAAATCTGATCAGCAAACCTGATGCAGGATGACAAGGAAAGTCAGCTCCTTCAGTTCTTACTGCTGAACCACTGGATATTTATAGAGCCTCTAATGTTGCCACATACCCAAGATGAGGAAATGAAATTCCACCGAAATGAACTGTTAGATCATGTCTGGTTCAACAGGAACTGAAAGTGTTGCAACTAAGTGCTACACTTTGACACTATTGGTTTCTCTCTTTGTTTTTATGTGCATTTTGACAAAGCTCAATCCAACCACAGCCTGCAATGATCAGGCTGTGCAATCAGCCAAACATTTAGTTATTGTTGGATTTTTATTTTCTGAGTTATAATCTTTAAAATGACTAGGAAAAAAGTCTTGAAATATTTTCACTTTTTCAGCTACCATGTGATGTCAGGAAGTGGCAGAGTTGCACCATTTGTTGTTTTTTTCACACATTTATAAAAGTGTGTCACAAAATGCAGTGATATATTGTGCATTGTAATGTCCAGACATCTGGAGGTTTTAGTACTTTGACTCAAATCAGGATCTCGTTGTTCCAAAACAAACAGATAAGCAGCCGTCTCTCTCTGAGCTGCTGCTGGTCGGCCCTGGGTCACCTGCGTTCTGCCTCACCTCCTTCACACCACTTCATGACAATCACACAGCTTATCTATATCTCAGAGCTTTTGTTTATGGCCTTTTGACTCAATTCTCAGATATTTAAGAGTCAAAATGGTCCAAAACGACCTTCTTACAGTTTGATATATCCTGATCTCTTCCTCCTCTTTTATGTTTTCTATTCTCACATAAGAAAATGTAATGAGGAGACGCTTATTCAATTAATATGGGTGATTATTGCAGGGCCGACCCAAGGCATAAACAAACTAAGTAGCCGCTTAGTGCCCCAAGGCCACCAAGGGCCCACCTCAGTGGAGTTGATTATTTATTTATTTATTTATTTATTTATTTATTTATTTAGCTAGCAACAATTTCTATGTCATAACAAAAACACACAATTTCATCATTTTGCAATATATTTGATAATTTATATAGAAATTATTCTATGGACAGTAAGAAAAAGACAATTGTTCTTGGGGGCCCCATGGTGGCCGCGGTAGGTACCGCATGCTTCGCCGGCAATATGAGCTGCTGTACAGCATGCAGAGCATCCAAAAGTCCAAAGCTCTGGAAGAAGATAAGGTCGCAAAACAATGTCTCAAAAAAGGATTTATCCTTCAGGGAGGGAGAACAGAGGAAAAACAGAAACAAGCTAATATAAGATAAAGGTTTGTTTTAATATGTCTGTTAGAGATTTTTGTATTTCTGTGTTATCATTTTATTTGTATTCATCCATCCATCCATTGTCCTTCACCCTTGTCCCTCAGTGGGGTCGGGAGGGGTGCTGGTGCCTATCTCCAGCTCACGTTCCGGGCGAGAGGCGGGGTACACCCTGGACAGGTCGCCAGTCTGTCGCAGGGCAACACAGAGACACACAGGACAAACAACCATGCACACACACACTCACACCTAGGGGCAATTTGGAAAGGCCAATTAACCTGACAGTCATGTTTTTGGACTGTGGGAGGAAACCGGAGAACCCGGAGAAAACCCACGCATGCACAGGGAGAACATGCAAACTCCATGCAGAAAGACTGGGGCCGGGAATCGAACCCAGAACCTTCTTGCTGCAAGGCGACAGCTCTACCAACTGCGCCACTGTGCAGCCCTATTTGTATTCAGTCTAATGTTAATCAATAATTAATCAACATTCAGTCTAATGTTAATCGGTAATGGCGTACAGTGCTAAAACTTTTTGATTGCTGTGTTGAATATCTGTGTTCCTGAGAACTGATTGTTCCCTCCAGATTCTGCTCTCAAGGGAAAGAGCCTGATGACCTGTGTGTTAGATTGAGCTGCCATCTGTCTTGTTGTTTATCTTTTCTGACTTTTGTTTTTCCAAATAAAATGCTCTAGCAGAGAGAAGGCAGAACGCTCTGCGAACGGCTCAGAGGAGCAATTTTCTGAGTCTTCTCCTTCTGCAGAAGTTTGGTCATGAAATTCATATACGTTGTCTGTGGTTCTTTTAATGAAGGTTCGAGAAAAATACCTATCAATGTCTTAATGTAATGTTTATCAAAAAGATCTGTGATGCTGCTCATAGAAAATTAGTTTGATAGCAACCTTGAATGGTTCAGTTCAAGTTTTCTGGCTGATTACTGATCTTTTAAAACCCTGACCTGCCGATGTTAATTTTGGAAGATCATTTTTTTTGTCTGAAATGTTGCTGAATGTAGCAAGAAAGTCACGGAGTTGCAACAATGGGGTGAATATAGTTAAATGTAAACATTCAGACCTGACCTGGTGGGTCTGTCAGTCAAACCTCTCACTGCAGAGCAGAAGAGGACAGAGGCTGATTTATAAACCTTTGCTGACAAAGGGGATAAGATGGGCTTCACATGTAAGTATCAGCCAAACACGATCCCCCAGAACTAGAAAATTCCAGCAGAAAATTTAAGGGGCCTGCCACCTATGCCCATCACTTTAAACCAAGCGTTTAAAATTTGTCATGAAAAATAGATATATGCAGGTCTGACATACTTAACCCAACACTAGCACAGAGTAGCTGTGAATATTGTCAGGTATATTATGATATATGTGTCACCATTGAAAAGCGAGACCGACGACTATAAGCTTCGCACATGTGGTTCTCACTCATGGTCCAAAATAAAAAACATGAAGAAAGTTGGTAATAGTTAATATCTAAAAACAATTTCAATTTTCATAGTAAAGAGATTAATTTACACTCAAAAATTCAGACAAATAATAATTTTATGTAAGCAAAACATGAAAAGTCACAGGAAATATGTATTCTTCCCACAATACATTGTGAGATCTGATTCAGCGCTGTGGGAATACTCACTGCCTCTGTCTAGGTCCCGTTGCTATGGTAATTAATGATCTGCACCTGGGCTGGCTCTCTCCCTGGTTTCTATACTTGTGAGACACCCAGCGTCGGTCTCAGGGCCCTGACAAAAAACCATAAGCCCTAGGAAAATTTTGAAAACATTTTACAGGAACAGGCATGTGTATCTATGTCATGACCAACTTTGAGATCAATAGGCCGCTTTTTGTGCCTGTGAGGGGGAGTTAAAGAGAGTTTTGGAGTCAGACCTCCACTGTCCTGTGTGTGTGTTTCAGAGAGAAATCTTAGTGATGCTGTGAGTTCCTCAGATTAAAGTTTTTTCGTTTTTTTTAATTTATGTCGTCATTTTTACACAGAATCCCACTAAAAGTAATAGCTCCAATGCCGGGATCGAGCCACTCGTTTTGATACCACTTTTGTTGGTGGGCACGCAGCGGTACGAGCCGCATTAACGGTAACGGAAGAAAAAAATGGAATAATAATAAACAGACATTCTATTGGGTGTAGAACAATAGGTGCCTGCCATGCAATGCATGGAGGCAGTGACTGACCTGCTTAGCAGGTCAGTCACTGCTCTCCTTATGCATTGCTAATGGCAGGCCCCAATTAAGCAAATTGGGGCCCAAATGATCAATAAATCAGTTGGCCAATAAATGTATCCTATATTATACATGTATAGGATATAATGTAAACAGCACTATTAGAGATTCAATAAGTTTATAGCAGGTGTGCGAATGATCTAATACTCTAACTGTTTATTCTAGCAATCCACATTGTTAGCAGAACTAGAGGACCCCAAAACCAAATTTTGCTTAGGGCCCCATGGAGGCCTGGGCCGCCCATAGATTATGATCATCCAACCATGTTTGTGTCAGGAACATAACATCAATATTCTGCTCAGAGATTAAGTCAGTAATGAATAGTCTTTTTGCTGATAGTGATTTTATGTGCACACAAGGTCACAGTAAATAACACAAACGGTCATCAAGATCACTGGGCAGGACTAGCCACGGCTCCCACAGCGCCCTCTGGTGGAACTAAGGAAGAAAACACTGAGCACCAGAGGAAACCCCAGATCCCAGACACCAACAGCCAGACCGAGGCCACTTTTTTCAGGTGGTGTCGGTCCGCTTCCAAACAAACTCTGCTTCGCTCTGTGAATACAGACTGACCTCAGTGCAAACCAACTATAGGAAACATACGTCTTTTTGGACTTTATGAGCCACCATTGCTGAGTATTGTGGAAGAAATGAGCCTTTCAGATGCTGCATGTACTGAATGTAATGAAATCATGTCTGATCTTCCATTTCTGCTTCGTGATGCAGCATGTTGTGGATATGGAGGTCCAAAACTGACATAACTGAAAATAAAAGCAGGAATATATTTTGTTTTTCCTCATCCTTACATGTTTTCATCAGGAAAAGTAGATAGATTTTATATATACAAAAGTAAAAAGATGAGATGAGGAAATGACAAAAATGATTTCATTCTTTATGCCAAACTAATAAACACACCATACAGTTCTAACTGGGTCATTTCTTTCCTCCAGTTGAATGCACAGCTTTGTATTTTAGCTAATTTGTGCTCAACACATTTCACAGAGAAAATGAAAATAAAAGTTGCTGCAACATTTGACTTAAACAGCATGACTACAAGCTATAAGTAAGTGAAACTAAAAACAGGAAGAGTTTTCTCCTTTCACAATTTTGTTTTTATTTTTTCATTTTTTCGAGATAAAGGCCCATAATCTCATAACAAAAAAGTTGGATTTTAGTATTTGGTGCAGAGCGACTTCAAAGTCAGGAATTGTCTGCCACTGTATGGTGATAAAGGTTCACGTAACTGTCCTTTAGTTGTGAGTTTAGTGTCCTAAACTTCTGGGAGACTTTTATCAGTCAGGTCAAACACCAGCAGATCCATCAACACTCACAGATCAAACACTGCAGACTCACAACACGACCGGCCTCCTATCACAACTTTAAATATCTGCAATTTGTACAACCACAGCAAATTTTAAATTTTATTTTATTTTGTAAATGTTGTCAACATTTTACATTTTATAAACCACAAATTAGAATCTGTAATCTCTGAACCTTCTGGTGTTGTTTTTGTTATTATTGTGACATTTTTATTTTGTGCTGCTTAGAGGGAGGACTCATACTTTTGTTGTTGTCATGGTAACAATAGAGACTAATGTCTTCTGTTTTCTCCAGTTCTCTTCTATAAAAACATGGGGCCTTGTGGCTTAAGCAAAAATTTATATCGTTATCAAGTATTTCTAAGTCAATGAGGAAATTTCTGGAAATTTATTTCTCTGTTTATTTTGAGAACAAAATGAAAAGAAAAACAACCATGCACAGAGCAAAAGTATATATAATAACTAGTACATTATATTATTCAAATGTGAAATATATATTATTAAAACAATAAAGTCCTCACCTTACAAATTGATGTAGCTGTATTTTTACTCTCTAGGCATAGAGCACAAGGTGGTGGTTCTGTTTTCATGTAGAGCAATTTCAGAAAACACAACTCAAAGAGAATAAACAACACATCATTTTGTTTTTATTCCTAAAGGTTTTATTTTTTCAAGACAAAAAAATAAAACGATGAATATTTTACTTAATTTTTACCACACTCTAAGAAATAATCCTGTAAATTTACAGTAACATACTGGCAGCTATAGACACCAGAAGTTTTCTGTAAATACACAGTAGCTGTACGTAATTAATCCTGACGGTAGGTTATAAAGTGTCCTGGTAACAATACGTCATGTGTTTTGATTCATATTCATTGTCACATGTTGTTTTTATTTTTTCTTTAATTATGTAAAGCACCTTGAAATGCCTTGCTACTGAAATGTGCTGTACAAATAAAATTTGATTGATTGATTGATTGATGTGCATCAGACACTCTAATCCATGCTTCTTTGGAGTGAAGGATTGCATATATCACAGCCTGAATCTGGTTGTACTCGTTCATGGTTGTGAACTCATGCAAGGTTTGCCCCCATGGATAGACCAACACATAATGATTTGATGAAGAAGTAGCTGGACTTTGTTCATTAAGAATTGTGAAATAAAAGAGAGCAATAGAAAATCAGAGAGTCTTGTTGGAAATCACCTCGGCTCCAGCCCAAGTCATCTTATTGGCAACATACTGAAAGCAGCGATTGTTGATCAGAGTCCAGCCAAAAGGACAAGAAATAGATCCAACTTGATCTGACAATAAACAAATGGATTCAGAGTTCAGATCAAGACGTGTATGTGGCTTTAGGCTGATAGTGACATTGTTCTGTTGAATCAAAATGATTTAAAATTAAATTAAATATTAATTACAGAACACATCAACACTTGTGCAGGTCAAACCTACATGTGTGCTTTGCAAGGAGCAGTGGAGACATTTTAAGAAAAGGCTATTAAATAATCTGCAGAGAAAGCATGTGTTATGTTTTAATAAGGTATACTACAGAAGAGTATGACTTCTTCTAGTATACCTTCAAATCATTTAACGTTTGTGTTTGAGCATTCAGTCTGAGAAAATAAAAATAAAAACTCCCACTGACCGCCACCAGGAGCGCCATCAATGGAGACAGCTGTGGATATTTAAAACAGGAATTAGTGTGTTTGCTTGTATTTTAGTCACTTTATGACTTCTGTATAAGTAATAAATACTCACAGACAGGGTCGCGGTAAAGGGGTGAAAAGAGATGACAATTCTAGGGGCCCTGACCAGCAGGGGTCACTCCACAATTTAATTATTTGTATTTTATTCATAGACATAAAATGATTATTATATTGTATTTTCAAAGATTGCTTTAGCAGGAAAAATTTAATGTTACCCCTTCCAGACCAAAAACACACAGATCCATATTTGCCCTGAACTCCCCTCTTTGCGTTAAATAGTTCGTTGCTGCTTGGAGCGCTTTAGAGTGACGCAGCTACAGTCGGTAGGAGCTGCAGCTGAGTACAGCGGTGACTGTGGCGGTTACTATCCTGCTAAGAAAAGTTATAAAATCAGGTTTTCAAAAACAAAATAGAGAGAGGGAGAGAGAGAAAAAAGCAAGAGTGTTAATTTATAACCCAGTTTTTCTCCAAGAGAGGTGTGTAGACTGTGTGAGATTATCAACCATTTAGCATAATTAGCTTAGCTACATACTACTGTTTGTCTCATTTTCATTAGCATTTAATGAATTAAGGAAAAAAATTACCAACATATTCATATATTTAACTTGTCCCTTTTACCACTTAACAACAGATGAGTCAGTCAGCAGCAGCTCTAACCCACGTCCCTCCTGACCTGTTCTCTCCTGAGTGAAATTAAAGCTGCAGTATGTAACTTTTATATAAATATTTTTTCACATATTTTTTAAAACTGTCATTATGTTGTGACAGTATGGTATGAGAGGTAATCTGTGAAAAATCTATTTCCTCTGCTTTCTCCCAGTGCTAGAAACAACCAGTCAGAGACGGAGAGTTTTAATGCTGTCAATCACAATCTCATGTGGTGCTGCTCATTCCTCCTCCTCCTCACTTTGTGCCATGCTGCAGCTAGCATAGCACAGAGCTGTGCAGATTCAAACAGTGAATGCTCAGTTTAGTTAGCATAGCTACCAATGACGGCAGATAAACAGTTTCTTGTAATAAGTTGTTTCTCCACCATTAGCATATTTAGCAGTGAGTGAATGAGGATGATTGACAGCGCTAAGAGCGTCCTACTTGTTCTGATTGGTTGTTTTGGTCAGATTGGTGCATTACTTTAACCAGTAATAGTAATTCAGGAAGGAGGTGGAGGAGATTGATTGTTTTCACAGATTATCTGTCTCATAACAAACTGACATGGTGACAACTTTAACAAATATGGAGACTTTTGACTGTTGCTCATGGGGAGAGACATTTCAGTATCTAAAACTAATAGAAAATGTTAATGCAACCTACCTACATACTGGATGTGGACAGTTGGATGTTAAATTCTTGAGCAGTAAATATTGTGCTAATTATCAGTATTGAACCAAAGAAAGCAAGGCAGATGAAGCCTTTAAAATTGTGATGCTTTTTATGGGTCAAATAGACTCACAAAATTGTAACAGCAGCTTCTGTTAAAATACATTTTTTGTCAGGGGGCCCATGATTTCTGGCAGTACCCCTGCTCACAGACACCACTGGTCAGAGCCACCATGGAAAAGACCAGGAGGAACACAGTCAACAACTTCATGATGGAGACGATGCAGGTTTACAATCTGAAGACGAGCAAAAATAAATCAAACATGTTAAGCAAATTCAAACAATGGCACAAAAAAGATGAGCAGAAATCTGATCAGCAGACCTGGCGCAGAAAGATCTGTCTTCTTGGAAAGTCAGCATCTTTAACTTTTACTGTAAAATCACTGGATATTTATGGAGCTTCTGCTGTTGCAACTTTCACAAGATGAGGAAATGAAATTCCACAGAAATGAACTGATAAATCACTTCTGGTTCAACAGGAACTGAAAGTGTTGCAACTAAGTCCTGCACTTTGACTGCCATATAGTATATTTCTCACTATAGTTTCTTTAGGTACATTCAATATAGGTTTCTCTCTGTTTGGTCGTCGTCTTTGTTTTAAGTGCATTTAGACAAAGTTCACAGATCAAATAATTTATTTATCTTTCCACTTCCATTTAAAAGGCAAAAACGGATAAACTGTTCATATTGAGCACAGTAAACTGCCGTTTGCCTCGTCTCAGGTCGTCCTCAGTGACTGTGGAAGAAAGAGACTAGTGAGAGAGGAAACCAGGACAACATGACCAGGCTGAAGGAGCTCCAAGCTTCAGCAGCTCAGATATGAGACTCTGCATCAGGAGCAGATCGGACAAAAGGTTTGGGAGATTTTCCAAAAGGCCGATCAGTTCTGAACCTGCCACTGGTCAGTGTGTTTAATTTTTTTACCACATAAATAAAGTGCAAATGTACCTTCACATTTCTTCCAAAACACTGAGGAGTGTATTTAGCAATCACAAAGGTGCAGGAGAGAACGTATAGCTCTGATCGTGAGCATCTACATTTATTACCATGAACGCAACACAGCAAAACTTTACACCTCTGCTCATTTGTACACCATGTAGAGTGAGTGGTTCTGGTTTGCTCTCACTGAACAGTTACCCTCCCTGCTTTCTAGGTATATTTGTCAGTTGGTGGAGGAAACTCTCCTGATCGATCTGATTGGACAGATTTTCAATTCAAATCCAACCACAGCCTGCAATGGACTTGGTCTAATTTAATCAGCCAAACATTTTTTTTGATTATTTTCTGAGTTATAATCTTTAAAATGACATGAAAAAAGTATTGAAACATTTTCACTCTTTCAGCTACCATGTGATGTCAGGATAAGTGGCAGAGTTGCACCATTTCTTGTTTTCTCACAACAAATGTGATTTTCACACATGAAAATCACTAAATGCAGTGATATATTGTGCATTGTAATGTCCAGACGTCTGGATGTTTCAGTACTTTGACTCAAATCAGGATCTCGTTGTTCCAAAACAAACAGATAAGCAGCCGTCTCTCTGAACTGCTGCTGCTGCTGGTCGACCTGCTTCAACAGGCTAAAATAGACCTGAATTTTCAAGATCACACAACTCATCTATAGCTCTATATCTCAGAGCTTGTTTATGGCATTTTCACTAAATTCCCAGATATTTGAAAGAGTCAAAATAGTCCAAAATGACCTTACAGTTTGATATATCCTGATATCTTCCTCTTTTCTGTTTTTTATTCACATTAGAAAATGTAATGGAGAAACACTGATTCAATTAATATGGGTGATTGTCATCAGGAACATATTCTGCTCAGGCATGAAGTCAGTATGTTGTGGATATGGAGGACCAAAACTGACAACTGAAAATAAAAGCAGGAATACATTTTGTTTTTCGTCATCCTTGCATGTTATCAGGAAATGAACATAGTTTTTATATATAAAAAAAAGAGACAAGGTAGAAAGGCTTGCATAAAGAGAAGGGAAAATATGTATATATAAATACACTTGAATATGCTTAATCAGGGAAAATTAAATGTATATATTTGACAAACATGTGTAAGGAAAATATATATACATATCTTCAGGAAAAATATTCACATTTATACTTTTCTTTTTAATGTCAGTTTTGGTCCTCCATACATGGATCATTCAGTTGCGAAATGCCAAGCGGTGTGTTGCGGTCAGTGGCAGTGGAACAGGTATTGGTCAGGTTGTTCACCACCTGCAGGTAAGGTGCTGGAGAGTCTTGCCCAAGGAACCAACAGTGATGGATGAGGTGAGGACTTAAACTGGCAACCAGTTGCAGGACAAACTCTTACCAGCTTCATGCCACAGAAAACATCTGGCTTGAAGCCTTCTTTGGGCCATTCCTCATCTGGAATGGGGTTTGGAGGATTTTCAAACTGTGGTTGGATGATGTTCCTGCCAGCATGGGTCACAACCAGAACATGTGCAGATGAAACACCTCCCAATGTCAAAATGATTTCATTCTTTATGCCAAGTGACCCAACCTGGTCATTTTCTTCCTTCAACCCCACAACTTTGTATTTTAGCTCATTTGTGCTCAACATGTTTCACAGAGAACTCCTGACTTGCAACTTATTTATGGAAATAAAAGTTGCAACATTTGATTTAAATAGCATGACTACAAGCTACGAGGTGAAACCAAGTTTCTCATTTCACAATTTTTATTTTGTTTTTGTTGGGGGGGAAGCAGACATCCTCCACTGGATCCGTTTTAGGCCTCAGCAGGTGGCAAGTTTTTCCTGACGCAGATGGAAGGCAGCAAAGTAGAACACTTCACGTCATCCCAGCACTTTTTTTCTAGGAGCAATAAAACAAAAACATCAGATCATAAAAACCACCAAGTGGCCTACACTGTCCTGAAATATTTTTGGAAAGGTCGATCAAATAAAATCACCTCCTGTTAGTGCAGTAAATGTATATAAAGGTCAATTAAAGTTAACATGCACAAGTTTTCCACATGAGTCCCAGCAATGAAAAAACAGATTGTGTGAAATTCTCTTTTACTTGAATAGTTCATCTGAATGCAGTGCTGAAGGGTAAGTGCATTATTAGGCTGTCCTGGACACCAGTTTGTGTAGGTCAAAGGGCTTCCATCGCTCCACAACCAAATGTTTGTCTGGAAGACAATGTACAGCAGACGACACGTTTCATTCAGTGTTTCACAAAATACTTAACCAAAGTGTACTGGTTGCTATACCTCCTGTCCATCAGAGCCTCCAATCCATGCTTCTTTGGACTTTCGAGTTGCCGTAAATATCAGAGTCTGAAGCTGATCGTTATCCTCCTGGCTGTGAACTGAAGCAAGGTTTGCCTCCAAGGTCAGACAGTGTTTCTACAGATAAACACATAATTCTGTGAAGCAGCTTGACTTTAAGAACTGCAAATTACAACAGCAAAAAAAAAAATTGAGAACATTGTCAAATCACCTCAGCTGCAGCCCAAGTCTTGATATCGGCAACGTAGCGGAAACAGCGATCGTTGATTGCAGTCCAGTCAGTGGGACACTCAACAGACCTCCGGAACAAATGAATTTTTTCTGACAAACAAATGCAAAGGAAATAAAAACATCCACTGACCGTCACCAGGAGAGCCATCATCTGGGGCTTTAGAGCTTTTAAACAGGATTTGGTATGTTTGTCACATTATTATTTCTTTATATTCAATAAATACTCACCGTCACCATGTACCAGTGAACATTTCTCCATTATGAAGAGGAAGAACACAGCCAACAACTTCATGGTGCAGATGACACAATGCAGATTTGCAAGCTGAAGAAAAGTCAACACTGACCTTAGGTACAGCTTTTACTACAAGGAGAACCTTAGAGCCTCTTTTTACCAGATCACACAGGCAAGTTTGTAAAAGATTAACAGAGGCACTGCTGCAAATTATATAGAGCTTGAGTTCAAATGTAGTCAATTTTATTGTTCAGAAATGACCACACCAAAAGTGAGTCTACACTGGCCCTGGGATCCGTCAAGTTCAATAATAGTTAAAACCCATTTAAATAAAATTAGACTGCTTGGGGGAGGAATAAGGAAAACATAAATACACCCAAGTGTTCCAACAGAAACACACAAATCCTGGTGAAAAAGAAAAACTCCCCTTCCACTAGTCTCAATCTTAAACAGCTTGGGACTCAGGGACAGCATAGGTCCTCATTTATAACAAGCCAGAGGGCTACAATAGAAACTCACCTTCCATAAAATATACACTTTTAAACAATAACTACCCAAAAAGAACTAAACTAAAGCAAAACTGAAACAGTAGCAGGCCAACCTACACACAAGAGATCAAGTTAAACAAGCATATTAAGCAACCAGATAATCATGAGAAAAGGCCCCCTGCCTTCTCGAAAGTGAAACCAGTAAAGGTGCTCCTGACATCACTCTCTAAAGTTTGTTCCCTAAATCAATCAGTGGCAAAATCAGAAACAAAGTCTAAACCCACCTCAAGATCAATGTTACACATACCTCTGTATGAACCATCAGCCTGGGATGTGAGCTCCTCAGCCATCAACCTGCTTTTAAATGTAAATGCTGATTACCTGTCTCCCTAACAAGCCAGCTGCGCTCAGTCACAGCGTCTCCCATATATGGGCAAGAGGAAGAGTGCGCTGCAGCCTACTTCTGGGACAAGATGCCCCGGCTCCAAAACAAAACATACATGTTAAGAAAATTCAAACAATGGTGCAAAAAAAAAAAAAGATAAGACATTTTATCAGCAAACGTGATGCAGAATGATCTGAATTCTTAGCCAGCCAGCACCGTTAGTCCTTACCGCAGAACCACTGGCTTTTTGTAGAGGCTTTAATTTAGCTACTTTCACAAAATGATGAAATTGGATAGAAATTCCTGATTCATCAGGAACTGAAAGTGTTACAATGAAGTCCTGTACTTTGTCAAAATAGGACAAAACAAACTGATGAGCAGCCGTCTCAGCACACAAAGCAAATTCTCCAGAGTTAAGATTTCAGGGTTAGAGTACAGTGTTGATACTTCAGTGTTGTTTTAACCATAAATTACTCACTAAAAGTGTAATAACCAGCAGTACCAGATTCATTTTTGAGGTGTGGGTCCATTTGGGTGTTTTGTCACCTCTGTTGCACATTTTGAATGTTAAGTTGACATGAGGACACTTGTCAATCAATTCAGTGGGTTTGTCCCAATTTGTCCCAAAGTATTCGCCTCTTACCTGGAGGACAAAGTTGTTGGCTCTGCCTTGCTCTGGGGTCTGGCTACTGATTTGCTGATTGCTTGTTATTAAATGAGCAGTGGTCAAAGTGATTTATGGAAAATAATTGGAAAAATGGTTACAAGTTGTCAGTGGGGAACATGGACAAGACATGCTTTATTTAAGCATTTCTATATATTTATAGACTTTATTCCATTTTCAAAACTGGAGTCTGGAAATAGATAAATTAGATAAATGCCTAGAGCCGACCTAAGAAAAGCTAAACACAGTGATTTAAAGTTACTAAAGCCACATTTTGTTATCATTGCATCATATGTTTAAAGCTACTGTATGTAACTTTTTCGAAACCGTGGATTCCCCCTTGCTCTCTCCTGCATCAGGCAGCATAGCTCTGTTAGCATTTCATAGAGGTTTTCGCTCTACCTGTCTCAGCAGCTGCACGGCATTTATTTTTAGCTCTTTAAGGTAACAATCACCTCTTAGAGCCTTCCTTAGTTTTGCTGGTACAAATGACTCAAAGTTCTATGGAGAAATGTTGAGGGCACAGATTAAGTCCTTCAGAAGTTGTTTTCCAGTCTGGCTCTGTGCTCTTCTTTCATTTGGGAAATTATCCAGATTCACCAGATTTTTTTTCTTTTCTTTCTTTTCTTTTTTATTAAATTACAGCCAATAGTGTCACAGTGTGGCATTGTCTAAAATTACACCAGTCAAACGCAAACGGAAAGTGATAAAGTTAGCCTTCCTGTGTTTACTCTACAGATTACAGTACAGAATGAACCACGGTGCGTCATCAGTCCATCGGTTGAAAAAGATAGACGTGCATGGGGAAAAGTATAACAGAAGATATATATTTTCAAAGTAATTATGAATTTGGTGTATCACAAACATAATTATTTTAGTTAATAGGAAAACTACAACATATTTAGCCCAACATGTTCAACTAATCCTGGACCCCTTAATCGGTTTAACATCCTCAGATGAGGATGGGGAAAGTAATAAAGTAAAAGCCTAAATGTGGAAACCCCATCATATGATAAGGGTCAAAATGATAAGGATTTATTTTTAGAGAGTTGTAACTTTTCAGATAAACCCAGCAGCTCTTGGCGAAGCGTTTGCTCATTCTGCCAGTCAGAGGACTGACCTCAGACTTTGGTCAAGATTTGGTAACACTAAAACTAAGTCCAGTGAATTTTGGGTGTATGTCAAATTACAATGTTGACTTCAATCAAAGGAGTTAAAATGTGTTTTTATGTAGCTTTTGAGTTCAATAAGTTGAGGGCCTCTTTAGATACAAAGGTTTTAAAAATTGACTGAGTTCGGTGGTACTGTGTGTGGAGCCTATGCAGATCGGCCCTGGTCCTCGACCCAGCTCTGACGGGTTCGACTCTCGACCCGTTGATCTTTGCCACAAGTTTTCTCTTCGCTCTCATATCTCACTTTCCTGTCAATCCACTGAAAAACAAAGACAAAAAAATCCTTAACAACAAAACAAACTTAAGTCATTTGAAGTAAAGTGACAGGATTGACCAGCAAGGTGTCCCACAATGCATTTTCTGGTTTCTCCATGTCCAGGATGGCTGCAGTTGAAGTGTTTTAACTTAAGGTAAACGTTCAAAGCACCAGGGTTTTTTATGGAAAAATATTGTGGTTTTAAAGGCAAACATTTCTGATTTTCTATCTGCTCTTCTCTCCACCACACCAGCTGTTGGCTAGTGGTAACGCTCAGCCTCTCCCGATTCAAACTCATCTCATTAAAGTTAGAGTTAAACAGCTAAATGTGATTGAAATATTTTCTACCTTCAACAACAACAAACATAACTTGCGTCTATAAAAGCAATGCAGCCAGTTTAGCTAGTTTTGATTTGCAAGCCATAACGAGGCAGTTTATTATGATTCAGCCAAAGTAATGAAACAAACTGCTGTCTGATTTTTACTGTTAATGTACTCAGGACCAACCAACCACAGCCTGCAATGGTTTGCCTAATTTGCCAATTTTTTTCTGTTATAATCATTAAAATGACAAAAAATTAAGTCTTGAAATATATTTTTTGCTGCAGTTACTATGTGATGTCAGCAGGTGGCAGAGTTGCACCTTTTGGTATTCTATTTTTTACACATTTGTAATGGTTTAATTTAATTGCCTCTTAAAGGTATCAGATGAACCTCTGTTATCCTTTGTTGCATTTGAAAACAACACATCTGAACAGTTCTTCAATTAAAATATCAACACCTGCTTCTGCAACCCTGCCTGACATCAGATGATACAGAACAAACTATTATTACAAGCAAATGGGACAGAGAGATAACTAAAGTAAACAGAAGTGTTGAACGTGAGCCTGAATGTTGGAGCCAAAGCAGATCAGTTAACGAAAGCTGGAAATATCATCTTACATGGATCAATGTGAAATTAAATTAAAGCATTCCACTCAATGACTCAACAAACTCAAATGTATTTTAGAAGAAACATGTAACAACTGCACTTTAAATGTTAATACTGCAGCAAAGAAAGTAGCAAACTAGGAAACTTTCCCCATTTTAAAATTTTCATTAGTTTCAGTGAGATAAATTCTCTACACTCCTAGAAATGGCTGTAAATTTACGGTGGAATTCCAGCAGTAACGTACTGTTATTCCAAAATACGGTAGGATATTGTCAATTTGATGTCTTCTTCTGTTGTCACAAGACTGACGACTAGCAGTAAACTACCGCAAAATAATTATTCAATACAGCTCTTTTCCTAGGCAAGACATTTTACTTGTATTTGCATCTTAGAGAACCGGCATTTAAAGACAATATTAAATGGAAAGAAAAAAAAGTACTTTCCATAATAAATCTTTTAGGAAATGAATCGAAATCTACAGAGCATAATTAAAAGTGTTACATTACAATAGGCCTTCGCAGCGCTTCGCTGCTCGGGCCTAATTACTAGTGTTGGTGTTGTATGTTAACAATATAATAATAATTAAACACTTGTTTAGTCAAATTCAAAGATAGGTTTGTCAGTTTCCCTAAAGAGATGGTCTTTGATAGAGAGTTGCTCCCACAATCGCAACATATCTGTGACGTCACGTGTTTGCCCTGGAGACAGTAGTATGGCGTCTTGTCTGGATCTTATCATAACAAGGTAGTTCCCCAAAGCTATTAAAACATGCTCTTTTTGTTCTTTCTTTAATGTATTTATGTAATGTAATGGTGATGTATTGTCTCAATGTTTGTAACTCCCTGGCGGACATTATACCACACTGTATGCTGCGTTTATACTGTTATATATTCTGTATCTCAATAAAGATCAATTAAAGAAAAAAAAGGTAAGTTCCATGTTAAGACCATCATGTTTTTGTTTTGATTATTTTTTGTGAATGCATTAACTTTCTGTTTGCGCAAGAGTATCAACTTATGCTTAACGTAAGTTTATTTGTTTGGATATCGCGGTACGACTGTTCAGTACAGGGGTCTGTTATGATGACTTCAACACATTTCTTCTGACAGGTTGGTAGAAGAAATGCTGTCCAGAATGTTTCTATAAGCTGATTAATTTCTATAATCCATAATGTCTGAGTTGTGTTCATGGTAATTATTTCTGACATTTTTATGCTTTATGTTGTAGGTGGTGAAAAATGCTCTCCAGGGTAAACCGGGTGGACAAAGTATTTTCAATGACTGTGATGGTGACACACACACACACACACACACACACACACACACCCCCACGCACACCCCCCCCCCCCCCCCCACACACACACACACACACACACACCCCCACACACACACACACACACACACACACACAGGTGGGTCTGGTTAGTTTTGCTCACACTTCTCTTTAAAATCTTTATTTATTATCCTAATGTGTCTCCTATTTATCCTGTTGTTCCTCCAGGCTGGGAAAACCAGGCGTTCTTCTGTTGTTTCATGTGCTTCGTCCTACATCCAAAGGCCACAAGAAGAATCCAAAACAGCTCATGTCAAACTGTGGACCATGTTTTCAGATATGTGCAGGTATGTGGTTATTCTAATGATCCTACTTCTTTGTAGAAGCACTTTCTCATTGGCTTTGTTTGCTATCTGAATGTAGCTGTGCTGCTAAATATATTTAATAATTTTTATTATTCGTCTTCTTATCATTATGTCAAAGATGCAAGCCAGTGTTGAAGCCTTCCTCATTGCCGTACAACCAGGACAGCCCTTCCTCCTGCATGTTGGTGAAAACAAGAGCAGCACCAAAGACACTTCACCATCAGTGATCACAAGATCATCCAAGGTAGCTTTTGATGAACTTTCAAAGCACACTTCACCTTAAGTGCAAAGTACCATGAATTCCTCTATAACTTCTGCACATTAATCCAGCCTGCAGTTTTCAACATTGATGTGACTTGCACGACAATCGAGGAGTTTAAGATCCTTGCTTTTACTTTACCTGGCAGAGTGGACACTCTTTATTATGATGATCATTTAAATGCATACTGTATCAATAAGAGGATTTGTTTTGTGTTCTTCCAATTAAGGACTTGGTTTATTACAGTCCCTGTGGCAAGCAGTTTTCTGCATGGTCAGCATTGAAGGCCATATTGTCTTTGAGAGGCTCCAGCCAACATTCCAGACAGGACAGTGTTGTCCATCTTCTACTTCTTCAACCTCCAATATCAACATGAGGCAGCCAAGACTTTGGAGTTCATTCAACGGTAAAACCATTCCTGTATTTTTTTTTTTACAATGACACGGTTTGAAACTTTTAAAGCAAGTTATGATTAACATTTATTTATATATTGTACCAGCTGTATTCATAATGCCACACTATTTATATTCTCAGGATTGTCCCATTTTTGATTTTGTTTTTTAGTTGCTTCATTGGGATTAACCCAGAAAGGGGCACAAAAGCTGGTCATGGGAAGATGGTATCCAAAAACACAGGAAAGACCATTCAAAACAAAAAGTGACGGTCAATGTTCAGGTTTCCACCCTCATCAAAAACCTGATGGACTTTGAGTGGCATCTCATTCAGGTTAGTTGTTCTATTCTTTTCTTTGAAATCTTTCTGTTTCCATATTATTTAGAATCTAAATTGTATTGTCTCTTCTTTTTCCATGTTGGACGGTGCCTTCATCTGCTTCTAATAAAGTAAGTGCCACTTACACAAGTGGCACTTACTTTAATAGATGAAAAAACCATTAATAGTTCACATCTTAAAACCCTGTTAATATTAGAATTCCACATTATTTCAGCCATGTTGAATTTCAGATTTTGGAAGTAATTTTCTTTGATTTGTTTAGTGATACCTAAAGCATGGATATTTCTTTAAGAACTGTGTTTTTATGTTCATAAGATTGTAGAAATTGAGTTAAACCCAGTTTTTGTCACTGTAAACTGAAAGTCTTCAATTTTTATTCCAGTGTTGGTGAAACTATATATGGACTTTGAAGGCCTATTTTTTTATTTTTTACCAGTTCTCTGAGGAATGGTTTTGTGTTATTCGTTTTGAATGTTTGAATATACTGGAAATATATGTGGTTTGAGGCATAGTGGTGCCTTTAAATAAAAATTTAGTTCTGAAGGTTGCTTATCACATCCTCTTTTGTGTTATGTGAAGTTCTGATTATACAGATTATGCATTTTAGAACCTCACCAATTGTAGCACTTCTAAGAAGCCTACACTGGGTCAGGTATTAATGTCCTATCGTAAAACTAAGACTGTACTTTAAAAAGTAGCTTTACAGTTTTCTTTGCAGTAGCTTTCTCATAAAGTGAATGCAGTAGTAAAACTAAATTTACTGTAAAAATACTGGAACGCTACTATTTGAAGGTATATTTACTTTCACCACTATATTTTACGGTGGCCAACAGATACAAACACCTAGCAAAGATGAGAAAAACACATGCAACAAAAAAGAAATGCAAACAAAAAATGTTGAAAACAGCAGTGATCCAGACCACTAGGGGGAGTCGAACAAAGAACAGCTGTGTTCGAAGTCGGGTTTTGTATCCTTGGGTTCTCGAAGACCGGAAGAGAGAAGCTGTAGCTTTCAGCTACCTGCTTAGCCTCTACCGTGGCGTTCTGTTGCTTAGCAACCGTGACAACGTGAATCACATAGTGGCGAAGGAAAAAAAAAACTGACTCGAAGTATTTTTTTCTCCTTATTTCTCTATTACTCTTAACTACCGGACTTGCATTGACGGTAATCTGCTGTCAGGATTAATTACGGTACAGCTACTGTGTATTTACAGTAAACTTCTGGTGTCTATAGCTGCCAGTATTTGACAGTAAATTTACAGGATTATTTCTTAGAGTGTACATTTATAACTCCATTAATATGAAATCCTGAGGAAATAACTTCAAACCTTTGATGAGAGCAGTCCCAGGATAAAGTAAAGACAAAAATACATCACCAGCTGATAGAAAGTAACGTTTCTCTGCTTTTATGAGGAAAGAACCTCAGGTTTGACTAAAACTTGTTATAATGTGATATTTATATTGTAATAACTAGCATACAATAGTGTTACAAATAATTTGGCAAAACAGAACATCACAAAGTCAGAATAAACCACACATTGTCTTGTTTTGATTCCTCAAAGTTTTATTCTTGCTAAGCCAAAGAACAGAAGAAAGTTTTGCTCAGATGATCCTTTATTATAACTCATTCAGTCTGATCTGATTACAGAGAGACAATCCAGCTGCTGTTTGCTTGTCGCTTCATTCCTTAGGTTGCATTAAAGACAGAAATGATATGAAGTGAAGAAGCAGAAATATATTTTGGGTTTTCTATGAAGGTGCAAAAAGGCAGGTAAACAGAAACTCCTAGCATTCATCCTCCACTGGTTCTGTTTTACACATCAGGCCTCTTTGGGAACCTTTTTTTCAGGCCTTCTTGGAGCAGACAGAAGGTCGAGGGTAATGACACCAGCAGTCATCCCAGCACTTTTCATCTAGGAGCAACACAACAAACATCAAATATCAGTCAAACGTCACATATAGAAAATCCTGAGGTGGCAGATGAATTGTACAGTTGAACTAGATATTTGTATACACAGAATAAGTTAAATCTGACCAAACTTGTCTTGTTTTAAGTTGGATACAACTACCAAAATTATTATGATCTTCAAATTCATAAGTTGACACATTTTGGTCAGTGTCATTGATATCTGTCTCAAAGTCAATGACTTGGTTCAAATGTGTGGAGATCAACTAAAATGTTTATATGCACAGTAAATCAGCTTTTCACCCAAGACCGGTGATACCAACAGAAAAACAGACTTGTGTGATATTTCTTTACTTGTATAGTTCATCTGCAGGCAGTGCTGTGTGCCTAATCCATTATCAGGCTGTAGGTAACACCAGTTTGTGTAGATCATCGGGCTTCCATCACTCCAAAACCAAATCTTCTCCTGCAAGACAAAGTTCAGCAGATGACACATTTCATTCAATGTTTTATAAAATACTTCAGAAGTAAATTGTACTGGTAAAACTACCTGCTGTCCATCAGTGCCTCCAATCCATGCTAGTTTGGACCCGTGACCTGCTGCAGCTATCAGATTCTGAACCTGATGGTACTCGTACGCGTTGTGAACTGATGCAAGGTTTGCCCCCTTGGACAGACAGTTTTTCTACAGATAAACACACAACAACTAAATGAAGTCTGTTTTATTTCTCACTGTGAAATAAAGCAGAGCAGCAGGAAATAAGAGCACAATGTTGTTGGAAATCACCTCTGCATTTGCCCAAGTCATGTCATTGGGAACATAGAGAAAGCAGCGACTGTTGATCGGAGTCCAGCCAGAAGGACAGGTGATGGATGTCTGGATCGAGTCAAAATGTGCTGATGAAAAACAAACACAGGCTTCCAGCTAAATGGTTTATGTGGCATTAGTTTGATAATAACTTTATTTTGTGACAAATTATAACATCAAAATGATGCAACAATAAATTTATTCTAAAACATAATGCCCACATTGTCAAGACATAACTCAGTGTGTACTTTAATTTATTTAATACTCACTGGCCTGAACGACCACAGAGGAAACCAGGAGGAACACAGCCAACAACTTCATGGTGGAAATGATAAGATGCAAATTTGCAAGCTGAAGAAAAGTTAAAATAAAGCATACATGTTAAGAAAAACTGTGGCACTAAGACAATAAGAAATTTGATCAGCAAACCTGATGCAGAATGATCCGTCTTCTTATCCAGCCAGCACCTTCAGTCCTTACTGCAGAATCACTGGGTATTTATAGAGCTTTTAGTCTAGTTACATCCACAAAATGAGGAAATTATATGGGTAGAAATGACCTGATAGTTCACATCTAGTTCAACAGGAACTTAAAGTTGTGACTAAGTCTATGCAATCGGTTTCTCAATGCTGGGTGGTGGTCTTTGTTTTAAATTACACTTTGTGAAAGTTCAGAGTTCAATTCATCCAGTTATCTTTACCTTAACTTTTCTATTTAGAAAGCAAAAACAGATAAACTGTTTATATTGAACACAATAAACAGCCGTTTGCCTCGTCTCAGGTCGTCCTCAGTGACTGTGGAAGAAAGAGACTAGTGAGAGAGGAAACCAGGACAACGTGACCAGGCTGAAGGAGCTCCAAGCTTCAGCAGCTCAGATATGAGACTCTGCATCAGGAGCAGATCGGACAAAAGGTTTGGGAGATTTTCCAAAAGGCCCATCAGTTCTGAGCCTGCCAGTGGTCAGTATGTTTCTTTTTTTTTACCACATAAATAATGTGCAAATATAGCTTCACATTTCTTCCAAAACACTGAGGAGTGTATTTAGCGATCACAAAGGTGCAGGAGAGAACGTATAGCTCTGATCGTGAGCAAGCTATTTATTAACACAGATTAATCAGTTAATAAATAGCTTTTCCCCATTTCATATTGTTTCTGAACTGTTTGTGCTTTGCTAGAGTAGGGCTGCAATACGTCGATCGCGGAAGATTTTGAGTCGATCTCGGGATTAACTGAACGACACCAGGAGGCTGAGACCAGCACTTCCTCCTCTGACTCCTTATCAAAGCGTTTGTAATTTTATTAAAAAACAACAAAAATCAGAAAAAGTGTTCAAATGAATGACCCAACAAAAATAATAATCTCAGTAGTTTATACTCAAGCCCAGGCTCGAAATAAAATTCTATATATCTACCCCATTGATGTGTGTCCTCCATCGCTGTGATTATTTTGTTATGTACTGATCCTGATCTGGGGGGGTGAGGTGGGAAGGAGTGTGATGTTTACGTATCTTAAAGGAGATTGGAAATATGCTGCCCTTCCAAGGCCAGACGGGGAAAGCCAATTCAGATACAGAATGTCTTAGGTCGGATAGATTATGAATTTCAATCTTCCCTAAAGTCTCTCCGATACATCTCAGTTCCCAATTATCCAAATTAGTTTGGTTGTTCCACTGAGCCGAAACTAGCAACTTCTCCAAGATCGATTCTATTCCCTTAATGAGCTTTAGAGTCCTCAGCAGGGCTGAGAGTCTCAGAAAGACTCACATCCAACTTGCGTCTCTGTCCACACCGACAGTCTGAGTGTTTGCTGCTAGTTCGGCCAAGTCCGTCACAAATTCGTCAATAAGCCAGGAATCCACAAGCTCCAAACAGCAGAAATCCTGTTATTATGAATAAATCCCACCGGATGTGTCCCCGCAGGACAAGAGGGCTCAGTTGCAGGACAAACTCTTACCACCATCATACCAAAGAAAACATCTGGCTTGAAGCTGTCTTTGGGCCATTCCTGGTCTGGAATGTCTTGCCTGAGTTTGGGGGATTTTCAGTATGTGAGGTTGGATGATGTTCGTGCCAACATGGGCCAAAAGCTTTGTATTTTAGCTAATTTGTGCTCAACACATTACAGAGAAAACACCCAACTTAGCAACTTATTCAAGGAAATAAAGGTTGTTGCAACATTTGATTTAAATAGCATGACTTCAAGCTACAAGGAGGTGAAATGAAAAACAGGAAGAGTTTCTCATATCACAATCTTTATTTAGTGTTTTATTTTGCAGGAAAAATAAAACATGGAGCAGTGTTGTGGAAAAAAATTATTACCAAGCACTGTTCAGGTAAAATAGCTGGAGATAGGCACCAGCAACCCTCCTGACCCCACTAGGGACAAAGGTGTACAGAAAATGGATGTTCAGGTAAAATCACTCAATCAGGTTTATTTATGAATGGTGCACAACTCAGAGAGCTTGTAGGACAATCAATCATGAAGCAGATCTGGATGAAAAGCTCTGCCAGGCAGAGTCAACACATGAGTTTTATACCAAGGATAAGGAATTCAAAACAAATGGGTAAGACAGTCTGGTTCTCATGCAGCTGTGGGAAACAACTTTCAACCTTGTACATGTAGCCCAAATAGCTTCATTTGCTGAGAGTTAACATTTAATATAACATGATCAGCAGATGTTAACTTGTAGTAATTTTCCACCACAGCAGTCATCCTCCACTGGATCTGTTTGAAGCCGCAGCTCCTTTGGGTGGCGAGTTTTTCTTGACGCAGACAAACGGCATCCTAAGAGGACAACTCACGTCATCCCAGCACTTGTCAACTAGGAACAAGAAAACAAATCAAACATCACATCAGAAAAATCACTAAGCAGCCTACACTGTGTCATAAAATATTTTTGAAAAGTTGATCAAATAAAACTTTTTACCACAAAAATATCACCTCCTGTCAGTGCAGTAAATGTAAATTTAGGTCAACTAAGAAGTTAACATGCACGATAAATAAGCTTTTCACCCATGAGTCCTTTTAGCAACAACAACACAAAAAAACAGATTGTGTGAAATTTTCTTTTACATGTAGTGTTCATCTGAATGCAGAACCGATGGCCAAGTCCATTAGGCTGTTTAATACATCAGTTTGTGTAGGTCATAGGGATTCCATCGTTCCACTTAAAAGCCCTTGACTGGATACAGCAGATGACATGTTTCATTCAATGTTTCACAAATTACTTAACAACCAAAGTGTTCTGGTAACAATACCTGCAGTGTATTAGAGCCTCTGATCCATGCTGCAGTGTTGAGACCAGTTGCCTTTAATACCAGTTTCTGAATCTGTTCATAATCGCTTTTGCTGTGAACTGATGCAAGGTTTGCCTCCAAGGTCAGACAGTGTTTCTACAGATGAGAACATAATGATGTGCTGAAGAATTAGCTGGACTTTCACACTTTCACAATTAAGAACTGTAAAATAAAAGACAGCAAAAGAATGAAGAGAACATTGTTGTCTGAAATCACTTCAGCTGGAGGAAAAGTCTTGGTTTTGCCAGCGTAGCGGAAACGGCGATCGTTGATTTCAGTCCAGCCAGAGGGACACTCAACAGATCTCTGGAGCAAATTAGCTTTTTCTGACAAGCAAATGCAGAGTTCAGATAAAATGGGGTAGGTGGCATCAAAATGATGTAACATTAAATTTATTCTACAAAATAACTCTCACATTGATTAGAAATAACTCAGTGTGTACTTTGAAAAGTACAGTGGTGACATGTTAAGATAATAAGCTAAATAATCTGGAGAAGGAGTACAAATGATACAAGATCTATTTTTGAGTTTGCATTTTGAACTCTAATGCAGAGGAAATAAAAACATTCACTGACCGTCACCAGGAGAGCCATCATCTGGGGCTTTAGATCTTTTAAACAGGATTTGGTATGTTTGTCACATTATGATTTATTTATATTTAATAAATACTCACCGTCACCATGTGCCAGTGAACATTTCTCCATTATGGAGAAAAGGAGGAGGAACACAGATAACATCATGGTGCAGATGACGACACGATGCAGATTTGCAAGCTGAAGAAAAGACAGTCCTAACCAAGAAATCATTACTGATATAAATTTGTTATAAAAGTATTACTGATTGCACTTTAAAAAATTAGGTCACTTTATGTTATTAAAGGTAAAGTTTAAACGGTAATGATTTCTTGGTTAATGTCAAGTTGTCATAACAAAGACATTTTGAATAATGTCAACTTTGTATTAAAAGTGTCATAATTTACCGAATGACACTTTATGACAACAGTCATAAATATTCATGAAGGCTTATTGATGTTCATGACAGGTGTTATGTCATGTTTATGACAGGTGTTATGACAGTCTTATTCACCCCCATTCAAATAAAGTGTTACCCAAAGGGGTTGGCTCTGCCATGCTCTGGGGTCTGGCTACTGTTAGAGATTTTTTGATATCATTTTGTTATTACATTAGTTTATATTCAGTCTAATGTTAATCAGTATTATTGTGATTTTCAGTTAAAGTGTTCTCTTCCTTATGTGTGTATAAACTGACCTGGAGGTCACGACTGTCTGTTCATCTTCATGTGAAACAGTTAACTCTGTATTTCTCAGACCTTAAATTCTTATCAACCAGAATACCTCCTAACTGCCTGTGTGCAGCCGTATTTTGTCTTGTTGACAATTTGACCAAGATTTGAACCGGGCTCAGGCTGTAGATCAGATATCACACCTGGGTTACTAGTTGTTTGGGTTAGAAGTTTTACGACCTCTGTTGTTTTTCCTGACTGCCCCCTTGGCTGTTTTTCTTTGACAATAAAACAGGGGCTCACGCGGAAGCAGACCAGAACGCTCTGTGAACGGCTCGGAGGAGCTGCTACCAGAGACTTCTCCTTTTGCAAAAGCTTGGCCATAAAATTCATGTACGTTGTCTGTGGTTCTTTTATGTAGGTTCAAGAAAAATACCCATCAGCTACTGATTTGCTGATTGCTTGTTATTAAATGAGCAGTGGTCAAAGTGATTTGTGGAAAATAATTGGAAAAATGGTTACAAGTTGTCAGTGGGGAACATGGACAAGACATGCTTTATTTAAGCATGTTCTATATATTTATAGACTTTATTCCATTTTCAAAACTGGAGTCTGGAAAAATGTAAACGTTGGATAAAAGCATGTGAGGTGGCCATTTATGTAATGTTTGCAACTTGTAATTTCTACTAATTTAGTTTTCTATTTTGGGAAGTTTAGAATTTATTTAAGTTAAGTTTAGATCCACAATCTGTAGTTAATTTGTATATTTGAATTGATTATGTTGGTAATTGGTTAGACCTTCCCATTAATTTGAGTAACTAAAACACACCGGGTGCTGAGTGGAGCGATTGTTTGGCAAATGTTTGGTGTGTGGATGGGAGGTTTTTTGTAAATTATTTTTTGACCACTTTCAATTTCACTTTTCATTTTTTTGTACTTGAAACGTCATATTAAGTTTACTTTCATTTTTGACTAAGTTGTAGGACATTTTTGGTAATTATTTTGTCGCTATTTTTACAAGAAATAAAAAACATATTTTTTCAAACAAATTAAGTCGGAAGTGCGTTCAAATCAAAAACCACCTGTTAACACCCACGGCCTTGGTTGGAATATTGTTTTTTGGAAACGAGAAGGCCGCGACAGCATGCAGCCGACCAAAGAACAGCCAGATATGGTGATTGATGGTATTAAAGCAACATGCCAGTATGAAGGTTTAGTTGTCAGTATATGCATTTGCTGTACATTTTGAAAGAAACTATGAGTTTGGTGTATCACAAACAGCAATTTTTTTAGTAAATAGGAAAATTGCAACATATTTAGGCCAACATGTTCAACTAATCCTGGAATCCTTTATCAGTTTAACGTCCTCAGATGAGGATGGGAGAGAGAGAGCAGCACAAGCTGTTCCTCTTCCTGCTCCAAGAAAGAAGCAGTTTCAGATAAAAACATTTAGATGAAAACATTCGTTTTTTATCTAATGTTTTCAGACAAAAACGCTTTAACACATTATATCAATTCAAAAATCAGATTAAAACAACAAAAAGTAATAAAGTAAAAGCCTAAACGTGGAAACCCCATCATATGATAAGGGTCAAAACGATAAGGATTTATTTTTAGAGAGTTGTAACTTTTCAGATAAACCCAGCAGCTCTTGGAGAAGCGTTTGCTCATTCTGCCAGTCAGAGGACTGACCTCAGACTTTGGTCAAGGTTTGGTAACACTAAAACTAAGTCCAGTGAATTTTTGGGTGTATGTCAAATTACAATGTTGACTTCAATCAAAGGAGTTAAAATGTGTTTTTACGTAGCTCTTGAGTTCAATATGTTGAGGCCCTCTTTAGATACAAAGGTTTTAAAAATTGACTGAGGTTGGTGGTACAGTGTGTGGAGCCTGTGCAGATCGGCCCCACACCAGCTGTTGGCTAGTGGTAACGCTCAGACTCTCCTGTTTCAAACTCATCTCATTAAAGTTAGAGTTAAACAGCTAAATGTGATTGAAATATTTTCTACCTTCAACAACAACAAACATAACTTGCGTCTATAAAAGCAATGCAGCCAGTTTAGCTAGTTTTGATTTACAATTCATAACGAGGCAGTTTATTATGATTCAGCCAAAGTAATGAAACAAACTGCTGTCTGATTTTTACTGTTAATGTATTTCTTCCTATTGTGAAAGTAAATAAAAGGTGCTACAGGTCTTTTTCTTTAAGTTTTTACTTACTGTAGGATTTTTTTGGTTGTTCTGCAACCAAAAAGCTCCTCATTTTACTGCTCACTGAAAAGTGACGCTCTCCGTTTAGTGGCCATTTTTGTCACTTGTTGACAGTAGCTCTCCCGATCGATCTGATTGGCTGGATTTTCAACTCTAATCCAACCAACCACAGCCTGCTATGGTTAGCCTAATTGGCCAAGCTTTTATGTTTTTTTTTTTAGTTATAACCATTAAAATGACAAAAAACAAAGTCTTGAAATATGATTTTCCGCTGGAGTTACTATGTGACGTCGGCAGTTGGCAGAGTTGCAACTTTTGGTATTTTATTTTTTACACATTAGTAATGGTTTAATTTAATGGACCTTACCACAGGGGCCGTGTTTCATTGGCAAATGAGACACAAGTGGACTAAATGTGGACTAGCAGACCAACAGAAAGTTTTTGCGTCAGGACTCGAAAAAGAATGGTTCTCCACCGTCAGTGGGGAATCTGTACAGGCGATATCAGGTATCCTGATCGTATTTGCGGAACTAAAATTCACAGATTTCCAAAATCTGAAACGGAAAGCCTTGCTTGGATCAAAGATTGTGCACGACCGCATTTGCAGCTCAACCGTCGTAGGATCAATAACAACAAAGGACTGTCTGCTGGTGTAAATATTATTGTTTTGCTTTCTTTGTGTTTAGTGAATGAAAAAAAGAAAGTCAGTAATAAACATCCATTATGAAAACCTTTTAGCTAAGTACAGCATAATGGCAGTACCGATACAACTTCTACACCTTGAAGCCTGTCTGTTACAATGTGCAATGTGTACCGTATCTGACATGCATTAAAGATTTTATTCTACCTGAAAAGGCTTTTTACTAAACTGTAATTGTGTTAGCCACGTTAGCACCGAGTGCAGTGTATCAGGCCTAGGCACACTGAAACATTTGCCGGCAGAAATGCTAAAGTAATCGACTCAGACATACGTCGCAGAGAGTCAGTCGAAGTGAAAGACGCCATGTTTACATAGAAACTAAGCTCCACGAGGCTTTATTTGTGAGACATGCAGCCACGTGGGATTTTAGGGGGCGTTTCTGGGCGGAGCTTGGTGAGGTCCATTGGGTCAAGACTTAAAGGTATCAGATGAACCTCTGTTATCCTTTGTTGCATTTCAAAACCACACATCTGAACATATCAACATCTGCAACCCTGCCTGACATCAGATGCTACAGAACAAACTATTATTACAAGCAAATGGGACAGAGAGATAACTAAAGTAAACAGAAGTGTTGAACTTGAGCCTGAATGTTTGAGGCGAAGCAGATCAGTTAACGAAAGCTGGAAATATCATCTTACATGGATCAGTGTGAAATTAAATTAAAGCATTCCACTCAATGACTCAACATGTCAAACAAACTCAGATGTATTTTAGAAGAAACAACATGTAGCAGCTCCACTTTAAATGTTGATACTGCAGCACAGAAAGTAGCAAACTAGGAAACTTTCCCCACTTTGAAACTTTTGTTTAAAACATTAGTTCCAGTGAGATAAAATCTCACTTTAAATGAAATTTTTGGTGATTTACTTGTTGCCTATTATTTGCCTGTTTACTGTGTCCAACAACACATTAATTATATCTAGGAACATTGTTAACTAATTATTATTAAATCCAGAGGAAATAACTTCAAACTTTCTTCCACACATGCCTTTTAATGAGAGCAGTCCCAGGACAAAGTAAAGCCAAAAATACATCACCAGCTGATAGAAAGTAACTATTCTCTGCTTTTATGAGGAAAGAACCTCAGGTTTGACTGAAACTCATCATGTGATATTTATATTGTAATAACTAACATATGATAGTGTTAAAAATAATTAAGAAAACAGAACAACACAAAGTCAGAATAAACCACACACCATCTTGTTTTGATTCCTCAAAGTTTTATTTTTTGCTGGACCAAAGAATATAAGAAAATTTTGCTTAGATGATCCTTTATTATAACTCATTCAGTCTGATCTCATTACAGAGAGACAATCCAGCTGCTGTTTGCTTGTCGCTTCATTCCTTAGGTTGCATTAAAGAGAGAAATTATATGAAGTGAAGATGCAGAAATATCTTTTGGGTTTTCTATGAAGGTGCAAAAAGGCAGGTAAACAGAAACTCCTAGCATTCATCCTCCACTGGTTCTGTTTTACACATCAGGCCTCTTTGGGAACCTTTTTTTCAGGCCTTCTTGGCGCAGACAGAAGGGTTCCAGTGAGTACACCACATGTCATCCCAGCACTTTGCATCTAGGAGCAACACAACAAATCAGTCAAACATCACATAATGAAAACCTGAAGTGACCTAACAAGATGACTGAAAAGGATTAACTAAACTAATTTGCAACAATAAATTGTCATAAGCTTTTGCTGTTTATGTAGTAAATATACAGTTTTAACCAGACATTTAATTACACAGAATAAAAAAAAACAGTCTGAAATTAAGTCAGACCAAATGTCTTTGTTTTAAGGTAGTTTGAATTGTCAAAAGTATTTCTATCTGCTAAATGCCATAAAACTTGGCAATAATTTCTTTTGGAGATTTCTTTTGTAATTTTCTCCAAATTCAGAAGTTTACATACATTTGGTCAGTATCATGGATAACTATCTTTTGAACTGAATGAGTTTGATCAAATGTAAACTTCTGCTTTCAACTGTATGTGGAGGTCAACTAAAAGGTTTATATGCAAAGTAAATGAACGTTTTACTCATCAGTCCTTATACGAACAGAAAAGCAGACGTGACATTTTCTTTACCTGAATAGTTCACCTGTAGGCAGTGCTGGCTGTTTTTCCAATTATCAGGCTGCCATGGACACCAGTTTGTGTAGATCATCGGGCTTCCATCGCTCCACAACCAAGTGCCCCACTGCAAGACAAAGTTCAGCAGATGATATGTTTCATTTAATATCTTATAAAATATTTCACAACTAAAGTATCCTGTTAGAAATACCTGCTGTGCATCAGAGCCTCCAATCCATGCTTCTCTGAACCCGTGACCTGCTGCAGCTATCAGATTCTGAACCTGACGGTACTCGTTCCGGTGGTGAACTGATGCAAGGTTTGCCCCCTTGGACAGACAGTTTTTCTACAGATAAACACACAACAACTAAATGAAGTCTGTTTTATTTCTCACTGTGAAATAAAGCAGAGAAACAGGAAATAAGAGCACAGTGTTGTTGGAAATCACCTCTGCATCCGCCCAAGTCATGTCATTGGGAACATAGAGAAAGCAGCGACTGAAGATCGGAGTCCAGCCAGAAGGACACAAATTTGCTGATGAAAAACAAACGCAGGCTTCCAGTTAACTGGTTTATGTGGCATTAGTTTGATAACTTTATTTTGTGACAAATTATAACATCAAATTGAAACATTAAATTTATTCTAAAACATAATGCCCACATTGACAAGGTATGACTCAGTGTGTACTTTGAAAGGTACAATGGAGACATTTTAAGATGACTAATAAATTATCTGGAGAAGGATTGCATTATGTTTAGCAAAGTAAATACAAGAAGATATATTTTAGAGTTTGTGCTTTAGGCAGTCATGCCAAGGAAATGGAAACAATGACTGAAAACATCCACTGACTGTCACCAGGAGAGCCATCATCGGAGACAGCTTTAGATATTTAAAAAAATATATTTTATTTATGATTTCTTAATATTGAATAAATACTCATGGTTACCACTGGCCTGAACGACCACAGAGGAAACCAGGAGGAACACAGCCAACAACTTCATGGTGCAGCTGATAAGATGCAAATTTGCAAGCTGAAGAAAAGTTAAAATAAAGCATACATGTTAAGAAAAACTCACACTGGCACTAAGACAATAAGAAATTTGATCAGCAAACCTGATGCAGAATGATCCGTCTTCTTATCCAGCCAGCACCTTCAGTCCTTACTGCAGAATCACATCCATAAAATGAGGAAATTATATGGGTAGAAATGACCTGATAGTTCACATCTAGTTCAACAGGAACTTAAAGTTGTGACTAAGTCTATGCAATCGGTTTTTCGTGGCCGGGTGGTGGTCCTTGTTTTTAATTACACTTTGTGAAAGTTCAGAGTTCAATTCATCCAGTTCTTTCCCTTTCCAATTATGCCCCTTTTCCACCGGCTCTACTTCAACAAGCCGACCCGACTCGGCTCTGTTTCGGAGTAACCGGGTTTCCACCTGCCCAACTTGGCTCTGTAGCAGGGTACCGCCTCCTGGTGGGGGTGGGGGCGTATCGCCCCGCCTCCAGGCTCTAAAGAAGAAGAGAGAGCTGAGCTATTTTTATAGCCTGATTGTGATTTTTTTCAAGAAAATGTGACAGTGGGAGGAAAGCTGCGATGTGGTGAGGAGGAGCTGATCTCCGCCTTGCAGCGGGAGGAAAGCAGGTAGCTCAGACGGTTCAGGTAAGCTAACGGTGATTTTTGTTTTAAATTACGATGAAACTTGTAATAGTGCCGAGTATACATGAGCTAATGTTAGTCAGGGTGTTGCAAATAACTTAAAAATGTCAGAATTAATTCATAATTTATTCCAATGTGTTTTCATGTTGGTAAACTGCCGCCGCAGACCATCGTGGTTTGTGCAGCCTTTGGGTTGTAGGACGTCTCATCAGTGTTCGTCTTCCTGCCTGCTGGTCGGTCTTTACCTTCAGGATGTCCAGAGACCTTCACCTTTCTGGAGCAGGAATCACATGAGCTCAATATGCTGATGAAATATTTGATTATAAAAATGTGTCTGATGTTACAGAGTTGAAGTGCATTAACAATTTGTTGTTTTTAACTTCTCAATACGTTTAATTATGATTCACCAGATGTCCAAGTTATAGCTGAGAACAAATAAAGCTTTTTTCCTTCTAATCTGACTGGTTCTAGTTCCATGTTTCCACATTTTGGACACTAAGAATTATAAGTTTAAACCGAGTCTTAATTATCACTAAGGTTACAGGTTTTGGACACATTTTCTCACTTTCTTACATTGAAGATTCTCCAGGCAGACAGAAACAGTGAGTGAATAAATGTAGATAATTAACAGTTACTAACGTGTGAGTTACATACAAACAGACATTAAGCTTTATATATACATACAAAAATAATAACAGTAGAGAATTTTGTCAAGAGGGAGAGAGCATAGCTCTGATTGTGATGTTTAGTCCCAGGCCCATGAACGCAACACGGCCAGCAGTAAAGAGCCTTGCAGCCTTAAGAGAGTGAAGTGTTAGACCCTGAACGTCTCATGAAAATATTTAGCAAAAAAGCTTGTTGAGGGTTCAACGTTAATTAGCTGAGAAGTGCAGAAGTGACATTAATAGTTAACTTTTTCACAACATTCTTATTTTCTGAGTTAATCATTAAAATGACCAGAAATAAAATCTTGAACTATTTTCACTCTTTCAGCTGCAGTTACGATTTGATGTCAGCAGGTGGCAGAGTTGCACCATTTGGTGTTTTCTTTGTAAGGTGTGATTTTCACAAACCACAATCACAAAGTGTAGTGATAATCTTTGCATTGTAACGGATAAGCAGGTCTTCCTGCAGAATGCATCTGGTTCCTGCTGGTGCGATACAAGAGAATCTCTGTTTGAATTACTGACAGAAAATCAAGAAAAGTTGATTACAGGAGTCTAGAATAAAATGAAGATTGCTTCATAAAAAATGGATTTTAAAGCTCGTCTTAAAACCCATCTATTTTACTTGGCTTTTAACTCCAGCGGGATCTAGTTTTAAATTGTATGTTTGTTTTGTTTTTAAACTGTCAGTTTATATTTTTGTATTTTTTTCATTATGTTGTGTTTTAATGTACAGCACTTTATATCAGCTACAGTTGTTTTAAAGTGCTATAGCATGGATTGGTTGAGATGCAGTGATTGAACATTTCACATTTATGTCTGGACATGAAACGTTTTATACACTGCCCTACATACTTTTAGTTTCATGCTTCATGGAATTGTCTTATTGTACAAACGGGTTCGATTCTCGACCCATTGATCTTTGCCACACATTTTCTTCTCTCCTATTTTTCAGTGGATTTCCTGTCAATCCATTGAAAAATAACGACAAAAATCCTTAAAAAAAAACAAGTAATTTGAAGTAAAGTGAAAGTTTATGTGACAGGATTGACCAGAAAGGTGTCCCCCCATGCATTCTTTGGTTTTTACCATTTGCCATTATACTTTAATGGTAATACAAAGTAAAAAATAAAGGAGAACATATCGACTTAATTATAAAACTAATCAATTCAATTGATAAAATGATGCAACAGATTCAACTTAAATACAATAATTGTGACTCAACATGTTCGTCTTGGAGTAGCTTTACACATAGGCTGCAGTTGAAGTGTCATAACTTAAGGTAAACGCTCATAGCACCAGGGTTTTTTATGGAAAATATTGTGGTTTTAAAGGCAAACATTTCTGATTTTCTATCTGCTCTTCTCTCCACCACACCAGCTGTTGGCTAGTGGTAACACTCAGCCCCTCCTGATTCAAACTCATCTCATTAAAGTTAGAGTAAAAGAGCTAAATTTGATTGAAATATTTGCTACCTTCAACAACAACAACAAAAAACTTAAGTGTATCAAAGCAATGCAGCCAGTTTTGCTAGTTTTGATTAACAAGTTATAAGAGTTTATCATGATTCAGCCGAAGTATTGAAACTTACACACCCTAGTGAAAAAAATGTATACTTAGTATATTTCAAATATACTTAGATTTGTGTAAATATATTTTAAGTATACAAAGTATTAAGTGTACTACTTATAAATCAGTGGTTCTTAACTAAAACAGGTAAGATCTAGTAATAAACGGCATTAGCTCCAGTTCTTACTCCGGACCAGATGGTGGCGGTATTGCACACTTTCAGTTGTTTTTTTTTAAAATGCGCGTGCCATAAAGAGAAGAACATTCACGGAGCCAGAGAGGATAACGGACGCTGTTAAATTCACAGTTTTTACTCGCATAATATTGCCTTAAAAGTAGAGAGGGCCTTGATAATAGTTAGTAGTTTTGGTAAATTAAAGCTGGTGACGTCCTAGTCTGAGTTAGACGACAACACAACAGGACAAAAACCGATGGAAATGAAATATGGGTCACGAAAGGAACCGAAGGGATGAAGGCTAATAACGTTTTGCTAGCTGGAGGTAAGTTTTCTTATTAATTATCTTCGTTTAATTATAAACAAAGATATAAACCAACTTATGTTGGTTTCAGAAATAATTATTTTATCAATTTTATTGTGACTTTTATGGTTTTTACTATAACAAGCATTCATGTTATAACTGCATATGGAGGCTGTTTGTAGCGACTTCATCATAAACTTAAACTGGTTTTAATTAAGCTCAGTATGCCAAAGAGACTTCGATAATATTGTGAGGTTGCTGTTATAACTCGTTCATCATTGTTTTTATCTTCACCGTGTTTTTGCAGTCTAAGCAAATGAAGGTGAAAGAGGAACCCAGGCGTCAGGAATTAGAAAACCTGCAAAGTTCTTTGCGTTTTGTTGCTTTGCTGCCATGATTCTAACACACCTGAGCAGCTGTGCACAGCAGCAGCAGGTCTCCTTCGCTGCCACACAGGTGTAAACCCAGCGATCGTCTTAGCCCTCATGTTGCATTTGAAGGTGGTCGGAAAAACAGCTTACAATGTGTTAGCAACGGATTAAACAGTTTTAAGTGCTGAAGAAAAAGTTAAAGGGCCCAGATAAGGGAAGTGTGGAAGCCCTTACTGTATTAACTGGACATGGCAGTAACAGAGAGTTGGCCACTCTGAGGTAGAAACAACAAACTGCTTCCAGTCCAAGGTGGGGCACAGTGGACTCTGGGGCTGGGCAATGTCCCCCAATGCCGCTGGGCCTGAACTGGCCACAGTTTTAACAGCAGAAACTGGTGTGTTTCCAACACTACGTGCAGAATAAATGTTATTTAATTTGAAAATAATTGGACATAATTTATTCCCCTTGTTAATCTAACGTTTTTCTTTCATACATTTTATTTGTTGTTGGCTTTCAGGGCCCTGTGATGGACTGGTGACCTGTCCAGGGTGAACGCTGCCTCTCATCTGATGGCTGCTGGAGATGGGCACCACCAGCCCCCCTCACCACCCTGCAAGGATCAGTGTGTTCAGATCATGGATGGAAATATTTTAAGGTAGTTTGTCTCCTTAGGTCCACACTTAAAACAGCTTCAAAGTTGATGCCAACATCAACTGATTTTAATATATTGATGACTATTTTTTTTTCTACTTTTAACTTACACAGGCAAAAAGACACCCAGAAAAGTTCTCCCACCCCAGGCATCCGGTCCCAATCATCATCAGTTCAGATGATGCCACATACATAGAGTCCACAACGTCTTAAAATTGTAAGTCATACATTTTCTTTGCCGTTTTTTCAGTACTAGTGACACTCTCCGTTTAGTGGCCATTTTTGTCAGTTGGTGGCAGTAACTCTCCTGATCTATCTGATTGGCTGGATTTTCAACTCGGGTCCAACTAATTGGTCAAGCCTTTTTTGGGGGAACGGGGTTTCATAATTAAAATAATATGAAATATGTCTTTCCGCTGCAGTTACTATGTGATGTCAGCAGGTGGCAGAGTTGCACCTTTTGGTATTCTATTTCTTACAGATTAGTAAGAAATAGTATTAGTTTGATTTAATTGCGTCAAGACTTAAAGGTATCAGACGAACCTCTGTTATCCTTTGTTCTGTAGCATCTGATGTCAGGCAGGATTGCAGAAGCAGGTGTTGATATGTTCAAATGTGTGGTTTTGAAATGCAACAAACTATCATTACAAGCAACTGGGACAGAGAGATAACCAAAGTAAACAGAAGTGTTGAACGTGAGCCTGAATGTTTGAGCCGAAGCAGATCAGTTAACGAAAGCTGGAAATATCGTCTTACATGGATCAGTGTGAAATTAAATTAAAGCATTCCACTCAATGACTCAACATGTCAAACAAACTCAGATGTATTTTAGAAGAAACCACATGTAGCAGCTCCACTTTAAATGTTGATACTGCAGCACAGAAAGTAGCAAACTAGGAAACTTTCCCCACTTTGAAATTTCCATTAGTTTCAGTGAGATAAATTCTCTACATTTATTACTCCATTAATATGAAATCCTGATGAAATAACTTCATACCTTTGATGAGAGCAGTCCCAGCACAAAGTAAAGACGAAAATACATCACCACATGATAGAAAGTAACTTTTCTCTGCTTTTATGAGGAAATAACCTCAGGTTTGACTAAAACTTGTTATAATGTGATATTTATATTGTAATAACTAGCATATTATAGTGTTAAAAATAATTCGGGAAAACAGAACAACACAAAGACAGAATAAACCACACATTTTCTTGTTTTGATTGCTCAAAGTTTCATTTTTTGCTATACCAAAGAATATAAGAAAGTTTTTCTTCAGTTTGTGTAGGTCATAGGGATTCCATCGTTCCACTTAAAAGCCCTTGACTGGATACAGCAGATGACATGTTTCATTCAATGTTTCACAAAATACTTAACAACCAAAGTGTTCTGGTAACAATACCTGCAGTGTATTAGAGCCTCTGATCCATGCTGCAGTGTTGAGACCAGTTGCCTTTAATACCAGTTTCTGAATCTGTTCATAATCGCTTTTGCTGTGAACTGATGCAAGGTTTGCCTCCAAGGTCAGACAGTGTTTCTACAGATGAGAACATAATGATGTGCTGAAGAAGTAGCTGGACTTTCACACTTTCACAATTAAGAACTGTAAAATAAAAGACAGCAAAAGAATGAAGAGAACATTGTTGTCTGAAATCACTTCAGCTGGAGGAAAAGTCTTGGTTTTGCCAGCGTAGCGGAAACGGCGATCGTTGATTTCAGTCCAGCCAGAGGGACACTCAACAGATCTCTGGAGCAAATTAGCTTTTTCTGACAAGCAAGTGCAGAGTTCAGATAAAATGGGGTAGGTGGCATCAAAATGATGTAACATTAAATTTATTCTACAAAATAACTCACATTGATGAGAAATAACTCAGTGTGTACTTTGAAAGATACAGTGTTGACATCTTAAGATAATAAGCTAAATAATCTGGAGAAGGAGTACAAATGATACAAGAAGATCTATTTTTGAGTTTGCATTTTGAACTCTAATGCAGAGGGGAAAAAAACATCCACTGACCGTCACCAGGAGGGCCATCATCTGGGGCTTTAGCTCTTAAACAGGATTTGGTATGTTTATCACATTATGACTTATTTATATTTAATGAATACTCACCGTCACCATGTGCCCGTGAACATTTCTCCATTATGGAGAAAAGGAGGAGGAACACAGATAACATCATCATGGTGCAGATGACGACACAATGCAGATTTGCAAGCTGAAGAAAAGACAAAACAAAGCATGCATGTTAAGAAAATTCAAACAATGGTTCAAAAAAGACACTTCATCAGCAAACCTGATGTGGGATTATCTGCCTTCGTAGCCAGAAAGCAACTTTAGTCTTTAGCGCAGAACCACTGGCTATTTATATATCTTTTAATTTCGCTACTTTAACAAATCGCAATTTCTATCCAATTCCAATGTTGAAATTGGAGAAGAATTCCTGATTCAACAGGACCTGAAATTGTTACAATGAAGTCCTGTAGTTTGACACTATATGAGCTCACTGTTCCAAACAAACTGATGAGTTTGATGAGTCCTGCTGTTTCAGCACACAACGCAAATTCTCCAGAGTTAAGACTTCAGAGTTAGAGTACAGTGTTGATACTTCAGTGTTGTTTTCACCATAAATTACTCACTAAAAGTGTAATAACCAGCAGTACCAGATGCATTTTGTCCCAAAGTAAACGCCTCTTTCCTGGAGGACAAAGTTGTTGGCTCTGCCATGCTCTGGGGTCTGGCTACTGATTTGCTGATTGCTTCTTATTAAATGAGCAGTGGTCAAAGTGATTTATGGAAAATAATTGGAAAAATGGTTACAAGTTGTCAGTGGGGAACATGGACAAGACATGCTTCATTTAAGCATGTTCTATATATTTATAGACTTTATTCCATTTTCAAAACTGGAGTCTGGAAAAATGTAAAAGTTGGATAAAAGCATGCAGCCGACCAAAGAACAGCCAGATATGGTGATTGATGGTATTAAAGCAACATGTCCCTATGAAGGTTTAGTTGTCAGTATATGCATTTGCTGTACATTTTGAAAGAAACTATGAGTTTGGTGTATCACAAACAGCAATTTTTTTAGTAAATAGGAAAATTGCAACATATTTAGGCCAACATGTTCAACTAATCCTGGAATCCTTTATCAGTTTAACGTCCTCAGATGAGGATGGGGGAGAGAGAGCAGGACAAGCTGTTCCTCTTCCTGCTCCAAGAAAGAAGCAGTTTCAGATAAAAACATTTAGATGAAAACATTCGTTTTTTATCTAATGTTTTCAGACAAAAACACTTTAACACATTATATCAATTCAAAAATCAGATTAAAACAACAAAAAGTAATAAAGTAAAAGCCTAAACGTGGAAACCCCATCATATGATGTGGGTCAAAACGATAAGGACTTATTTTTATAGAGTTGTAACTTTTCAGATAAACCCAGCAGCTCTTGGCGAAGCGTTTGCTCATTCTGCCAGTCAGAGGACTGACCTCAGACTTTGGTCAAGATTTGGTAGATGTGATGTCGGCAGTTGGCAGAGTTGCACCTTTTGGTATTTTATTTTTTACACATTAGTAATGGTTTAATTTAATGGACCTTACCACAGGGGCCGCGTTTCATTGGCTAATGCCCATTTCACGTCACAGCGCAGCTACCACGTGCGTGACCGTCTCACAGACACAAGCGGACTAAATGTGGACTAGCAGACCAACAGAAAGTTTTTGCGTCAGGACTCGAAAAAGAATGGTTCTCCACCGTCAGTGGGGAATCTGTACAGGCGATATCAGGTATCCTGATCGTATTTGTGGAACTAAAATTCACAGACTTCCAAAATCTGAAACGGAAAGCCTTGCTTGGATCAAAGCTTGTGCACGACCGCATTTGCAGCTCAACCGTCGTAGGATCAATAAGAACAAAGGACTGTCTGCTGGTGTAAATATTATTGTTTTGCTTTCTTTGTGTTTAGTGAATGAAAAAAAGAAAGTCAGTAATAAACATCCATTATGAAAACCTTTTAGCTAAGCATAGGGCTGAAACGATTCCTCGAATGATTCGAGTACCTCGATTACTAAAATTCCTCGAGGAAAATTTACCTGCCTCGAAGCTTCGTTAATTTATGTTTTATTAGTTAGCGCACCGTGTTCCGGCCGGGACTTCATTTGCGTTGCGCGGAGCTCTCACTTCCGCCTCTGAGTTGTTGACAAAAGCTAAGTCTCAGCGGCATAAAGTCCAATCTTCAAGATTGGCCCGTGGGGATTTAATTGATTGATGATAATGCCCGACTTTTTATCGTTTTTGGGGAACCAATAAGCATCCTTAAAATGACTGGGGGAATGCCTGGAGTACGGCAGCATTTCTCCTCCGGGGCTGCTGGTTGAAAGCGAATGGCGGGAAGAGCGCTGAGGTGAGCGGATAGACTGAACAGGGCGGGCGGCTGAGTAGCTGATGCTTACCGTGTAAAAGTAGCTTTACCGACGAACCGCACAATAAATTTCATATCCCGGTCTGAAGAAACGGGTGGCAGAGCGCATCGTACATGGCTGGTAGATGAGTTTCTGAGTGTGACCAGTGAAGGTGTCGTAAATATCCCGTATTGCTTCCCCCCGTGTTCGTCCCCCGGTCTAACGGTTCGTCAGTCCGCTGGTCTATTTCCTCCCCTCCACCCCATCTTACGTTCGTTCATTCGCCCTCTCCTCCCACTCCAGGCGACATTTCCCGTATTTTCAAACCCAAAGCGTGACAGGTTAGGTGGCAAGGTGAGTTTAATTAATCTATTAAACTCACTGAAGATGAATACATAAACTAAAGGCTGGATTGTAGACATTTTTATAAGCATATTTGTGAGCCTGCCTCTTTGTTATTAAATTCAATATAATTTCAGATTTTTCTATTACTTTTCTTCTGGTTAACTTAGAAAGTGAGCTATTATTGTTACAGGTTAGTTTTCTAAACTACAAAAAAGCAAATTGGACTGATATTGATATCTGATAGTAACACCGGTATTATGCCAGATTTACCAATATTTCATTTTATAATTTTTTTTTTATCAGATTACTCGATTAATCGTCAGAATAATCGATAGATTACTCGATTACTAAAATATTCGTTTACAACAGCCCTAGCTAAGTACAGCATAATGGCAGTACCGATACAACTTCTACACCTTGAAGCCTGTCTGTTACAGTCTTACGTTAGCTGAACAGATCAATATGCAATGTGTACCATATCTGACATATATTAAAGATTTTATTCTACCTGAAAAGGCTTTTTACTAAACTGCAATTGTGTTAGCCACGCTAGCACCGAGTGCAGTGTATCAGGCCTAGGCACACTGAAACATTTGCCAACAACAGAAATCACTGATTTCAAAAGTAACCCTCAAAACCATGAATGCAGACTTACACAGCCTTGCAAAAACAATAGGCATCAGTGATCTTGTTCACAGCTATATTTCTGCTGAGGGTGTGAGGATCTGCTGTTTTCCGGTAGCATTTTGCTGTGACGCGCACAATGTTGGAGGCATCACGTGGCTCAAACACCTTGATATCGTCCAAAAAAGATGACATGTACTTGTTGGTTCCATTGTCGTGGCTGATATATTGTGAAAATCCGGCAGAAATGCTAAAGTAATCAACTCAGACATACGTCGCAGAGAGTCAGTCGAAGTGAAAGACGCCATGTTTACATAGAAACTAAGCTCCACGAGGCTTTATTTGTGAGACATGCAGCCACGTGGGATTTTAGGGGGCGTTTCTGGGCGGAGCTTGGTGAGGTCCATTGGGTCAAGACTTAAAGGTATCAGATGAACCTCTGTTATCCTTTGTTGCATTTCAAAACCACACATCTGAACATATCAACATCTGCAACCCTGCCTGACATCAGATGCTACAGAACAAACTATCATTACAAGCAAATGGGACAGAGAGATAACTAAAGTAAACAGAAGTGTTGAACTTGAGCCTGAATGTTGGAGCCGAAGCAGATCAGTTAACGAAAGCTGGAAATATCATCTTACATGGATCAGTGTGAAATTAAATTAAAGCATTCCACTCAATGACTCAACATGTCAAACAAACTCAGATGTATTTTAGAAGAAACAACATGTAGCAGCTCCACTTTAAATGTTGATACTGCAGCACAGAAAGTAGCAAACTAGGAAACTTTCCCCACTTTGAAACTTTTGTTTAAAACATTAGTTCCAGTGAGATAAAATCTCACTTTAAATGAAATTTTTGGTGATTTACTTGTTGCCTATTATTTGCCTGTTTACTGTGTCCAACAACACATTAATTATATCTAGGAACATTGTTAACTAATTATTATTAAATCCAGAGGAAATAACTTCAAACTTTCTTCCACACATGCCTTTTAATGAGAGCAGTCCCAGGACAAAGTAAAGCCAAAAATACATCACCAGCTGATAGAAAGTAACTATTCTCTGCTTTTATGAGGAAAGAACCTCAGGTTTGACTGAAACTCATCATGTGATATTTATATTGTAATAACTAACATATGATAGTGTTAAAAATAATTAAGAAAACAGAACAACACAAAGTCAGAATAAACCACACACCATCATGTTTTGATTCCTCAAAGTTTTATTTTTTGCTGGACCAAAGAATATAAGAAAATTTTGCTTAGATGATCCTTTATTATAACTCATTCAGTCTGATCTCATTACAGAGAGACAATCCAGCTGCTGTTTGCTTGTCGCTTCATTCCTTAGGTTGCATTAAAGAGAGAAATGATATGAAGTGAAGAAGCAGAAATATCTTTTGGGTTTTCTATGAAGGTGCAAAAAGGCAGGTAAACAGAAACTCCTAGCATTCATCCTCCACTGGTTCTGTTTTACACATCAGGCCTCTTTGGGAACCTTTTTTCAGATCTCTTTGGCGCAGACAGAATGGTTCCTGTGAGTACACCACATGTCATCCCAGCACTTTGCAACTAGGAGCAACACAACAAATCAGTCAAACATCACATAATGAAAACCTGAAGTGACCTAACAAGATGACTGAAAAGGATTAACTAAACTAATTTGCAACAATAAATTGTCATAAGCTTTTGCTGTTTATGTAGTAAATATACAGTTTTAACCAGACATTTAATTACACAGAATAAAAAAACACTGTCTGAAGTTAAATCAGACCAAATGTCTTTGTTTTAAGGTAGTTTGAATTGTCAAAAGTATTTCTATCTGCTAAATGCCATAAAACTTGGCAATAATTTCTTTTGGAGATTTATTTTGTAATTTTCTCCAAATTCAGAAGTTTACATACATTTGGTCAGTATCATGGATAACTATCTTTTGAACTGAATGAGTTTGATCAAATGTAAACTTCTGCTTTCAACTGTATGTGGAGGTCAACTAAAAGGTTTATATGCAAAGTAAATGAACTTTTTACTCATCAGTCCTTATACTAGGTACCGGCAGCGACGCTCTTTCTACTCAGGAATGTGAGAGAACGCGCGCTGATCATAGAAAATGCCCTAACTTCCCACCATCAAAAGTCCTTTTTAGAATATTTTTTTTCCAAAAGCAACACTACTGTGTTAAAGTTCATTGATTTTCCTTTCCAATGATACCAGTTTTATGTATGTTGAAGCAAATTAAACACTTTAAATTTCCCAGTAATTTTCATAATTTTTTCGAAAAGCCGCATTATTTATGCTAATTCGAACGCCCCTCCTGACACATAGTTCAAGAAAATCAGTTGGCGCGTCACGAACATATGACCAAATGAGTCAACAGTGATATCATATTAAACCTTAAACTATAGGCTTTCTCTACATACCCGGTTTGTCAAGGATTATTTTTTTAGTTTTTTTGTAAATCATAAAAGTATCAAAACTTCGTCAAATAGCGAACGAATTATAAAAAATAAACCAGACAAACTGGGTATCAAAATAAAGATTAATTTGTTAGCTTTAATATAATACAGGAATCACACTTGTAGAATCAATGTGCGTGACGCGCCGAGCATATCATCAACGAAAGGCACGTCGCCCCTCTAGCATAAACAAATGGAGCCGCCTTCTGTGGACGCTGCTGACTGTTCGGATCACTGCTCTATTCCGGACGTACTAATTCCATCCTTGGGTAAGTTAGACACACCTTCTTACATCAGATATCTTTAAAGTAATGTAAAGATAATAGTTAGCGTTATTTTGATATGTGATTGTAGCTATTTAATCCGGTGTGGGAAGGCGGTTTCTGCCGATCTGGTCGGGCTTTCTCTAACTTCGCCGTCCTGTTAGCAAGCTGCTTGTTTTTAGCTGGGTTTCTATATAGCTTACGCTTAAAATACAAAACGGAGTGGTAGAAGATGGAGCGTATATGTGTGAATTTAGATACCTGGTCAATAAAATAAATAATATTGATTGTATATTCTCAGAGAAATGGGTTCGGTCTTGGAGCGGATTTTTATTTTTTTTTCATTAGTGTGCCGCTTGCGCTACAACCAGCGGTTAAGAAACAAAAATATCAATGCTCATTATACATGCTAGTTATTAAAGATACGTTGTTACTTCATTTCTCATATCGGACTCTTTTTATAGACTCTAATTTTACTTGTCTGGTGACATCGCAGCACAAACGTGCGAGGTTTCACAGACGAGAGTCTGTGAAATCGATCGATTTCCCAATGTCTGTACAGAAAAACATCCGACATGACAGTTCATGGATGAAAAAATAAACAAATGAACATGGTGTTTTTTCATGTTTATTAGTTTTATTTTGTGTTTTTTTTAACAATAAGATGTGTTCATTTTTATAATCAAAATCAACGTGAGCAATAAAGAAAATCAGGGTATCTAATTTCAGTAGAAGGTCAAATACATGTAAAGCTTAAAAAAATTTGATATTGAGAATATTCATTGCTGCTTTCTTGTTTTTCAGTGAATGATGACTACTACTCGTTAAAATACATCCTGCTGTTCACTGGAAAAGGGCATCGACCAAGACCACCGTCTTGAGACTTTGTTCAAAGTTCCAGATACCACAGACTTTGACGCCAAGGTCGAAAGCAAATTTGTTTTTGCATGGAACATTTCAGTCACCACTACCAATGGGAGAATCTGGACAGTTCAGGAGATAAAGGACGTCAAGATGCGATTCAAGGAGTATCTTAATTTGTACTTATAAGTACTGACCTGATAACATTCATTGCTAGATAAATTTTCCTTTGGGATAAATAACCTTTTTTTTATTATTATTTCAAAAGATGTTTACTTGCCTTTGGTTTTGTTCCAGAATCCAGTGGTTCATCTCATATATGTAAAAATGAGTGCTTTGTCTGGTGAAGTGACTGGATGTGTCCAAAAAGAATAAACTCTAGACAATTTTTATGAAAAATGGCACCTTCTTTGGCACTTTTTCAGATGGTCGCTAATAGTGAATTTTCCATTAAAAAAAAGGAAAAATCTATATTTTCTGTGCCAGCTTTATTAAGAAAACTACTGAAGATAGCCCTAAGTAAATGTCTTTATCTGATGCAGCAGCCTAATTGACATCTAGGAAGGAAGTTTCTATGAAACGCATAAAACAACAAACATTTTGGAGCAAGTCAAAAATTGTCTAAAATACGAATTTTTTAAAAAACGCCTCAAAATCCATCTTTCCTACCTGCAATATTAAGGAAACTATTGAAGGTAGCCAAAAATGGATGTCTTTATAATGTTCAGCAACCTAATTTACTTGTACTAAAGAAGTTTCATTGAAATCCAATGAAAGATACAAATTTGAGGAGTGGTCAAAAAATACTCAATTTTGTCTATTTTTGAAATTTTGTTCCGTCGGTCAAATTAGCTTAGGAAGCATTTTTGCAGCCAAATAATTTTTTGTTTGACTGTCCCAGACCCCTACAAAAAATTGGGCTTGTTAAAATCACATAGCAGCCTGGGAAAAATGGCTTTTGGGCCTTAGTTTCAATATATATTTTTTAATATCATATCCCAAACATGCCATCTCTGCTGTCAGGGTAAATATTGAAATTTCTGTTATTTTAAAAATTCAATTTTTTAAAGAACCTTCATTTTTAAAGTAAGCTAATTATACTGCACATTTTCATGTTTTACAATATAATTTATATCTATTTAAAGAATGTAATTACAAATAAGTGTTAAATTGATTTATTTTTTGAGTAATCGACTTTCAAAAACCACATCTTTTTCTACTCCAAGGTGCGTTTGTGGGAAGGTACACCTAACCCCCAAAATCTCAAAAACCGTTAGAGATAATGGGCTGAAATTTTTTCTGCTCTTTTTTGGTAATACACTTAGTAGAAAAATGCATTTAGAGTACCAAAAATCTAAAGAAAAAAAATTGGCTGCCGGTACCTACTTATACCAACAGAAAAGCAGACGTGACATTTTCTTTACCTGAATAGTTCATCTGTAGGCAGTGCTGGCTAGCAAAAAAATTATCAGGCTGCCATCGACACCAGTTTGTGTAGATCATTGGGCTTCCATCGCTCCACAACCAAGTGCCCCACTGCAAGACAAAGTTCAGCAGATGATATGTTTTATTCAATGTCTTATAAAATATTTCACAGCTAAAGTATCCTGGTAGAAATACCTGCTGTGCATCATAGCCTCCAATCCATGCTGTTTTGGACCTGTGACCTGCTGCAGCTATCAGATTCTGAACCTGATGGTACTCGTTCAGGTGGTGAACTGATGCAAGGTTTGCCCCCTTGGACAGACAGTTTTTCTACAGATAAACACACAACAACTAAATGAAGTCTGTTTTATTTCTCACTGTGAAATAAAGCAGAGAAACAGGAAATAAGAGCACAGTGTTGTTGGAAATCACCTCTGCATCCGCCCAAGTCATGTCATTGGGAACATAGAGAAAGCAGCGATTGTAGATCAGAGTCCAGCCAGAAGCACAGAAATTTGCTGATGAAAAACAAATGCAGGCTTCCAGTTAACTGGTTTATGTGGCATTAGTTTGATAATAACTTTATTTTGTGACAAATTATAACATCAAATTGAAACATTGAATTTATTCTAAAACATAATGCCCACATTGACAAGGTATGACTCAGTGTGTACTTTGAAAGGTACAATGGAGACATTTTAAGATGACTAATAAATTATCTGGAGAAGGATTGCATTATGTTTAGCAAAGTAAATACAAGAAGATATATTTTAGAGTTTGTGCTTTAGGCAGTCATGCCAAGGAAATGGAAACAATGACTGAAAACATCCACTGACTGTCACCAGGAGAGCCATCATCGGAGACAGCTTTAGATATTTAAAAAAATATATTTTATTTATGATTTCTTAATATTTAATAAATACTCATGGTTACCACTGGCCTGAACGACCACAGAGGAAACCAGGAGGAACACAGCCAACAACTTCATGGTGCAGCTGATAAGATGCAAATTTGCAAGCTGAAGAAAAGTTAAAATAAAGCATACATGTTAAGAAAAACTCACAGTGGCACTAAGACAATAAGAAATTTGATCAGCAAACCTGATGCAGAATGATCCGTCTTCTTATCCAGCCAGCACCTTCAGTCCTTACTGCAGAATCACTGGGTATTTATAGAGCTTTTAGTCTTGTTACATCCACAAAATGAGGAAATTATATGGGTAGAAATGACCTGATAGTTCACATCCAGTTCAACAGGAACTTAAAGTTGTGACTAAGTCTATGCAATCGGTTTTTCGTGGCTGGGTGGTGGTCTTTGTTTTTAATTACACTTTGTGAAAGTTCAGAGTTCAATTCATCCAGTTCTTTCCCTTTCCAATTATGCCCCTTTTCCACCGGCTCTACTTCAACAAGCCGACCCGACTCGGCTCTGTTTCGGAGTAACCGGGTTTCCACCGGCCCAACTTGGCTCTGTAGCAGGGTACCGCCTCCTGGTGGGGGTGGGGGCGTATCGCCCCGCCTCCAGGCTCTAAAGAAGAAGAGAGAGCTGAGCTATTTTTATAGCCTGATTGCGATTTTTTTCAAGAAAATGTGACAGTGGGAGGAAAGCAGCGATGTGGTGAGGAGGAGCTGATCTCCGCCTTGCAGCGGGAGGAAAGCAGGTAGCTCAGACGGTTCAGGTAAGCTAACGGTGATTTTTGTATTAAACTACGATAAAACTTGTAATAGTGCCGAGTATACATGAGCTAATGTTAGTCAGGGTGTTGCAAATAACTTAAAAATGTCAGAATTAATTCATAATTTATTCCAATGTGTTTTCATGTTGGTAAACTGCCGCCGCAGACCATCGTGGTTTGTGCAGCCTTTGGGTTGTAGGACGTCTCATCAGTGTTCGTCTTCCTGCCTGCTGGTCGGTCTTTACCTTCAGGATGTCCAGAGACCTTCACCTTTCTGGAGCAGGAATCACATGAGCTCAATATGCTGATGAAATATTTGATTATAAAAATGTGTCTGATGTTACAGAGTTGAAGTGCATTAACAATTTGTTGTTTTTAACTTCTCAATACGTTTAATTATGATTCACCTGATGTCCAAGTTATAGCTGAGAACAAATAAAGCTCTTTTCCTTCTAATCTGACTGGTTCTAGTTCCATGTTTCCACATTTTGGACACTAAGAATTATAAGTTTAAACCGAGTCTTAATTATCACTAAGGTTACAGGTTTTGGACACATTTTCTCATTTTCTTACATTGAAGATTCTCCAGGCAGACAGAAACAGTGAGTGAATAAATGTAGATAATTAACAGTTACTAACGTGGGAGTTACATACAAACAGACATTAAGCTTACATACAAAAATAATAACAGTAGAGAATTTTGTCAAGAGGGAGAGAGCATAGCTCTGATTGTGATGTTTAGTCCCAGGCCCATGAACGCAACACGGCCAGCAGTAAAGAGCCTTGCAGCCTTAAGAGAGTGAAGTGTTAGACCCTGAACGTCTCATGAAAATATTTAGCAAAAAAGCTTGTTGAGGGTTCAACGTTAATTAGCTGAGAAGTGCAGAAGTGACATTAATAGTTAACTTTTTCACAACATTCTTATTTTCTGAGTTAATCATTAAAATGACCAGAAATAAAATCTTGAACTATTTTCACTCTTTCAGCTGCAGTTACGATTTGATGTCAGTAGGTGGCAGAGTTGCACCATTTGGTGTTTTCTTTGTAAGGTGTGATTTTCACAAACCACAATCACAAAGTGTAGTGATAATCTTTGCATTGTAACGGATAAGCAGGTCTTCCTGCAGAATGCATCTGGTTCCTGCTGGTGCGATACAAGAGAATCTCTGTTTGATTACTGACAGAAAATCAAGAAAAGTTGATTACAGGAGTCTAGAATAAAATGAAGATTGCTTCATAAAAAATGGATTTTAAAGCTCGTCTTAAAACCCATCTATTTTACTTGGCTTTTAACTCCAGCGGGATCTAGTTTTAAATTGTATGTTTGTTTTGTTTTTAAACTGTCAGTTTATATTTTTGTATTTTTTTCATTATGTTGTGTTTTAATGTACAGCACTTTGTATCAGCTATAGTTGTTTTAAAGTGCTATGGCATGGATTGGTTGAGATGCAGTGATTGAACATTTCACATTTATGTCTGGACATGAAACGTTTTATACACTGCCCTACATACTTTTAGTTTCATGCTTCATGGAATTGTCTTATTGTACAAACAGGTTCGATTCTCGACCCATTGATCTTTGCCACACATTTTCTTCTCTCCTATTTTTCAGTGGATTTCCTGTCAATCCATTGAAAAATAACGACAAAAATCCTTAAAAAAAAAAAACAAGTAATTTGAAGTAAAGTGAAAGTTTATGTGACAGGATTGACCAGAAAGGTGTCCCCCCATGCATTCTTTGGTTTTTACCATTTGCCATTATACTCTAATGGTAATACAAAGTAAAAAAAAAAAAAGGAGAACATATCGACTTAATTATAAAACTAATCAATTAAATTGATAAAATGATGCAACAGATTCAACTTATCTACAATAATTGTGACTCAACATGTTCGTCTTGGAGTAGCTTTACACATAGGCTGCAGTTGAAGTGTCATAACTTAAGGTAAACGTTCAAAGCACCAGGGTTTTTTATGGAAAATATTGTGGTTTTAAAGGCAAACATTTCTGATTTTCTATCTGCTCTTCTCTCCACCACACCAGCTGTTGGCTAGTGGTAACACTCAGCCCCTCCTGATTCAAACTCATCTCATTAAAGTTAGAGTAAAAGAGCTAAATTTGATTGAAATATTTGCTACCTTCAACAACAACAACAAAAAACTTAAGTGTATCAAAGCAATGCAGCCAGTTTTGCTAGTTTTGATTAACAAGTTATAAGAGTTTATCATGATTCAGCCGAAGTATTGAAACTTACACACCCTAGTGAAAAAAATGTATACTTAGTATATTTCAAATATACTTAGATTTGTGTAAATATATTTTAAGTATACAAAGTATTAAGTGTACTACTTATAAATCTGTGGTTCTTAACTAAAACAGGTAAGATCTAGTAATAAACGGCATTAGCTCCAGTTCTTACTCCGGACCAGATGGTGGCGGTATTGCACACTTTCAGTTGTTTTTTTTTAAATGCGCGTGCCATAAAGAGAAGAACATTCACGGAGCCAGAGAGGATAACGGATGCTGTTAAATTCACAGTTTTTACTCGCATAATATTGCCTTAAAAGTAGAGAGGGCCTTGATAATAGTTAGTAGTTTTGGTAAATTAAAGCTGGTGACGTCCTAGTCTGAGTTAGACGACAACACAACAGGACAAAAACCGATGGAAATGAAATATGGGTCACGAAAGGAACCGAAGGGATGAAGGCTAATAACGTTTTGCTAGCTGGAGGTAAGTTTGCTTATTAATTATCTCCGTTTAATTATAAACAAAGATATAAACCAACTTATGTTGGTTTCAGAAATAATTATTTTATCAATTTTATTGTGACTTTTATGGTTTTTACTATAACAAGCATTCATGTTATAACTGCATATGGAGGCTGTTTGTAGCGACTTCATCATAAACTTAAACTGGTTTTAATTAAGCTCAGTATGCCAAAGAGACTTCGATATTGTGAGGTTGCTGTTATAACTCGTTCATCATTGTTTTTATCTTCACCGTGTTTTTGCAGTCTAAGCAAATGAAGGTGAAAGAGGAACCCAGGCGTCAGGAATTAGAAAACCTGCAAAGTTCTTTGCGTTTTGTTGCTTTGCTGCCATGATTCTAACACACCTGAGCAGCTGTGCACAGCAGCAGCAGGTCTCCTTCGCTGCCACACAGGTGTAAACCCAGCGATCGTCTTAGCCCTCATGTTGCATTTGAAGGTGGTCGGAAAAACAGCTTACAATGTGTTAGCAACGGATTAAACAGTTTTAACTGCTGAAGAAAAAGTTAAAGGGCACAGATAAGGGAAGTGTGGAAGCCCTTACTGTATTAACTGGACATGGCAGTAACAGAGAGTTGGCCACTCTGAGGTAGAAACAACAAACTGCTTCCAGTCCAAGGTGGGGCACAGCGGACTCTGGGTGGGCAATGTCCCCCAATGCCGCTGGGCCTGAACTGGCCACAGTTTTAACAGCAGAAACTGGTGTGTTTCCAACACTACGTGCAGAATAAATGTTATTTAATTTGAAAATAATTGGACAGAATTTATTCCCCTTGTTAATCTAACGTTTTTCTTTCATACATTTTATTTGTTGTTGGCTTTCAGGGCCCTGTGATGGACTGGTGACCTGTCCAGGGTGAACCCTGCCTCTCATCTGATGGCTGCTGGAGATGGGCACCACCAGCCCCCCTCACCACCCTGCAAGGATCAGTGTGTTCAGATCATGGATGGAAAGATTTTAAGGTAGTTTGTCTCCTTAAGTCCACACTTAAAACAGCTTCAAAGTTGATGCCAACATCAACTGATTTTAATATATTGATGACTTTTTTTTTTTCTACTTTTAACTTACACAGGCAAAAAGACACCCAGAAAATTTCTCCCACCCCAGGCATCCGGTCCCAATCATCATCAGTTCAGATGATGCCACATACATAGAGTCCACAACGTCTTAAAATTGTAAGTCATACATCTTCTTTGCCGTTTTTTCAGTACTTTTTAAAATACAAGAAGTCCATTAAAAGTGCCATGTTTGCAATATTTGGTAAATAATGACATTTTAATGCAAAGGTGGCGCTTTTAATGGACTTTTAATATAACTTTTAAAGAAACTTCTCATTAAAAGTGTCATTATTTATCGAAATACACTTCAAGACAACAGTCAGACATTCATTAAGACTCGTCATGTTCATGACGGTGTCATGTCAGTCTCATTATGCACACCCCATCAAATGAAGTGTTGCCAAATTGGTAATATATTGAAAGCACAATGTAATGTGTTTCACCTGGAAAGACACAAAATAATGTGCTTCATTACCATCCAGAAACCACTGTTGTGAAAGTCAAAGTCAAGTCCAAGTCTTTGAGAATTTTTTCAAGTCAAGTCTCAAGTCTTGATTTTAATGACTCGAGTTTGACTCGAGTCCAAGTCATGTGACTCGAGTCCCCACCTCTGCTACAAGCTACAAGGAGGTGAAACTAAGAGTTTCTCATTTCACAATTTTTATTTAGTTTTTTATTTGGCAGGAAAAAAGAAGCACTGAGCAGTCATCCTCCACTGGATCTGTTTTAAGCCTCAGCCCCTTTGGGTGGCGAGTTTTTCTTGACGCAGATGGAAGGCAGCAAAGTAGAACACTTCACGTCATCCCAGCACTTTTTTTCTAGGAGCAATAAAACAAATCAAACATCACATCATAAAAACCACTAAGCGGCCTACACTGTGTCATAAAATATTTTGGAAATAAAACTATCACCTCTTGTCAATGGTGTAAATGTATATATAGGTCAACTAAAAAGTTAACATGCACAATACATAAGTTTTTCACCCATGAGTCCTTCTAGCAACGGAAAATCAGATTGTGTGAAATTCTCTTTTACTTGAATAGTTCATCTGAATGCAGTGCTGAAGGCGAAATGCATTATTTGGCTGTCCTGGACACCAGTTTGTGTAGGTCATAGGGCTTCCATCGCTCCACAACCAAATGTTTGTCTGGAAGACAATATACAGCAGACGACACGTTTCATTCAGTGTTTGACAAAATACTTAACAACCAAAGTGTACTGGTTGCTATACCTCCTGTCCATCAGAGCCTCCAATCCATGCTTTGTTGGACTTTCGAGTTGCCGTAAATATCAGAGTCTGAAGATGATGGTTATCCTCCTGGCTGTGAACTGAAGCAAGGTTTGCCCCCAAGTACAGACAGTGTTTCTACAGATAAACACATAATGATGTGCTGAAGAAGTAGCTGGACTTTAATTAAGAACTGTACATTAAAAGACAGCAAAAAAAAATAAAAAATAAGAGAACATTGTTTTTGGAAATCACCTCAGCTGCAGCCCAAGTCTTGACATCGGCAATGTAGCGGAAACAGCGATCGTTGATTGCAGTCCAGTCAGTGGGACACTCAACAGATCTCCTTAGCAAATTAACTTGTTCTGACAAACAAATGCAATAAGGCCTCATAGCAAGTAGGGCTGTGTAACAATGTCGATTTTGAGATATATTTTCTTTCCTAGAAAAAAAATCAATATTCATCCGCAAGTATTGTAACATCCAACTGTCACCTTGTTCACTCACTGCTTGCTTCACCGGGAGAGTGATTAGGTCATCAGGCTTAGAGTGATTCCTTCAGATGTTAAGTGTCAAGGTTAAAAAGGTATCAGACTATTCAGAGCATGGTACTTGGTGCACTTTATTTACAGTTTGCACTATTTCAATTAAAAGAAACATGTTTTCTCACCACTTCTGATTCATTTTGTGCAGCTGTCGACTTTACGTGTGTGTTCATGTCCAACCAGAGCCAAGTATTGTGCAGTTGGTGTTTTTAATCAGTTTTCAGTTGCACTAATTCAGTCCAACTCTATAACAGTCACCAAAATCACTCTGTCCTTCTAAAATCTTTCAGAAAATCGCAAAAGTGTATTGAATTGTATTGTTTGATGAATATCGCAATATATATCGTTTTGTGAGCAGGGTAAGTATCGGGTATTGTATCGTGAGATTATTGTATTACTACAGCCATAATAGCAAGCCTCTTATTTGTGACAGTTGGCAACATCAAAATGATGTAACGTTAAATTTATTTGAAAACATATCTCTCACATTGATGAGAAATAAGTCAGTGTGTACTCCGAAAGTGGAGTGCAGTGGAGACATTTTAAGATAAGCCTACTAAATAATATGGAGAATACATTATGTTTCAATAAAATATTAGACAAGAAGATACATTTTAGAGTTTACGTTTTGGGCACTAATGTAGAGGAAATAAAAACATCCACTGACCGTCACCAGGAGAGCCATCATCTGGGGCTTTAGATCTTTTAAACAGGAGTTGGTATGTTTGTCACATTATTATTTCTTTATATATAATAAATACTCACCGTCACCATGTGCCAGTGAACATTTCTCCATTATGGAGAAAAGGAGGAAGAACACAGCCAACTTCATGGTGCAGATGACGACACGATGCAGATTTGCAAGCTGAAGAAAAGACAAAACAAAGCATACATGTTAAGAAAATTCAAACAATGGTTCAAAAAAGACACTTCATCAGCAAACCTGATGGAGAATGATCTGCCTTCTTAGCCAGCCAGCACCTTTAGTCCTTACCGCAGAACCACTGGCTATTTGTAGATCTTTTAATTTTGCTACTTTCACAAGTAGCAATTTCTATCCAATTCCAATGATGAAATTGGATAGAGCGCACTGTTCCAAACAAACTGATGAGCAGCCATCTCAGGACGCTAACCAAAGTCTCCAGAGTTAAGATTTCAGAGTTAGAGTACAGTGTTGATACTTCAGTGTTGTTTTCACCATAAATTACTCACTAAAAGTGTAATAACCAGCAGTACCAGATGCATTTTGTCCCAATTTGTCCCAAAGTAAACGCCTCTTACCTGAAGGACAAAGTTGTTGGCTCTGCCATGCACTGGGGTCTGGCTACTGATTTGCTGATTGCTTGTTATTAAATGAGCAGTGATCAAAGTGATTTGTGGAAAATAATTGGAAAAATGGTTACAAGTTGTCAGTGGGGAACATGCACAAGACATGCTTTATTTAAGCATGTTCTATATATTTATAGACTTTATTCCATTTTCAAGACAGTAGTCTGGATAAATACCTACAGCGAACCTAAGAAAAGCTAAATACAGTGATTGACAGTATTAAAGCAACATGTCCGTATTAAGGTCTTGTCATCATTGCATCATATGCATATGCTGTACATATTAAAAGTATAAGTTTTGATGTATCACAAACAGCAATTTTTTTAGTTAATAGGAAAATTGCAACATTTTTAAGCCAACATGTTCAACTAATCCTGGAATCCTTTATCAGTTTAACATCCTCAGGTGAGGATGGGAGAGAGAGAGCAGGACAAGCTGTTCCTCTTCCTGCTCCAGGACAAGCAGTTTCAGATAAAAATATTTAGATAAAATATTATCTAATGTTTTCAGACAAAAACGCTGTAACACATTATATCAATTCTAAAATCAGATTAAAACAACAAAAAGTAATAAAGTAAAAGCCTAAACGTGGAAACCCCATCATATGATAAGGGTCAAAATGATAAGGATTTATTTTTAGAGAGTTGTAACTTTTCAGATAAACCCAGCAGCTCTTGGCAAAGCGTTTGCTCATTCTGCCAGTCAGAGGACTGACCTCAGACTTTGGTTAAGGTTTGGTAACACTAAAACTAAGTCCAGTGAATGCTAGATTACAATGTTGACTTCAATCAAAGGAGATGATAATGTATTTTTTATGTAGTTAAGCCCTTGAGTTCGATAAGTTGAGGGCCTCTTTAGATACAAAGGTTTTAAAAATTGACTGAGGTCGGTGGTACTGTGTGTGGAGTCTATACAGATCGGCCCTGGTCCTCGACCCAGCTCTGACGGGTTCGACTCTCGACCCGTTGATCTTTGCCACAAGTTTTCTCTTTGCTCTCATATCTCACTTTCCTGTCAGTCCACTGAAAAACAAAGACAAACAAAATCCTTAAAAACAAAACAAACTTAAGTCATTTGAAGTAAAGTGACAGGATTGACCAGCAAGGTGTCCCACAATGCATTTTCTGGTTTTTCCATGTCCAATATGGCTGCAGTTGAAGTGTTTTAACTTAAGGTAAACGTTCAAAGCACCAGGGTTTTTTATGGAAAAATATTGTGGTTTTAAAGGCAAACATTTCTGATTTTCTATCTGCTCTTCTCTCCACCACACCAGCTGTTGGCTAGTGGTAACGCTCAGCCTCTCCCGATTCAAACTCATCTCATTAAAGTAAGAGTTAAACAGCTAAATGTGATTGAAATATTTGCTACCTTCAAAAACAACAACAAAAAACTGAAGTCTATAAAAGCAATGCAGCCAGTTTAGCTAGTTTTGATTTACAATTCATAACGAGGCAGTTTATTATGATTCAGCCAAAGTAATGAAACGAACTGCTGTCTGATTTTTACTGTTAATGTATTTCTTCCTATTGTGAAAGTAAATACAATGTGCTACAGGTCTTTTTCTTTAAGTTTTTACTTACTGGAAGATCTTTTGGTTGTGCTGCAGAGCCACAGCTAGCTCCTCATTTCACTGCTCTCACTGAAAAGTGACGCTCTCTGTTTAGTGGCCATTTTTGTCACTTTGTGACAGTAACTCTCCTGATCGATCTGATTGGCTGGATTTTCAACTCCGATCCAACCACAGCCTGCTATGGTTTGCCTAACTGGCCAAGCTTTTTTTTTTTTTTGTTTTGTTTTCTTAGTCATAATCATTAAAATGACAAAAAATAAAGACTTGAAATATGTTTTTCTGCTGCAGTTACTGTGTGATGTCAGCAGGTGGCAGAGTTGCACCTTTTGGTATTTTATTTTATACACATTAGTAATGGTTTAATTTAATTGCCTCTTAAAGGTATCAGATGAACCTCTGTTATCCTTTGTTGCATTTCAAAACCACACATCTGAACATATCAACACCTGCATCTGCAACCCTGCCTGACATCAGATGCCACAGAACAAACTATTATTACAAGCAAATGGGACAGAGAGATAACTAAAGTAAACAGAAGTGTTGAACTTGAGCCTGAATGTTGGAGCCGAAGCAGATCAGTTAACGAAAGCTGGAAATATCATCTTACATGGATCAGTGTGAAATTAAATTAAAGCATTCCACTCAATGACTCAACATGTTAAACAAACTCAGATGTATTTTAGAAGAAACAACATGTAGCAGCTCCACTTTAAATGTTGTTGCACATTAACTATATATAGGAAAGTGTTTTACTAATTATTAAATCCAGAGGAAATGACTTCAAACTTTCTTCCACACATGCTTTTTAATGAGAGCAGTCCCAAAAATACATCACCAGCTGATAGAAAGTAACTTTTCTCTGCTTTTTTGATGAAAGAACCTCAGGTTTGACTAAAAATTGTAATAATGTGACATTTATATTGTAATAACTAACATAGTGTTAAAAATAATTAAGAAAATAGAACAACACATAGTCAGAATAAACCACACACCATCGTGTTTTGATTCCTCAAAGTTTTATTCTTGCTAAGCCAAAGAACAGAAGAAAGTTTTGCTCAGATGATCTTTTATTATAACTCATTCAGTCTGATCTGATTACGGAGAGACAATCCAGCTGCTGTTTGCTTGTCGCTTCATTCTTTAGGTTGCATTAAAGACAGAAATGATATGAAGTGAAGAAGCAGAAATATCTTTATAAAGTTGCAAAAAGGCAGGTAAACAGAAACTCCTAGCATTCATCCTCCACTGGTTCTGTTTTACACATAAGGCCTCTTTGGGAACCTCACGGTTTTCAGACTGTTCTGGTGCAGACAGAAGGCCGAAGGTAATCACACCGCAGGTCATCCCAGCACTTTCCATCTATGAGCAACACAACAAATCAGTCAAACATCACATAATGAAAACCCTGAAGTGACCTAACAAGATGACTGAAAAGGATTAACTAAACTAATTTGCAACAACAAAATTATCATAAGTTTTTGCTGTTTATATAGTAAATATACAGTTTTAACCTGACATTTACATACACCGAATAAAAAACAATGTCTGAAGTTAAATCAGACCAAATGTCTTTCTTTTATGGTAGTTTGAACTGTCAAAAGTATTTCTATTTGCTAAAAATTACAAAATTATTTTGCAATTTTCTCCAAATTCAGAAGTTTATATTTGGTCAGTATCATGGATAACTATCTTTTGACCTGAATGAATTTGATCAAATGTAAACTTCTGCTTTCAACTGTATGTGGAGTTCAACTAAAAAGTTTACATGCAGAGTAAATAAGCTTTTCACCCATGAGTCCTGATCCCAACTGAAAAGCAGACATGACATTTTCTTTACCTGAATAGTTCATCAGTAAACAGTGCTGGTTGTCTTTCCAATTATCAGGCTGCCCTCGACACCAGTTTGTGTAGATCATCGGGCTTCCATCGCTCCACAACCAAGTCTTCTCCTTCAAGACAAAGTTCAGCAGATGATATGTTTCATTCAATGTCTTATAAAATATTTCACAACTAAAGTATCCTGGTAGAAATACCTGCTCTGCATCAGAGCCTCCAATCCATGCTTTTTTGGGCCCATGACCTGCTGCAGCTATCAGATTCTGAACCTGATGGTACTCGTACTCGTTGTGAACTGATGCAAGGTTTGCCCCCATGGACAGGCAGTTTTTCTACAGATAAACACACAACTTAATGAAGTCTGTTTTATTTCTCACTGTGAAATAAAGCAGAGCAGCAGGAAATAAGAGCACAGTGTTGTTGGAAATCACCTCTGCATCCGCCCAAGTCATGTCATTGGGAACATAGAGAAAGCAGCGACTGTTGATCAGAGTCCAGCCAGAAGGACAGGTGATGGATGTCTGGATCGAGTCAAAATGTGCTGATGAAAAACAAACACAGGCTTCCAGTTAACTGGTTTATGTGGCATGAGTTTGATAATAACTTTATTTTGTGACAAATTATAACATCAAAATGATGCAACAATAAATTTATTCTAAAACATAATGCCCACATTGACAAGACATAACACAGTGTGTACTTTAATTTATTTAATACTCACTGGCCTGAACGACCACAGAGGAAACCAGGAGGAACACAGCCAACAACTTCATGGTGGAGATGATAAGATGCAAATTTGCAAGCTGAAGAAAAGTCAAAATAAAGCATACATGTTAATGAAACTGACATTGGCACTAATCAGCAAACCTGATGCAGAATGATCCGTCTTCTTATCCAGCCAGCACCTTCAGTCCTTACTGCAGAATCACTGGATATTTATAGAGCTTTTAGTCTTGTTACATCCACAAAATGAGGAAATTATATGGGTAGAAATGACCTGATAGTTCACATCTAGTTCAACGGGAACTTAAAGTTGTGACTAAGTCTATGCAATCGGTTTCTCAAGGCTGGGTGGTGGTCTTTGTTTTAAATTACACTTTGTTAAAGTTCAGAGTGCAATTCATCCAGTTATCTTTACCTTTACATTTAAAAGGCAAAAACAGATAAACTGTTCATATTGAGCACAGTAAACTGCCGTTTGCCTCGTCTCAGGTCGTCCTCAGTGACTGTGGAAGAAAGAGACTAGTGAGAGAGGAAACCAGGACAACATGACCAGGCTGAAGGAGCTCCAAGCTTCAGCAGCTCAGATATGAGACTCTGCATCAGGAGCAGATCGGACAAAAGATTTGGGAGATTTTCCAAAAGGCCGATCAGTTCTGAACCTGCCAGTGGTCAGTGTGTTTAATTTCTGTCAGTGGCCCCCAAAGTGGATCCTGGAGGGCCGGCATGCTGCATGTTTTAGTTCTCTCCCTGGTTTAGCACACCTGGATCCAATGATGGGTCATTAGAAGATCATTGACATGCTGGAAAGGTTGTTACTACCACATTTCTTTCAAAACCCATGGAGGGTATTTAGCATTCAATAATTCGCTTTTATCAAGAGGGAGAGCGCATAGCTCTGATGTGAGCATCTACATTTAGTCCCAGGCCCATCAATGCAACACGGCCAGCATCCATCCATCCATCCATCCATTCATTCATTTATTTATTTATTTATTTTCTGTACACCCTTGTCCCTCAGTGGGGTCTGGAGGGGCTGCTGCCTCTCCAGCTAACGTTCCTGGCGAGAAGCAGGGTCACCCTGGTCAGGTCGCCAGTCTGTCGCAACACGGCCAGCAGTAAGGCATCACTGAAGTTTACATTGTACGTCCCAACGCTGCAGAGAGAGTGACAGTGGCAACTGCACCAGCATGCTAGGTGACCTTTGACCTGTCAATAAAGTCTGGTCACCTCATGTGTGGTGATCAGACATGAGGCTCAAATTAAAATAATGGAGCAGGACAGTCTTAGAAACACTATCACAGCATTAATAATGTATTGGCATAAGAATAATATTAATGTTTTTGACCGTATAGAAAACTGCAATAAATTAGAGTTTCTGTTTGCCACAAGCAAATACTTCATTTAAAATAAGAAAATATTAATTTACATCTTATTCATTTAGTCAGCATGTTTTCACTTTAGACTAAAATAGTTTAATAACTCGGGTCATGTTCCTGGCTATATAATTAAGACTGAGGCGACGCTGAAAACAAGTCAATTGGTAAATAGTTTGAAAGTGAAGGACAAAAGGGTGGATTCCACTTTAATGCAGCAACATTCAGTTTCCTCTTTCCAAATTTCAGATAACTAGAAGAAGACTCACAGTGAGCGCTGAGGCGATGAGTTCAGCCTGCGGTAAAACATTCAGGGTTCACAAAGATACAACCGCGCCTAGGAGGAGCCTCTTCCTGCAGCTGCTCCAAGGAACATATTTAAAGAAAACAGCAAAATAAAGAAACTCACAGTTTCAGTTTCATTTGATTAAACAGCTTATGCATCATAAGATTCCTGCAGGTTTAAATAATTTCATAAGTTTCTATTTGCTGATTGAGTTCTGCAACAGTTAATTATTATTAGTTCTTTTTCTCATCTTTGTTTTCCTTCTGCTTGATTAAACCTGCTCATAATGAAGACGTTGCACTTTTCCATTGGTGAAAAATAAATATATTTTACATTCAAGCACAAAGTTGTTTTCTACCCCATGATATCCCAATAAAACAGTTTTAATAATTACAATTTAAATTCTGAATAAATGAACAAACATTTGTGGAAATTATTCTACAACTTAACAAAAATATACAAAAGGAAATAACTTATATGCTTGCTTAAAATAAAATAAATATATTAAATACAGCAGTTTACATAAACATGCTCAGCAGGAACAGGAGAAAAGATGGAAGACCCCAGAAACCATCCCAGAGACCAGTGGTGCAGAAACTGAACATGTTAACCAAAGAACAGCATGTCAAAACTCTAAAAATCAAAACTGCATTAAGAAAGTGTTATTTCATTTATTCAGATTCATTATAAAGTGATGCAAAATGTCAATCTGCAGCTTTTACTTTATAAAATCCTCTATAAAACTAATGTTTTTGTTTAATAACTACATATTATGTTGAATAAAATGTTTTATTCTTTATTCCACTTTTAAGCATTTTTATATTCTTATTTTTGTGTGAATGTACAAGCTTTGATTTCCTGTTGCGCAACAATAGCCTCTCTGGAAGAAGGAATTTATTCTGTTCAGTTTCTACTTTATTCTAATTGTAGAAATCCTGCAGGTTTTTCTGGCAGGAAAATCCACTCAAGCACTCAGCCTTCTTGACTTCATAGTGATTTATCTTGCAATAAACTACCACATAGCAAAAATATGTATTCTGTTTACTGTATCAAAATCATCCTCATGAATTCATAGTTGATCCTCTTGTAAAACATAAGACCTATGTTTCAGAGGCAAACTTTGAAGAAACATTTGACTTATTTGCTGAAAAATTCTTCACTGCTCTGGTAAACGAGGAAGAGGAGAGTACGTGTTTTTAGGACAAAAAGATGGAAGAAGCCCTAACGAGTGTTTGCGTTGAAGCAACCGAGCGTTCCTACGTGGGTCGGTGCAGAGAACCATTTGGGGAGGGGAAACGGTTTCCTCGTACCTTCTGACCAAAGGTGCTGGAATCAACACAGCTGGACAGCTGAGATTACGAACAACTTTGTGTTTTGTGTGAACAAGACCGGGATTCCCACGTTGGTTCTGGGAGCTTGGAAGTTTTGAGGAGTCTTGATTTGTGGCAAGAAACTGTCCATCCTCTGAGTTATGGTCTGAAGACCTGAAGAATTGTGGGTAATCCAGTGGATTGGATTGGATTTTCCCCAACAGTTTAAGGATAATCTGGTCTTTGTTGAAGTTCTCTAACTTGAGATCAGCCAACTCTTTTTGCAGATTCTCGATGGTCCTGTTTGCTGTATTGTCGACCTCATCAGTATCACTCGGTGGGTTTAGTAGGAGAGTGTCTTCGCAGGTGACTCTTGTTAATTCATGATCCGATGAAATTCCTTGCGTTTGCTGCTTCCGCTCAACTTCATGGACAAAAACAAACAAACATAAATAACAAACTTAATTTAGGATGATATTTATTCATAGGAGTGGAATCTGATTTTATTGCCCAGTGTAAAGGCATTAATTAGCATTGGAATAAAAATCACATTCTACATTTAAAATCTTGAGTTTCCAGTTCTAATGTCAGCTCTGCTTGTCTGTACTCAAACAACTACTGCATTAACAATATCCTTTTAAATTTTGGTTAATTTAATGAATAAAGTTCAGATTTACCATGTTTAGAACAAGCCCACCAAACGCCGAAGACACATAGTCCAAGAAAGCAAACTGCAGCTATCACTTCAACAGAGAAAACGGCGAGCTTGACGGGCCTGGACCTCATCCACTGAGCTGAAACAACAACATTCATATGAACTGCTAAAAATTTAATCGACAATTAAATCTGTTCTCAAGTGGATCCTAAATTTGTTCCAGGATCACCAAACGATCTTTGGTATAAAGCATTTTAGCCTGTTTTGCATTTTATTCTATGTTGTTTAAAGAGTCTAAGGTCATTTTTTCTCCAATAAAATGTCACAGCACAAGATTTATGTAGAATACAGAATAGTCAAAAGGTGCCAATATATTGAAATCTAACATTGTGATTAGATTTAGTGAAACCATAAAGTGAGAAGTCAGCTTTGTACCTGAAAGGAGGATTTCTGCAGTTCTGCTCTGGTTCGTCTGTGGCTGTTTGACTCTGCAGACAATCCTGTTAACACAAATCAGAGTTTAAATATATTTATCTTTTATGCTTATTGTACTAGACCTAGTTTTGTATCTTTATGGACACTTTTGGTTTTCATTTATTATCCATTAAAAGAACATTAAACATTAATCTCCCAAAATTTCTAAAACTGGCAGATTCCTAACGACTGCTTTTGAGCTCCCTCTAGTGGTAAAAATAATCAGACACAGAAAGGCCACATGGACTTATTTTAGACTTGTTAGTATTTGATCCATCAACAAGCTTTTTTGCTAAATATTTTCATGAAATGTTCACGAACTAACACTTCGTTCTCTTAAGGCTGCAATCATCACTGTTTCTGAGGCACGCATTTCTTCTTCCACTCAACTTTCTGTAACTATGCTTGGATACATCATTCTGTGAAAAGCCACCTTTTGTATCTTTTTACTGTGGAGGGGGACAATTACCATTTTCTGGAGGCTCAAGGCCTGATTTGAGTTAATTAGCTGAGACGTGTAGAAGTGACATTAATAGTTAACTTTTTCACAACATTCTTATTTTCTGAGTCAATCATTAAAATGACCAGAAATAAAATCTTGAACTATTTTCACGCTTTCAGCTGCAGCTATGATTTGATGTCAGCAGGTGGCAGAGTTTCACCATTTGCTGTTTTCTTTGTAAGGTGTGATTTTCACACACCACAATCACAAAGTGTAGTGATAATCTTTGCATTGTAACAGATAAGCAGGTCTTCCTGCAGAATGCATCTGGTTCCTGCTGGTGCGATACAAGAGAATCTCTGTTTGAATTACCAACAGAAAATCAATAAAGTCAGAACAGTTGATTGCAGTTGCCTAGAATAAACCTCAGATTCTTCCTCTGGCTAACGTAACCTCAATCTGAAGAATTATTTACCACCAAGTCACTTAAATTGGCTCTGCTAAATATCAGCAAAATGACTTTTAGTTCATGACTTCATCACTTCTAACAGGAACATGGTTGGATGAAAATAATGAAGAAAATTTGACTCTTGAGTATTTGGGAATCAAAGAAAAAAGCTTCATGCAAAACTCCAAGGTATGTGGCAAATTTTTCAATGACTTTAGTGAGTTCTTATCTTTAATGAATGTTGGTTTTGACTGTTTAATAATTGTGGAAGACTTTAACATCCATCCATCTGCTGGGATTCAACTTTTTAAGCTATTTTGAATAATTAATTGAGCTAACTGTACTGTTTGATAACTAAATGAATTGGAATGCATGTATGGTTGAATTGAAATTATTTTTGTTTGGTAATGTGCCTTGAGATGATTTCTGTTGTGAATTGATGCTGTATAAATAAAAGGGGAGCAAAAAACCTGTGAAAAATTTCAAAACTTTGGTCTGACTCGACATGTTAAACAGGCAGCACACAATCAAGGATACACTCTGGACCTGATTATCAGTCAAGGTGTAAATGTTTCCATCGTCTGTAAGTGATGCCGTCCTGTCTGATAATTTCTCTGTTATCTTAGAAAGTAAAGTTTCCGTTGGCTCCCTTAGGAAAATGGACAACACAGCAGAAACTTTTAATCAAAACTACTCTTCCGCCTTGCCTCTATTCTGTATGACTTGATAGATAATTTCCATTCTAAAATTTAATGACTTATCATCAAAATACATTAAAAAACATTGTATCAACCTTCCAGATCCGTCAGATCTTCTGGTTCTGGTCTGCTTTGCATCCCCAGAACCAAACATGGAGAAGCAGCATTCAGTTTCTTTGCACCACAAATCTGGAAGAAACTTCCAGAAAACTGCAAAGCAGCTGAAATACTGAGTTCATTTAAATCCAGGGTAAAAACTCCACCTGTTTAGAGGTGGAATATTGATACTTGATTTGTATTTGGATGATGATTTTGATGATGGGGGCAAAATCTAATGTTTATTGGTTGTTTCATAATTTTTTACTGTATTATGTCTTTTTAGTGTGAACTGCCTTGTTTCTGAAATGTGCCATTCTAATAATCTTGACTTAAATTTCTTTCTTCTCTCTTTGTTTTATACCCAGTTTAATCTTTGCGCCCCACCAGTAACTCCTGTGTGAAGTAATATCTTGCTCTATGTTCTGGTAATTGGAAAGTAAGGAAAAGAAAAGCAGGTACCTCAATCTTTCAAGTTGACAACGTTTAACAATAAGCAGGTATATAGTTGAATAGTTGGTTGGTTAATTGACTGAATGACTAAAAGAAATCCTGACTTTCTTGTTCAGAGTTGAGTAATAAGGTATAAACAGAAAAACATGAAGACTTGTTCTGCTACCTGGCTGTGTGACTCTGCACGGTGGCTGTTTGCCTCACTGTGTAACATTCAGTGGGATCTGCTCTTTGTATCTCCACAGTGTCTGTGATGTTGTTCCCTTTTTCATCCACAATCTCCATCAGCGGAGCTGGCAGCCAGCAGGTCGCCTCACAGGCCACCGTCACTCTCTGGTTCTCATCAGAATCCACTGAAAGCTTTGGATTAGACACTGCAGCTGGAGAAATTAACAAACATCTTTATCTCCATGTTAACTTCTCTTGACTCCTGCCTCCCACTTTGACTAGAGTAGACCCAGGGCTTCATGAAAAATCCTCCAGCTTTAAGGATCTGCTCGATGTTGGATGTGAGGAGTTTCAGGTAGTCAAGGTTGTTGTGAGATGTCAAGATGTCATCGACGTAGACGTCTTGTTTTATACATATGTAATAACACAGGAGTCCCTCAGGGATCCATGCTCAGTGCCTTGAATCCATCCATCCATCTTGTAACGTTAGGATGAGGTTTTCTCATGACTCACCAGCGCCCCCTTTGTTGTTGAAACCACTCACATGCAGCAGGTAACCCTCACACTCAGCATCAACGTTTGATTATTTTCTAGTGTTACTCTCAGGTAGATTTTCAGGTCTCTGATGTTCCTTCATCTGCTCAGTGACATTTTCAGCATTTGGCGATCTTTTTAGTATAAATATTTTTATACTTTTTAGACAAATGCAGATATATTTGACCTCTCGTTCTAATGAACAAGCATTTCTAAAAGAACAGGCACAGGGAAGTTTTAAGCTTTGATTCGCAGAGGCTGCGGAAAAAGATGTGGTGTTTTGAGATGAAGCTCTTAATGTGAGAATCTGTGACAGTAAGAAAGACATGAAACATGGAGGAGGAAAAGCTCTCAAACATGAAGAGAGCCCCTAGAGGTCAGTGATGGTAACATTAGTGTCACCATGTTAGAAGGTGAACCTCGTCTTAATTTTCTTGCAGCCAAAACTGTAATGGATTAAGCTAAGATTTAAGTATTATGTTTTTTAAAATGATATTGTGAGTCAGGGGGAAACACAAACAATAGGAACCAGTTCTGGAGCAAAGCTGTAGAGATTGATGGGTTAGTGCAAAAACTTCTTTGTTTAATTTCTTATGTTTAATGTTTAAGTTTTTCTATGAAAAACTAAAAAGCAAAAGTAAACATGAGGATATTGATTTAATAAGTTTACTGTTCTAGATGACTGTAGTTCAGTAGAAACATGAGAAAAATAACTTGTGGCTTTGAAGAGGTTCCTGACCTGTGCGATAGTTATACAGGTGCTCCCTCTAGTGGTGCAGAAAAGATGTTTCACACAATTCAAATCAATTCAATACAACCAAGAACTTATTTTCTAAAGATGTTTACATTTCAGACAATTTCTATTTTAAAACTGGTTTAACGGTTTGTTTTGTGTGTGTTTAAAAGTAATAAAAGAATCAAACATAGCCATTTGCTTCTTATTTATTATTATAGAGCAGAAGAAAAGTGGATACATGCAGCAAACCCTCACCAAATAAAATTTATGCACAATCAACTGAATTACATTAAAGCTAGAGGAAATCATGTCAACCTTTGGTTGATTTCAATCTAATGATTGCATTTTATTTTAGTAAAAAGCAACTCATCATTTTTTGCTTTGAGGTGGTCTCTCCTCACCACCTCAAACCACCACCTTATTAAACGTCCCAGTTAAACGCCGTTTAACTGGGACGTCATCATTTACATCATTAAAACGTAGGCAGTGAGAAAGAGAAATAAAAATAAATTAATAATAGATAAAAAGTAAAAGTAAAAACATCAAAGACATCAAAACCCACTCTAATCCTAATTTAGCCATAAGCAACTCTAAACAGGGTTTTAAGTTGAGATTTAAAGGCTACAGGGAGCCAGTGTAGGGACTTTAAAACTGGTGTTATGTCTCTATCTTCCTGGTTTTAGTCAGAACAGCAGCAGCAGCTTCTGGATCAGCTGCAGCTGTTTGATTGATTTATTAGTCAGACCTGTGAAGACGCTGTTGCAGTAATCAATGCGGCTGAAGATAAATGCATGGAAACTGGAGATTTGGTCCAATTATTTGTTCAAAGGGCTCATTATACCAACATATTTCATACTTTTCAATTGGTTATTTATAAGACTGAAAAATGTTCATTGTTTTTAATTAGTTTCATTTTCTGTTTTTAATGATTTTATTTTGCAAAAATAAAAATAGAATTGTTTTATATAACACAACAAGGCCTGTCACAATAAACAATAGATGTTGCGCAGATCTGCTCATTAGTTCAGATGTGGGTGCATGAATAGACATTTGTGTGTGTACACACACACACACACACACACACACACACACACACACACACATTAGTATGCCACTCTGCAGCACTTCTCAGCAGGTGAAAGAAATCTGGCCCAATCAGCAGCACCCTCAACTCAGGTATATAAGGAATCCACCAACCATTTTACTGGTTTTGCAACAGAGCTGAGGAAGGCGCAAACAGCCTCCAAAGCAGCATTTCATGGAAAAGGACTTATAAGGACTACCGGTGAGCCACTAACTGGGCTCAATTGAATGTAATTTGACTGTAGTTTCACATTTGAGAACTGAAATGAAGAATTTATTGAAGTAACAGTTTGCACTGCTAGTTTTATAGTTTGGTTCCACTAAATGTATGTTAAGATATCTAATGTAAAAAACCTTATGTCCTAAAAAAAAGAAAAAAAAAAAAAACTAATTCTAAAATGTGTGGATTTGTTGATTCAAATTCAACCAGACATGAAATTTAATAATTTAATACTGTGAATTTATGGTTAAAATTGTAAAAGAAATGTATGTTTAAGGTTAAAAATGAAATTAGTCATTAAGATAAATTATTAACTTTGAACCAAATGTCTAAAATGTATGTTAAAATATTTTGTATGTGTTTTGTAGGTTTTTCACCTGTTCTGTTCATTGGTTCTCACTCATTGGTGAAAATAAAAAAGATTGAGTGAATTCCTGAAGTCTTCAAGTCCTCCTTTTCAAGTGTAGGAAGCCATGAAATTATAGGGCACTTGACAATAGATCAATTAATCGCATGATAAATTAAAAGAAACTCAATCATTTTCATTTGTTTGATTTATATTTTTTCTCTTTTCTCTCATTTTACCAAAAACTGAATAATAAAAGTTTTCAGTCCGGTGTTTTGGTTGCAATTATCCCTTTATTTAATTTAATTTTGTTTACAGAGATTTCATGATTTATTTTATTTGTTGATTCTGTTTGCTGCTTGCTTCTTATTTATTATCACAGAGCAGGAGAGAAACTGATTACAGTAGCAAACTATCACCAAAGATTTAAAGCACAATCAACTGGATTATATTTAGACGTAATAATATCAACTTTTGACTTGTGTTTAAGGTAAAATATGACGACTGATTACAAGAAAAAGCAACTCATCATTTTTTGCTGGATGTTTGACCTGCAGATTTAGTTGGCAGGACGAATCTTCATGCTGATGCTCTTCAGGGAGTAATCATATCCCTTCCAGTGATACCATTCCACTCCAACATTACGGAGAGTCTTGTCAGCCCCCCAGCGATAAACCCCATTAGGGTTTGCATGGTGACAATTATTGTACCAGAAAGCACCCAGATAGGATTTGGCACAGTTGCCGCTCGGCGGGTCCTGGTCTTTGTCAAAGGTGGAAAATTTCTGTCCGTTGTGATAGGCAAGGCTGTCTCCTGCAGAAATCATTACAGGACATGAAAACTATATGAATAAAAATAGACAATGAGTTGAAAACTTAAATATTGAAAAAAAAACTGTCATCAGACAAAAATAAGATTGTAATTTTTATATATTAAAAAAAATACTGGTTTTGTAAAAAGTTGTTTATGTTTTGTGAAATACATCATAAGAAGTTATGTTAATCTCTTACTAGACTATTAGCAGTGAGATCAATTAAATTTACTTTGATCAGGTTTTTTGCTGTGACCTGCCAACATCAATCTGTTTGCTTCAGAACCATAAGAACAAACTCTGGGTATAGATATCACTGACACAACACATTTAATCCAATGGAAGTGGTTTCTTATGAATCCTGAATGGTCTAATTATAGCAAATTAGCTTTATTAATATTATAGATGTTATACATATGTAATAACACATCCATCCATCCTGTCTAGTAACGTTAGGATGAGGTTTTCTCATGACTCACCAGCGCCCCCTTTGTTGTTGAAACCACTCACATGCAGCAGGTAACCGTCACACTCGGCATCAACTTTAAATGAGGAGTAAAGGGCAAACTTTTTGTTTCCTTCAAAGTCCTCCATGTCGACCATCAGTTCCTGGTTCTGAAGTCGTGTCAACTCATGGATGTTATCAAGACCTGCACAGACATGAAAACCATTAAAATTGGATTTTTACTGAGACTTTCACACACTAAGTACTTAGTTGGGTCTCCTTCTGCTCAGGTTACTGCAGCAATGCAGAGTGGCATGGAGTCAATCAGTCTGTGGCTTTGCTCAGGTGATATGAGAGCCCAGATTTTTCTGATAGTGACCTTCAGCTCTTCTGAATTGTTGGGTCTTCACTATTGTGTCTTCCTCTTCATGATACCCCAGAGATTTTCTATGACGTTAAGGTCAGGTGAGTTTGCTGGCCAATTAAGATCAGGTACCCCCTGATCCTTAAACCAGGTACTTTGGCTCTGTGTGCAGGTCCCAAGTCCTGTTTGAAAATTAAATCTGCATCTCCATAAAGTTGGTCAGCAGCTGGAAGTGCCCTAAAACTTCCTGGCAGATGGCTGTGTTGACCTTGGACCTCTGTGTGTGATGGTTCTTGAAGCACTGACTCCAGTTTTACTCCACTCTACATTTCTAAATGGGTTTTGTTTCACAATGCCCTCCAGGTTGTGGTTATCCTGATATATTCTAATTTTCTGAAATACTGAATTTGTAGTTTTAATTGTTTGTCAGCACAGGGGCGGAGCTATGGGGGGCTAGGGGGGCAGCAGCCCCTGGGGAGGGCCAGGATGGGAGGCAGAATATGACTTCAGAGATCCAAGTCTGTGTCACGTCTGATGAGGGCTGAGGTGGGCACTCTCCTGTTGAGTACGGTGCATATAGATTATATAAAGGAGTCATCCAGTAGATCATATAGTAGGCTGCCGCCGCCATTGTTGACTCATGGTTGCTAAAAACTTTACAAGACCGACTGATTTTAGTGACGAAGTCGGTGTAAAATATTGAATAAAATATTGTGCTACATGACTGGCTTTATTTTCACTCTTACATTTAACCTTATGACATACAAGTTTATAAGTTGATTGCCAATATTGTCTCCAAGTGTATTCTGGGTAAAACACATTACTAACCATCCACAACGTCATCAGTCAGATACTTATGAACAGATTGTAAAGTAGGTAGATTGGAGTATTTTTACAACAAATATGAGTGGCTTTTATTAGTATTTTATAAAATCATGTTTTCATGAGTTGATTATTTTGGGTATAAAGGGCCCAGTTATTAGCCCCGCCCCCCCGGCCCAACGCCACTGTGTCAGCAATAATCATCAACACTAAGAGAAGTAAACATTTGAAATATATCAGTCTGAGTGTAGAGAATGAATATAATATACAAATGATACTTTTTGAATTCAATTACTGATTTAAATCAACTTTTTCACGATATTCAAACTTTTTGACTTGCACCTGCACACCATCACTTAGCAACACAATAGTGAAGAAGTGAGTCTAGAAAATAAACAGATGTTGACAAATGTAGCTATAATTATGTTATTATTGTCCAAATTAAATAAACAAACCACACATTGACTGTTCAGGTTTGTGTCTCACCCAGCCAGTACTCTCCAGCAGCGTTTCCAAAGCCTCTCTTGTACTCGGCCCAGGGCCTGTAGAAGTTTACGGAGCCGTCCATCCTCCTCTGGAAAACCTGGACAAACAAAGGAATCTGTTCAAGGAGTGAACTAATTTCTCACTTACACACTCAGGCTGAAAAGGAAGTGGGTTTTACCAACTCTGAATTGATATCAATAATCAATATTTAACATGACAACATTTACTAAGTCTTATTTTTAACAGGGAGGTGAAAAAGGAAAGAAAATAAAGACTCTTCTTTCAACAGGACTTGATGTTTGTTGGATGAAAACCTCCAGGAACCTTCAGATAAACCAAGTTGTTCTGCAATCAGAGTTCATGTTGAGTAGATGTGGACACTCACCGTCCAGCGTCCTCCCTCTGAGGTCATGTCACAGTAAGCCTTCACACAAACACACAGATTAATTGGGCTGCAGTAGATATAATATATAGTGGAACAATATATATTATTACTGTCTCAGTAACATGTGAACTTATAATTAAATAAAATGTCATCTCAATAAATAACTGCTTTAGTTGCAGGTGAAACAAACTGGAGCTTGAACTGAATCAACAACATATTAAACATCAAGAAATTAAGTTTCAAATATCCAGTTTAAGTAATATGTGTGAAGACGAGTCACATTGAAGGCAGATTAACCTCCAGTCAGGTTTGGTGATGCACAGAACTCTAATCTGGATCTTCATTCTCATGAACAAACCAAACTTAAAGTTCACCTGAACAGCAGATGTAGATCCACTTGGATAGATGGTGTACACTCCACTGGGGAGTTTATTGTCCACATTGTAGAGGTCATTACAGTCAGCTGGCAGTTTGACCTCTGCACAGCTGACCAGCAGTGGAGCCAAGAGGAGGAGAACTGATGACAGCTAGAAGACATGGCAACTTCTGAGCATCAAAGAACATCCATCTAGTCAGATTAACCCTGATTAACATCCATCTAGTCAGATTAACCCTGATTAACATCCATCTAGTCAGATTAACTGATTAACATCCATCTAGTCAGATTAAACCTGATTAACATCCATCTAGTCAGATTAAGTGATTAACATCCATCTAGTCAAATTAACTCTGATTAACATCCATCTAGTCAGATTAAACCTGATTAACATCCATCTAGTCAAATTAACTCTGATTAACATCCATCTAGTCAGATTAACTGATTAACATCCATCTAGTCAGATTAAGTGATTAACATCCATCTAGTCAGATTAAACCTGATTAACATCCATCTAGTCAGATTAACTGATTAACATCCATCTAGTCAGATTAAACCTGATCCCTGTTCCTTGTCCTGCATGTTGTGCTGCCAGATTTGCAGCCTCAGACTCTCAGACTAAGGCAGATTCTGTCTTAATGGTTTTATTCATTATGCAATAACTCCAGTTCAACTCATTTGACCAATCCTGTTCAGGAATGGTTTTTCCAGAGCCAATTATATGCAGGGAGTTTTTAAACAAATGGCTACTGTAACATTTCAAATAATCAAAGAGCAATGCAAATGTTTTTTTTTTTGTTACATATTTTATTGAGCACTAATGTTTCATAATTTGTTAAAATTTTATCCTTAATGTCTCTGAGATTGTTCTTACTTGGATCACGAGTGGAAAACTCCAAGCCTCAAGGACCTGCGACTTTTAGCTGACCTACAATATTCATCTTCACAGTGATGATTGATTTACCCAAGAATCTTTACAGTTGAAAATACAAGCTTACCTTCATCCTTACTGTTGAACTGGATAAAACTGAAAACCTGGAGTCAGTGTGGATCACTGCTGAAATGTAATACAATAAAAATAAATAAAGTTTAGTGGTGAAAAACAGTTTAAATGAATTCATTCGTTCATCTCTCACCTGCAGCTGGAATGAACTTGATTCAAAACTTCTGCTTCTGCTCTGTGTCTCTGAATTTCAGTCACCGTTATTTATGCCTGCAAATGTGATGATGTGTCACCTCACCTGATTATCAGAAATCTAAATTAAACATCAGCTAATGAAGAAAACCAGTTTGGCTTCATCATTTTACAAACAAATACAAATATGGGATACAGGATGCAGGATCTTGGCTGAGCGTGAAAAGCACTGGGACATCAGTCTAAGGAAGATATAAACAAAGATTCATCACGACAGGCTTCCAAGAAATATTTGCTCTTTTCTCTCAGCTGTGGCATCAGGCCTTTAATTCAATGGACCAGCTTCTGTGTCCTGGTACCAGTCTGACCCAACTGTTTAAGCAATGTAAATAAACTGGGATAGTTTAGAAACTATTTATAAAAAGTTTTTAATTTGCCTAACCCTCTATGGCATACCGTTGCTCTAAGGCAACAAACCACATTTCTGTACCTCACGTTGCTCCTTTATTTTATTTTTTGGGAGGAATGATTTAAAATACCTTCAGACATAATTTTGTCCAAACAAAAGAGGTATCGAGGTTCATGTGACCTTTTATTTAGAAGAGGAGCAGTCCTTTTTATGAAGCAGAGGTGCATGCTACACCTTGCCTCCTACTTGTAAGTTATACATCACTTTTCTTCATGTTTAAATTTGGGTCACTCTAACTAAAAATATTTCCATATCTGTGAGTATGTAAAGAAGCATTATAGATCATTTCAAGACAATTTTTTTTAATAATTTATATGCTAAAACTGTGGTTTTTTTTGTTTGTTGCCTCAGGGCAACATTGCGCAGTTAGGGCCCTTTTGCTCAGACAATATTATTCTAATGTGATGATATTCAATTGATTACAAAATAATTATCACAGTCAATTTTTTTTACTTTATTATTGACTAACAGCAACAGGAGATGGATGCAAGATCATTTCATGGACAAAATGTGCATGGTTCATAAGCTGGGGTCATTCCCAATGAAGACATGAGGATCCACTGTACAACCATTGTTTCATTGGTTGTTTATCCTCAAAACTGACTTCAGTCCCAAAGAGAGATAAGCTGGTCATCAGTGAACTAATGTACTTATTCCAAGGCAGGCAAAGACTGAAGCAATACCTGCCAAACCCAAAAATATGGGTCTTGAGGGAACCTTGCGTGACTGGAGTAGATGGTGTTCCTTACAACCTACACAGGGCGAGCCGTACCACCACCAAATCTACCAGATATGGGAGCTGGTGGAAATGTTGTCCTTTGCTTGGCTCAAATTCTAACAAAAAATCAGAACTACAAACTCTTATAAAAAGAACCTGGAGCCCTAAGTCCTGTTACTGATGTGAATCTGGTCGCTACAACCCATAGATAATCAGATAACCAGATGGTGATTCCCAGGTACACCAATAATCAAGTGCCAAAAATGTGATACACACTTTTTTTCACATCAGCAAGCAATTCCTTCCTGATGTTTAGCATATAATGGGGAAAAAGACTAATTTCAACATCCTTAGTGATTCTAACTCTGCCAACCATACACATGTACAAACATACAAATGCTCGTTTTAGTAATTTGTGCAAATGTACCATTCATTAATGAAAGTTAGTTCTTTATTTTATATTTGGTGATTTGGAACCATGTCTCATTTATTTTTGTCAAAAAAAAGTATTTTATGAATATAGTTTTTGTTTGATTTGTATTTCATTTCTCATAATCACTGTAGAAAACTTGGAGTTTTAGACCCCTTGTAGCGCAATGTTGCCCTGAGGCAACAAACCCAAATCCGGTTCCGGGAGATGTCAGGGTCCGATTTTATGATTGATATGTAATTAGGGACCAACAAGCTCCCAAAGAATGCAGGAAAATATTTTTTCCCCAAAAAAACAAAAAGTCATGCCATAGAGGGTTAAGAAAAATTCACAGTGGCACAAAAAAGATAAGAAATTTGATCAGCAAACCTGATGCAGAATGATCCGTCTTCTTCGCCAGCCAAGAACCTTCAGTCCTTACTGCAGAACCACTGGATATTTATAGAGCTTTTAGTCTTGTCACATCCACAAAATGAGGAAATTATATGGGTAGAAATGACCTGATAGTTCACATCTAGTTCAACAGGAACTTAAAGTTGTGACTAAGTCTATGCAATCGGTTTCTCAATGTGGGTGGTGGTTTTTGTTTTAAATTACACTTTGTGAAAGTTCAGAGTGCAATTCATCCAGTTATCTTTACCTTTACATTTAAAAGGCAAAAACAGATAAACTCTTCATATTGAACACAGTAAACTGCCGTTTGCCTCGTCTCAGGTCGTCCTCAGTGACTGTGGAAGAAAGAGACTAGTGAGAGAGGAAACCAGGACAACATGACCAGGCTGAAGGAGCTCCAAGCTTCAGCAGCTCAGATATGAGACTCTGCATCAGGAGCAGATCGGACAAAAGATTTGGGAGATTTTCCAAAAGGCCGATCAGTTCTGAACCTGCCACTGGTGAGTATGTTTAATTTCTGTCAGTGGCCCCCAAAGTGGGTCCTGGAGGGCCGGCATGCTGCATGTTTTAGTTCTGTCCCTGGTTTAGCACACCTGGATCCAATGATGGGTCATTAGAAGATCATTGACATGCTGGAAAGGTTGTTACTACCACATTTCTTTCAAAACCCATGGAGGGTATTTAGCATTCAATAATTCGCTTTTATCAAGAGGGAGAGCGCATAGCTCTGATGTGAGCATCTACATTTAGTCCCAGGCCCATCAATGCAACACGGCCAGCATCCATCCATCCATCCATCCATTCATCCATTCATCCATTCATTCATTCATTCATTTATTTATTTATTTATTTTCTGTACACCCTTGTCCCTCAGTGGGGTCTGGAGGGGCTGCTGCCTCTCCAGCTAATGTTCCTGGCGAGAAGCAGGGTCACCCTGGTCAGGTCGCCAGTCTGTCGCAACACGGCCAGCAGTAAGGCATCACTGAAGTTTACATTGTACGTCCCAACGCTGCAGAGAGAGTGACAGTGGCAACTGCACCAGCATGCTAGGTGACCTTTGACCTGTCAATAAAGTCTGGTCACCTCATGTGTGGTGATCAGACATGAGGCTCAAATTAAAATAATGGAGCAGGACAGTCTTAGAAACACTATCACAGCTTTAATCATGTATTGGCATAAGAATAATATTAATGTTTTTGACCGTATAGAAAACTGCAATAAATTAGTTTCTGTTTGCCTCAAGCAAATACTTCATTTAAAATAAGAAAATATTAATTTACATCTTATTCATTTAGTCAGCATGTTTTCACTTTAGACTAAAATAGTTTAATAACTCGGGTCATGTTCCTGGCTGTAGAATTAAGACTGAGGCGACGCTGAAAACAAGTCAATTGGTAAATAGTTTGAAACTGGAGGTCAAAAGGGTGGATTCCACTTTAATGCAGCAACATTCAGTTTCCTCTTTCCAAATTTCAGATAACTAGAAGAAGACTCGCAGTGAGCGCTGAGGCGATGAGTTCAGCCTGCGGTAAAACATTCAGGGTTCACAAAGATACAACCGCGCCTAGGAGGAGCCTCTTCCTGCAGCTGCTCCAAGGAACATATTTAAAGAAAACAGCAAAAATAAAGAAACTCACAGTTTCAGTTTCATTTGATTAAACAGCTTATGCATCATACGATTCCTGCAGGTTTCAATAATTTCATAAGTTTCTATTTGCTGATTGAGTTCTGCAACAGTTAATTATTATTAGTTATTTTTCTCATCTTTGTTTTCCTTCTGCTTGATTAAACCTGCTCATAATGAAGACGTTGCACTTTTCCATTGGTGAAAAATAAATATATTTTACATTCAAGCACAAAGTTGTTTTCTACCCCATGATATCCCAATAAAACAGTTTTAATAATTACAATTTACATTCTGAATAAATGAACAAACATTTGTGGAAATTATTCTACAAATTAACAAAAATATACAAAAGGAAATAACTTACATACTTGCTTAAAATAAAATAAATATATTAAATACAGCAGTTTACATAAACATGCTCAGCAGGAACAGGAGAAAAGATGGAAGACCCTAGAAACCATCCCAGAGATCAGTGGTGCAGAAACTGAACATGTTAACCAAAGAACAGCATTTACTTCAAACAATAAAACAAAAATAAAATTGTGCACTTTAAAAGCAGGAGCATAAAAACATGAAACTGGATGCAACTACAATAAAAACATATTTGTAACATATTTGGAGATAAACTATTGCACACATCCAATGTCTTTGCAGCAGGACAGAAGCCACCTCTGTGCATGAGAGGGAATATTTCAATTAAGAAATCACGTTAGTTTCTAATCTTCATCTTTCAACAGGAACAAACTTTAGAGAAATCTGTTTCATCTGCACTACGATAAACTCTGATATCTATCAAAGATTATTTTAGTAGAAAAAGCAGCAGAGGAAAATGTCAAAACTCTAAAAATCAAAACTGCATTAAGAAAGTGTTATTTCATTTATTCAGATTCATTATAAAATGATGCAAAATGTCAATCTGCAGCTTTTACTTTATAAAATCCTCTATAAAACTAATGTTTTTGTTTAATAACTACAGATTATGTTGAATAAAATGTTTTATTCTTTATTCCACTTTTAAGCATTTTTATATTCTTATTTTTGTGTGAATGTACAAGCTTTGATTTCCTGTTGCGCAACAATAGCCTCTCTGGAAGAAGGAATTTATTCTGTTCAGTTTCTACTTTATTCTAATTGTTGAAATCCTGCAGGTTTTTCTGGCAGGAAAATCCACTCAAGCACTCAGCCTTCTTGACTTCATAGTGATTTATCTTGCAATAAACTACCACATAGCAAAAATATGTATTCTGTTTACTGTATCAAAATCATCCTCATGAATTCATAGTTGATCCTCTTGTAAAACATAAGACCTATGTTTCAGAGGCAAACTTTGAAGAAACATTTGACTTATTTGCTGAAAAATTCTTCACTGCTCTGGTAAACGAGGAAGAGGAGAGTAAGTGTTTTTAGGACAAAAAGATGGAAGAAGCCCTAACGAGTGTTTGCGTTGAAGCAACCGAGCGTTCCTACGTGGGTCGGTGCAGAGAACCATTTGGGGAGGGGAACCGGTTTCCTCGTCCCTTCTGACCAAAGGTGCTGGAATCAACACAGCTGGACAGCTGAGATTACGAACAACTTTGTGTTTTGTGTGAACAAGACCGGGATTCCCACTTTGATTCTGGGAGCTTGGAAGTTTTGAGGAGTCTTGATTTGTGGCAAGAAACTGTCCGTTCTCTGAGTTGTGGTCTGAAGACCTGAAGAATTGTGGGTAATCCAGTGGATTGGATTGGATTTTCCCCAACAGTTTAAGGATAATCTGGTCTTTGTTGAAGTTCTCTAACTTGAGATCAGCCAACTCTTTTTGCAGATTCTCGATGGTCCTGTTTGCTGTATTGTCGACCTCATCAGTCTCACTCGGTGGGTTTAGTAGGAGAGTGTCTTCGCAGGTGACTCTTGTTAATTCATGATCCGATGAAATTCCTTGCGTTTGCTGCTTCCGCTCAACTTTAGGGACAAAAACAAACAAAAATAAATAACAAACTTAATTTAGGATGACATTTATTCATAGGAGTGGAATCTGATTTTATTGCCCAGTGTAAAGGCATTAATTAGCATTGGAATAAAAATCACATTCTACATTTAAAATCTTGAGTTTCCAGTTCTAATGTCAGCTCTGCTTGTCTGTACTCAAACAACTACTGCATTAACAATATCCTTTTAAACTTTGGTTAATTTAATGAATAAAGTTCAGATTTACCATGTTTAGAACAAGCCCACCAAACGCCGAAGACACATAGTCCAAGAAAGCAAACTGCAGCTATCACTTCAACAGAGAAGACGGCGAGCCTGACGGGCCTGGACCTCATCCACTGAGCTGAAACAACAACATTCATATGAACTGCTAAAAATTTAATCGACAATTAAATCTGTTCTCAAGTGGATCCTAAATTTGTTCCAGGATCACCAAACGATCTCTGGTATAAAGCATTTTAGCCTGTTCTGCATTTTATTTTATGTTGTTTAAAGAGTCTAAGGTCATTTTTTCTCCAATAAAATGTTACAGCACAAGATTTATGTAGAAGATGATGGTTATCCTCCTGGCTGTGAACTGATGCAAGGTTTGCCCCCAAGTACAGACAGTGTTTCTACAGATAAACACATAATGATGTGCTGAAGAAGTAGCTGGACTTTAATTAAGAACTGTACATTAAAAGACAGCAAAAAAAAAAAAAAAAAATTAAGAGAACATTGTTTTTGGAAATCACCTCAGCTGCAGCCCAAGTCTTGACATCGGCAATGTAGCGGAAACAGCGATTGTTGATTGCAGTCCAGTCAGTGGGACACTCAACAGACCTCCTTAGCAAATTAACTTGTTCTGACAAACAAATGCAATAAGGCCTTATAGCAAGTAGGGCTGTGTAATAATGTCGATTTTGAGATATATTTTCTTTCCTAGAAAAAAAATCAATATTCATCCGCAAGTATCGTAACATCCAACTGTCACCTTGTTCACTCACTGCTTGCTTCGCCGGGAGAGTGATTAGGTCATCAGGCTTAGAGTGATTCCTTCAGATGTTAAGTGTCAAGGTTAAAAAGGTATCAGACTATTCAGAGCATGGTACTTGGTGCACTTTATTTACAGTTTGCACTATTTCAATTAAAAGAAACATGTTTTCTCACCACTTCTGATTCATTTTGTGCAGCTGTCGACTTTACGTGTGTGTTCATGTCCAACCAGAGCCAAGTATTGTGCAGTTGGTGTTTTTAATCAGTTTTCAGTTACACTAATTCAGTCCAACTCTATAACAGTCACCAAAATCACTCTGTCCTTCTAAAATCTTTCAGAAAATCGCAAAAGTGTATTGAATTGTATTGTTTGATGAATATCGTTTTGTGAGCAGAGTAAGTATCGGGTATTGTATCGTGAGATTATTGTATTACTACAGCCATAATAGCAAGCCTCTTATTTGTGACAGTTGGCAACATCAAAATGATGTAACGTTAAATTTATTTGAAAACATATCTCTCACATTGATGAGAAATAAGTCAGTGTGTACTCCGAAAGTGGAGTGCAGTGGAGACATTTTAAGATAAGCCTACTAAATAATATGGAGAATACATCATGTTTCAATAAAATATTAGACAAGAAGATACATTTTAGAGTTTACGTTTTGGGCACTAATGTAGAGGAAATAAAAACATCCACTGACCGTCACCAGGAGAGCCATCATCTGGGGCTTTAGATCTTTTAAACAGGAGTTGGTATGTTTGTCACATTATTGTTTCTTTATATATAATAAATACTCACCGTCACCATGTGCCAGTGAACATTTCTCCATTATGGAGAAAAGGAGGAAGAACACAGCCAACTTCATGGTGCAGATGACGACACGATGCAGATTTGCAAGCTGAAGAAAAGACAAAACAAAGCATGCATGTTAAGAAAATTCAAACAATGGTTCAAAAAAGACATTTCATCAGCAAACCTGATGGAGAATGATCTGCCTTCTTAGCCAGCCAGCACCTTTAGTCCTTACCGCAGAACCACTGGCTATTTGTAGATCTTTTAATTTTGCTACTTTCACAAGTAGCAATTTCTATCCAATTCCAATGATGAAATTGGATAGAGCGCACTGTTCCAAACAAACTGATGAGCAGCCATCTCAGGACGCTAACCAAAGTCTCCAGAGTTAAGATTTCAGAGTTAGAGTACAGTGTTGATACTTCAGTGTTGTTTTCACCATAAATTACTCACTAAAAGTGTAATAACCAGCAGTACCAGATGCATTTTGTCCCAATTTGTCCCAAAGTAAACACCTCTTACCTGAAGGACAAAGTTGTTGGCTCTGCCATGCTCTGGGGTCTGGCTACTGATTTGCTGATTGCTTGTTATTAAATGAGCAGTGATCAAAGTGATTTGTGGAAAATAATTGGAAAAATGGTTACAAGTTGTCAGTGGGGAACATGCACAAGACATGCTTTATTTAAGCATGTTCTATATATTTATAGACTTTATTCCATTTTCAAGACAGTAGTCTGGATAAATACCTACAGCGAACCTAAGAAAAGCTAAATACAGTGATTGACAGTATTAAAGCAACATGTCCGTATTAAGGTCTTGTCATCATTGCATCATATGCATATGCTGTACATATTAAAAGTAATTATAAGTTTTGATGTATCACAAACAGCAATTTTTTTTAGTTAATAGGAAAATTGCAACATTTTTAAGCCAACATGTTCAACTAATCCTGGAATCCTTTATCAGTTTAACATCCTCAGGTGAGGATGGGAGAGAGAGAGCAGGACAAGCTGTTCCTCTTCCTGCTCCAGGACAAGCAGTTTCAGATAAAAATATTTAGATAAAATATTATCTAATGTTTTCAGACAAAAACGCTGTAACACATTATATCAATTCTAAAATCAGATTAAAACAACAAAAAGTAATAAAGTAAAAGCCTAAACGTGGAAACCCCATCATATGATAAGGGTCAAAATGATAAGGATTTATTTTTAGAGAGTTGTAACTTTTCAGATAAACCCAGCAGCTCTTGGCAAAGCGTTTGCTCATTCTGCCAGTCAGAGGACTGACCTCAGACTTTGGTCAAGGTTTGGTAACACTAAAACTAAGTCCAGTGAATGCTACATACAATGTTGACTTCAATCAAAGGAGATGATAATGTATTTTTTATGTAGTTAAGCACTTGAGTTCAATAAGTTGAGGGCCTCTTTAGATACAAAGGTTTTAAAAATTGACTGAGTTCGGTGGTACAGTGTGTGGAGCCTGTACAGATGGGCCCTGGTCCTCGACCCAGCTCTGACGGGTTCGACTCTCGACCCGTTGATCTTTGCCACAAGTTTTCTCTTTGCTCTCATATCTCACTTTCCTGTCAGTCCACTGAAAAACAAAGACAAACAAAATCCTTAAAAACAAAACAAACTTAAGTCATTTGAAGTAAAGTGACAGGATTGACCAGCAAGGTGTCCCACAATGCATTTTCTGGTTTTTCCATGTCCAATATGGCTGCAGTTGAAGTGTTTTAACTTTAAGGTAAACGTTCAAAGCACCAGGGTTTTTATGGAAAATATTGTGGTTTTAAAGGCAAACATTTCTGATTTTCTATCTGCTCTTCTCTCCACCACACCAGCTGTTGGCTAGTGGTAACGCTCAGCCTCTCCCGATTCAAACTCATCTCATTAAAGTAAGAGTTAAACAGCTAAATGTGATTGAAATATTTGCTACCTTCAACAACAACAAACATAACTTGCGTCTATAAAAGCAATGCAGCCAGTTTAGCTAGTTTTGATTTACAATTCATAACGAGGCAGTTTATTATGATTCAGCCAAAGTAATGAAACGAACTGCTGTCTGATTTTTACTGTTAATGTATTTCTTCCTATTGTGAAAGTAAATAAAATGTGCTACAGGTCTTTTTCTTTAAGTTTTTACTTACTGGAAGATCTTTTGGTTGTGCTGCAGAGCCACAGCTAGCTCCTCATTTCACTGCTCTCACTGAAAAGTGACGCTCTCTGTTTAGTGGCCATTTTTGTCACTTTGTGACAGTAACTCTCCTGATCGATCTGATTGGCTGGATTTTCAACTCCGATCCAACCACAGCCTGCTATGGTTTGCCTAACTGGCCAAGCTTCTTTTTTTTTTTGTTTTGTTTTCTTAGTCATAATCATTAAAATGACAAAAAATAAAGACTTGAAATATGTTTTTCTGCTGCAGTTACTGTGTGATGTCAGCAGGTGGCAGAGTTTCACCTTTTGGTATTTTTTTTACACATTAGTAATGGTTTAATTTAATTGCCTCTTAAAGGTATCAGATGAATCTCTTTTATCCTTTGTTGCATTTCAAAACCACACATCTGAACATATCAACATCTGTAACCCTGCCTGACATCAGATGCTACAGAACAAACTATTATTACAAGCAAATGGGACAGAGAGATAACTAAAGTAAACAGAAGTGTTGAACTTGAGCCTGAATGTTGGAGCCGAAGCAGATTAGTTAACGAAAGCTGGAAATATCATCTTACATGGATCAGTGTGAAATTAAATTAAAGCATTCCACTCAATGACTCAACATGTCAAACAAACTCAGATGTATTTTAGAAGAAACAACATGTAGCAGCTCCACTTTAAATGTTGTTACACATTAACTATATATAGGAAAGTGTTTTACTAATTATTAAATCCAGAGGAAATGACTTCAAACTTTCTTCCACACATGCTTTTTAATGAGAGCAGTCCCAGGACAAAGTAAAGACAAAAATACATCACCAGGTGATAGAAAGTAACTTTTCTCTGCTTTTTTGATGAAAGAACCTCAAGTTTGACTAAAACTTGTAATAATGTGACATTTATATTGTAATAACTAACACAGTGTTAAAAATAATTAAGAAAACAGAACAACACATAGTCAGAATAAACCACACACCATCGTGTTTTGATTCCTCAAAGTTTTATTCTTGCTAAGCCAAAGAACAGAAGAAAGTTTTGCTCAGATGATCTTTTATTATAACTCATTCAGTCTGATCTCATTACAGAGAGACAATCCAGCTGCTGTTTGCTTGTCGCTTCATTCCTTAGGTTGCATTAAAGACAGAAATGATATGAAGTGAAGAAGCAGAAATATCTTTATAAAGTTGCAAAAAGGCAGGTAAACAGAAACTCCTAGCATTCATCCTCCACTGGTTCTGTTTTACACATAAGGCCTCTTTGGGAACCTTTTTTTCAGATCTCTTTGGCGCAGACAGAAGGCCGACGGAAATCACACCAGGAGTCATCCCAGCACTTTTCATCTATGAGCAACACAACAAATCAGTCAAACATCACATAATGAAAACCTGAAGTGACCTAACAAGATGACTGAAAAGGATTATTAACTAAACTAATTTGCAACAATAAATTATCTTACGTTTTTGCTGTTTATGTAGTAAATATACAGTTTTAACCAGACATTTAATTACACAGAATATAAAACAATGTCTGAAGTTAAATCAGACCAAATGTCTTTGTTTTAAGGTAGTTTGAATTGTCAAAAGTATTTCTATCTGCTAAATGCCATAAAACAATTTTTTTTGGAGATTTCTTTTGTAATTTTCTCCAAATTCAGAAGTTTACATACATTTGGTCAGTATTATGGATAACTATCTTTTGAACTGAATGAGTTTGATCAAATGTAAACTTCTGCTTTCAACTGTATGTGGAGGTCAACTAAAAAGTTTATATGCAAAGTAAATAAACTTTTTACTCATCAGTCCTTATACCAACAGAAAAGCAGACATGACATTTTCTTTACCTGAATAATTAATCTGTAGACAATGCTGGCTGGAAAAACGATTATCAGGCTGCCATGGACACCAGTTTGTGTAGATCATCGAGCTTCCATCGCTCCACAACCAAGTCTTCTCCTGCAAGACAAAGTTCAGCAGATGATATGTTTCATTCAATGTCTTATAAAATATTTCACAACTAAAGTATCCTGGTAGAAATACCTCCTCCTCATCAGAGCCTCCAATCCATGCTGTTTTGGACCCGTGACCTGCTGCAGCTATCAGATTCTGAACCTGATGGTACTCGTACGCGTTGTGAACTGATGCAAGGTTTGCCCCCATGGACAGGCAGTTTTTCTACAGATAAACACACAACAATTAAATGAAGTCTGTTTTATTTCTCACTGTGAAATAAAGCAGAGCAGCAGGAAATAAGAGCACAGTGTTGTTGGAAATCACCTCTGCATTTGCCCAAGTCATGTCATTGGGAACATAGAGAAAGCAGCGACTGTTGATCAGAGTCCAGCCAGAAGGACAGGTGATGGATGTCTGGATCGAGTCAAAATGTGCTGATGAAAAACAAACACAGGCTTCCAGTTAACTGGTTTATGTGGCATGAGTTTGAGAATAACTTTATTTTGTGACATATTATAACATCAAAATGATGCAACAATAAATTTATTCTAAAACATAATGCCCACATTGACGAGACATAACACAGTGTGTACTTTAATTTATTTAATACTCACTGGCCTGAACGACCACAGAGGAAACCAGGAGGAACACAGCCAACAACTTCATGGTGGAGATGATAAGATGCAAATTTGCAAGCTGAAGAAAAGTCAAAATAAAGCATACATGTTAATGAAACTGACATTGGCACTAATCAGCAAACCTGATGCAGAATGATCCGTCTTCTTATCCAGCCAGAACCTTCAGTCCTTACTGCAGAATCACTGGATATTTATAGAGCTTTTAGTCTAGTTACATCCACAAAATGAGGAAATTATATGGGTAGAAATGACCTGATAGTTCACATCTAGTTCAACAGGAACTTAAAGTTGTGACTAAGTCTATGCAATCGGTTTCTCAATGTGGGTGGTGGTTTTTGTTTTCAATTACACTTTGTGAAAGTTCAGAGTGCAATTCATCCAGTTATCTTTACCTTTACATTTAAAAGGCAAAAACAGATAAACTGTTTATATTGAACACAGTAAACTGCCGTTTGCCTCGTCTCAGGTCGTCCTCAGTGACTGTGGAAGAAAGAGACTAGTGAGAGAGGAAACCAGGACAACATGACCAGGCTGAAGGAGCTCCAAGCTTCAGCAGCTCAGATATGAGACTCTGCATCAGGAGCAGATCGGACAAAAGATTTGGGAGATTTTCCAAAAGGCCCATCAGTTCTGAACCTGCCACTGGTGAGTATCCATCCATCCATCCATTCATCCGTCCGTCCGTCCGTCCGTCCGTCCATCCATCCATCCATCCATCCATCCATCCATCCATCCATCCATCCATCCATCCATCCATCCATCCATCCATCCATCCATCCATCCATCCATCCATCCATCCTCTGTACATCCTCTGTACATCCTTGTCCCTTAGTGGGGTCTGAAGGTGCTGCTGCTTCTGCAGCTAACGTTACGGGCGAGAGGTGGGGTCACCCTGGTCAGGTCACCCTGGACAGGTCACCAGTCTGTCGCAACACGGCCAGCAGTAAGGCATCACTGAAGTTTACATTGTACGTCCCAACGCTGCAGAGAGAGTGACAGAGGCAACTGCACCAGCATGCTAGGTGACCTTTGACCTGCCAAAAAAGTCTGATCACCTTATTTCTGCTTATCAGACATGAGGCTCAAATTAAAAATAATGGAACAGGACAGTCTTAGAGAAACACTATCAAAGCATTAATAATGTATAGACATAAGAATAATATTAATGTTTTTGACCGTATAGGAAACTGCAATATATTAGAATTTCTGTTTGCCTCAAGCAAGTATTTAATTTAAAATAAAAACAATATTTATTTGCATCTTATTAAATTAGTCACAAAGTAAAGTTATGTTAAATTGTTTCCCTGTCTAGAAAGAAAAGAAACAGACATTTTCTTTCTTTCTACATTAGAAAACACACAAAGACAAACAGACAAGAACATATCCCACAACCTAAAAATATACATACATTTTTATTTTAATGATATTTGGAGTTTCTTTTTTCTGTTTTGACAAACTTCAAATTTTCTTTGGCTCTTTTAGCCAAAGAAAGCCGTTTTGCCGTCTTTTAGCCGTTTTGAATCAAAATCAATTGGAATGCATGTTTGCTTAAATTGAAATGAATTATTTTTGTTTGGTAAAGTGCCTTGAGATGACATCTGTTGTGAATTGATGCTATATAAATGAAAGAGGAGCAAAAAAACCTGTGAAATATTTCAAAACTTTGGTCTGACTCGACATGTTAAACAGGCAGCACACAATCAAGGATAAACTCTGGACCTGCTTACCAGTCGGGGTGTAAATGTTTCCAACGTCTGTGAGCGATGCCGTTCAGTCTCATCATTTCTCAGTTATCGTAGAAAATAAAGTTTCCGTTGGCTCCCTTGGATGTTATTACAACATGTTTTATTATGGACAACACAGCAGATACTTTTAATCAAATCTACTCTTCCATCTTCCCTCTATTCTGTATGACTTGATAATTTCCATTCTAAACTTTTGTGACCAAAATACATTAAAAACCATTGTATCAACCTTCCAGACTTCTCAGATCTTCTGGTTCTGGTTTGCTTTGCATCCCCAGAACCAGAACCAAATTATGGAGGAGCAGCATTTAGTTTCTTTGCACCACAAATATGGAAGAAACTTCCAGAAAACTGCAAAACGGCCAAAACATTATAGCTTTATCTTTGCAGGGTTGTTGTGTTTAGTGCGTTTCTCCAGCAGTCATTGACCGAAAGGTTTGGTGCACTCAGGAAATAAGACCATCCATCACAGGACAACACGCTCACAGTTGAAAGAGACTTGTGAAGTCTTTTCATTTTAACTTTGTTGAAATCTTGATTTTTCCATGAAGCCACACACCAGTTGCTGGGAATTAATCTTTGAGAAGATTACAAATATTAAAACATTATTACAACATTTTCAACCTAACGCAGGAATGCAGGAAAAGTTTACTTTGATGTGAGGTCAGTTAGTGAAATAACAGATTATTTCTGGTAGTGTGCGCATAAATATCCTGTTTCTAGATATGTTTTTTTCTGTTGGAATTCTTTCAGGTTAATATTTATGATCCAGGAATAGTGTAAGATATTTTTCTATCTTTATCTTCCATTCATCTTTACAGTCTTTTGACTGCTGTGTGGCCTAAAATAAACATTCAGTCAACTAAAACCAATGAACTATTTCATGCTGAAGCAGCCAAAAACATGTCGGATGTCTCAGGCTTGTTGTTTCCAACTCCAACATGGTTTCAGGATCATTTTCATCATAATTGTAAGTTCAGTCAGACTTAAACAAGGAATTCAATGGTGATTTACTCCAAGGGAATTTTCAGGTAATGCTGTTAAGAGACATTGTCTGTTTCTTTTAAAGTAAGAGCTAAAAGCCACTTGTGATATATTTGCAGTTGACGATGAACCAAATTATGGCAAATTACCAACTTTCATCTAAATTGAATGTGATTTGTTGCACTTCCTTTTTTCCCCCCACTGACGTGTTAAACAAAGATAGAAATGGTTGCCACAAAAAAAAAAAATCTTCATAGTTCTGCTGTCTGAGTTTAGCTGGTTATATAATAAAACAGACTAATGATTTATTTTTGCTTGAGCTTTTTATTTGTTTATAGAATAAAGCGTTGCTGAAAGCAGTTTTCCACAAAAGCAGTTACCTGCTACTGAAGACATCAGACCAAACAGACAACTTTAATCTGAAAGTGTTGCAGATTTTTTTTTTTCTTTTATGTTGTTTAAAAGTGAAAGAGTGAAATTAAGGAAAATATTTTAATGGACACAGTCGCTTCTCTTCATGTATCAGCACTCATTCCAGCTTTTAGGATTCAGTAGATGAATGTGGCTTTCTTGGCACAAACAGATGGTCTTTGGAGATGGCACTGGACGTCATCCCAGCACTTATGATCTGAAAATTTTAAAGAAGAGCAAAAGTATTTGTCTAATCAGTTCGAAAAAATGAAGGCGGTGACATGAAAACAAGAATCGCAGATATCATACATGGCTACAACAATAAATTCGAACCTCTGACATTGTACTTCTCTAATTCAGGCAGTTTCATTTTTACAAAACAGCTTTACCTTTATGGTTCATTTGTAAGCAATCCTGCTTCTCTCTGTAGTTATTAGGCTCTCCGGCACACCAGTTTGTATAGAGGAAAGGAGTACCATCAATCCAGAACCAGTGATTATCCTGGAAAACCAAACAAAACTTAATAGAAAGTTAGCATATGAATCAACATAAAAATGTTGTAATAAGTGAAAAACCTCCTGCGCATCAGAGCCTCCAATCCATGCTAGATTGGACTCGTGACCTGCTGCAGTTATCAGATTCTGAACCTGAAGGTACTCGTCCGCGTTGTGAACTGATGCAAGGTTTGCCCCCATGGACAGACAGTTTTTCTATAAATAAACACACAACAACTAAATGAAGAAGTGGCTGGACTTTGTTAATTAAGAACTATGAAATAAAGCAGAGCAGCAGGAAAAAAGAACACAGTGTTGTTGGAAATCACCTCTGCATCCGCCCAAGTCATGTCATTGGAAACATAGAGAAAGCAGCGACAGTTGATCGGAGTCCAGCCAGAAGGACAGGTGATGGATGTCTGGATCGAGCAAATATGTGCTGATGAAAAACAAACGCAGGCCTCCAGTTAAATGGTTTATGTGGCATGAGTTTGATAATAACTTTATTTTGTGACAGGTCATAACAACAAATTGAAACATTACATTCATTCTAAAAGATAATGCCCACATTGACCAGACCTAACTCAGTGTGTACTGTGTTAATATATTTAATAAATACTCACGGTTACCACTGGCCTGAACGACCACAGAGGAAACCAGGAGGAACACAGCCAACAACTTCATGGTGCAGATGATGAGAAGATGCAAATTTGCAAGCTGAAGAAAAGTCAAAATAAAGCATACATGTTAAGAAAAACTCACAGTGGCACTAATACATTAAGAAATTTGATCAGCAAACCTGATGCAGAATGATCCGTCTTCTCAGCCAGACAGCACCTTTAGTCCTTACTGCAGAATCACTGGATATTTATAGAGCTTTTGGTCTTCCTACATCCACAAAAAGAGGAAATTATATGGGCAGAAATTCTACAGAAATGATCTGATAGTTCACATCTAGTTCAACAGGAACTAAGTTGTGACTAAGTCTATGCAATAGGTTTCTCATGGTTGGGTGGTGGTCTTTGTTTTCAGTTACACTTTGTGAAAGTTTAGAGTGCAATTCTTCCAATTATCTTTCCATTTCCATATCGATGGCAAAAGACAGGTAAACGGTTCATATTGAACACAGTAAACAGCCGTTTGCCTCTTCTCAGGTCAGATCATGTCAGGACCTGGACAGGACCTGACATGATCCATGCCAACTGGCTGAAGAAACTCACTGCCCTCCACGAGCGACTGGCAGCTCAACTGAACCAGCTGCTACAAAATGGGACTCACCCTGAATGGTTAATTGAAGGGCGCAGAATCCTGATCCAGAAGGATCCCTCAAAGGGTTCAGTCCCATCCAACTATCGGCCAATAACCTGTCTCTCTACAACATGGAAGCTCATGTCAGGCATCATAGCGGCTAAGATAAGCAGGCACATGGATAAATACATGAGCACGACACAGAAGGGCATCGGCATAAATAGCAAAGGAGCCAAACACCAACTCCTTGTAGACCACACAGTCGCTCAAGACTGCAAAACCCAACACACCAACCTGTGCACCGCTTGGATTGATTACAAGAAAGCCTATGACTCAATGCCACACACCTGGATCATTGAATGCTTAGAGATGTACAACATCAATAGGACTCTAAGAGCCTTCATTACAAACTCGATGGGGCTGTGGAAAACCACCCTTGAAGCCAACTGCCAACCATTTGCTCAAGTGTCCATCAAATGTGGCATATACCAAGGAGATGCTCTGTCCCCACTGCTGTTCTGCATAGGCCTGAACCCCCTCAGCCAAATCAGCAACAAAACTGGCTATGGATACCGACTCAAGAATGGGGCCACAATCAGTCACCTCCTCTACATGGATGACAACAAGCTGTACGCCAAGAGCGAGCGAGACATCGACTCACTGATCCACACCACCAGGATCTACAGCACTGACATTGGGATGTCATTCGGACTAGAGAAGTGTGGTTGGATGGTTACAAAGAGAGGGAAGGTCGTCCACACAGAAGGGGTCTCACTCCCAGAAGGAACAATAGCAGACATAGAGCACAGTTACAAGTACCTGGGAATACCACAAGCAAATGGCAACATCGATGAGGTCACAAGGAAAGGAGCCACAGCCAAATACCTCCAACGAATAAGGCAAGTCCTGAGAAGCCAGCTCAATGGCAAGAACAAGATCCGTGCAATAACCAGCTATGCCTTGCCAGTAATCAGATACCCTGCCGGAATAATTAGCTGGCCAATGGAAGAGATGAAGGCAACAGATGTTAAGACTCGGAAGCTACTAACCATGCATGGAGGGTTCCACCCCAAATCCAGCACCCTGAGACTGTACACGAGCCGTAAGGAAGGAGGCAGAGGACTAGTGAGTGTGAGAGCCACTGTCCAGGATGAAACATCCAAGATCCATAAATACATCAAGGACAAAGCCTCGACGGACGATGTGCTCAACGAATGTCTCAGGCAATGGGGAACAGAGGACAAGGTGCTGGAGGAACCATCATGGGAGGACAAGCCCCTACATGGGATGTACCACCGACAAATAACTGAAGTGGCTGATATCAGGAAATCCTACCAATGGCTGGAGAAAGCTGGACTCAAGGACAGCACAGAGGCCCTCATCCTGGCCGCCCAGGAACAGGCCCTAAACACCAGAGCAATAGAGGCTCAGATCTACCACACCAGACAAGACCCAAGGTGTAGGTTGTGCAAGGAGGCCTCTGAGACAGTCCAGCACATAACAGCAGGGTGCAAGATGCTGGCAGGGAAAGTGTACATGGAACGACATAACCAAGTGGCGGGCATAGTGTACAGAAACATCTGTGCAGAATATGGACTGCAGAATATAAAAAAGCTCAGAGGTCAGAGGATGAAAGAGACCACCCACGGAGGGTGAGAAGGGAACTTTTATATATTGTGCAGATGGATAATATATAAAAATATATGGACAGATCGCTAGTCTGTGGCAACACGGCCTGCATGTTATTTTCACTATAGACTAAAATAGTTTAATAACTCAGATCATGTTTCTGGCTGTAGAATTAAGACTGAGGTGACACTGAAATCAAGACAGTTGGTAAATAGTTTGAAAGTGGAGGACAGAAGGGTGGATTCCACTTTAATGCAGCAACATTCAGTTTCCTCTTTCCAAATTTCAGGTGACTAAAAGAAGACTCACAGTGAGCACTGAGGCGATGAGTTCAGCCTGCGGTAAAACATTCAGCATTCACAAAGATACAACCGCACCTAGGAGGATCCGCTTCCTGCAGCTGCTGCAAGGAACATGTTTAAAGAAAACGGCAAAATAAAGAAACTCACAGGCAGAGTTTCAGTTTCATTTGATAAATCATAAGATTCCTGCAGGTTTCAATAATTTCATAAGTTTCTATTTGCTGATTGAGTTCTGCAACAGTTGATTATTAGTTCTTTTTCTCATCTTTGTTTTCTTTCTGCTTGATTAAACCTGCTTGTAATGAAGACATTGCATTTTCCATTGGTGAAAAATAAATTATTTTACATTCAAGCACAAAGTTGTTATCTACCCCATGATATCCCAATAAAACAGTTTTAATAATTATAATTTACATTTAATTCTGAATAAATGAACACACATTTGTGAAAATTATTCTAAAACTTAACAAAAATATACAAAAGGAAATAACTTACATACAACTTACAGCTTAAAACAAAATAAATATATTAAATACAGCAGTTTACATGAACATGCTCATCTACAGCAGGAACAGGAGAAAATAAAAAGATGGAAGACCCCAGAAACCATCCCTGAGCTCAATAGTGCAGAAACTGAACATGTTAACCAAAGAACAGCATTTAATTCAAACAATCAAAATAAAATTGTGCACTCTAGAAGCAGGAGCATAAAAACATGAAACTGGATGCAACTACAATAAAAACAAAATGAATTCATTCCACAGCATTTTAAAAACCTGAGAAAAAATATTTCACATTTCCATCCAGCCAACTAGTGTTAGACATTAAATATTAAATTATCCAACCAGCAATGTAACAGTAACGCATTTAGAGATAAACTATTGCACACATCCAATGTCTCTGCAGCAGGACAGAAACCACCTCTGTGCATGAGAGGGAATATTTCAATTAAGAAATCATGTCAGTTTCTCATCTTTTGTATCTTGATGGGCCTGGACCTCATCCACTGAGCTTCCTCCAGTTTCCTTCAGTTTCTCATCTTCATCTTTCAACAGGAACAAACTTTAGAGAAATCTGTTTCATCTGCACTATGATAAACTCTGATATTTATCAAAGATTATTTTAGTAGAAAAAGCAGCAGAGGAAAATGTTAAAAATGTAGAAATCTAAACAGCATTAAGAAAGTGCGATTTCATTTATTCAGGTTCATTATAAAATGATGCAAAATTTCAATCTGCAGCTTTTACGTTATAAAATCCTCTATAAAACTATTGGCAAACTATGTTTTATTCTTCCTTCCACTTTTAAGCATTTTTATATTCTTATTCTTGTGTGAATGTACAAGCTTTGATTTCCTGTTGCGCAACAATAGCCTCTCTGGAAGAAGGAATTTATTCTGTTCAGTTTCTACTTTATTCTAATTGTAGAAATCCTGCAGGTTTTTCTGGCAGGAAAATCCACTCAAGCACTCAGCCTTCTTGACTTCATAGTGATTTATCTTACAATAAACTACCACATAGCAAAAATATGTATTTTATTTACCGTATCAAAATCATCCTTATGAATTCATAGTTGATCCTCTTGTAAAACATAAGACCTATGTTTCAGAGGTAAACTTTGATGAAGAAACATTTGACTTATTTGCTGAAAGTTCTTCACTGCTCTGGTAAACGAGGAAGAGGAGAGTAAGTGTTTTTAGGACAAAAAGATGGAAGAAGCCCTAACGAGTGTTTGCGTTGAAGCAACCGAGCGTTCCTACGTGGGTCGGTGCAGAGAACCATTTGGGGAGGGGAAACGGTTTCCTCGTCCCTTCTGACCAAAGGTGCTGGAATCAACACAGCTGGACAGCTGAGATTACGAACAACTTTGTGTTTTGTGTGAACAAGACCGGGATTCCCACTTTGATTCTGGGAGCTTGGAAGTTTTGAGGAGTCTTGATTTGTGGCAAGAAACTGTCCGTTCTCTGAGTTGTGGTCTGAAGACCTGAAGAATTGTGGGTAATCCAGTGGATTGGATTGGATTTTCCCCAACAGTTTAAGGATAATCTGGTCTTTGTTGAAGTTCTCTAACTTGAGATCAGCCAACTCTTTTTGCAGATTCTCGATGGTCCTGTTTGCTGTATTGTCGACCTCATCAGTCTCACTCGGTGGGTTTAGTAGGAGAGTGTCTTCGCAGGTGACTCTTGTTAATTCATGATCCGATGAAATTCCTTGCGTTTGCTGCTTCTGCTCAACTTTAGGGACAAAAACAAACAAAAATAAATAACAAACTTAATTTAGGATGACATTTATTCATAGGAGTGGAATCTGATTTTATTGCCCAGTGTAAAGGCATTAATTAGCATTGGAATAAAAATCACATTCTACATTTAAAATCTTGAGTTTCCAGTTCTAATGTCAGCTCTGCTTGTCTGTACTCAAACTACTACTGCATTAACAATATCCTTTTAAACTTTGGTTAATTTAATGAATAAAGTTCAGATTTACCATGTTTAGAACAAGCCCACCAAACGCCGAAGACACATAGTCCAAGAAAGCAAACTGCAGCTATCACTTCAACAGAGAAGACGGCGAGCCTGACGGGCCTGGACCTCATCCACTGAGCTGAAACAACAACATTCATATGAACTGCTAAAAATGTAATCGACAATTAAATCTGTTCTCAAGTGGATCCCAGGATCACCAAACGATCTTTAGTATAAAGCATTTTAGCCTGTTTTGCATTTTATTTTATGTTGTTTAAAGAGTCTAAGGTCATTTTTTCTCCAATAAAATGTTACAGCACAAGATTTATGTAGAATACAGAATAGTCAAAAGGTGCCACTATAATTAAATCTAACATTTTGATTAGATTAGTTAAATCAAAGTGAGAAGAGGTCAGCTTTGTACCTGAAAGGAGGATTTCTGCAGTTCTGCTCTGGTTCGTCTGTGGCTGTTTGACTCTGCAGACAATCCTGTTAACACAAATCGGAGTTTAAATATATTTATCTTTTATGCTTATTGTACTAGACCTAGTTTTGTATCTTTATGGACACTTTTGGTTTGCACTTATTATCCATTTAAAGAACATTAAACAGGTGATAACATTAATCTCCCAAAATTTGTAAAACTGGCAGATTCCTAACGACAGCTTTTGAGCTCCCTCTAGTGGTTAAAATAATCAGACACAGAAAGGCCACATGGACTTATTTTAGGATTGTTGGTATTTGAACCCTCAACAAGCTTTTTTGCTAAATATTTTCATGAAATGTTCTAACACTTCGTTCTCTTAAGGCTCCAATAATCACTGTTTCTGAGGCACACTTTTTTTCTTCCACTCAACTTTCTGTAACTATAATGTGGAGAAGCAGCATTCAGTTTCTTTGCACCACAAATCTGGAAGAAACTTCCAGAAAACTGCAAAACAGCTGAAACACTGAGTTCCTTTAAATCCAGACTTAAAAAAATTCCACCAGTTTAGAGGGGCCTGTGATTCATAGTAAGTGGAATATTGATACTTGATGTGTATTTGGATGATGATTTTGATGATGGCATTTGACAAAATCGAATGTTCATTGGTTGTTTCATAATTGCTTACTGTATTATGTCTTTTTAGGGTGAACTGCCTTGTTTCTGAAATATGCCATTCTAATAATCTTGACTTAAATTTCTTTCTTCTCTCTTTGTTTTATACCCAGTTTAATCTTTGCGCCCCACCAGTAACTCCTGTGTGAAGTAATATCTCGCTCTGTTCTGGTAATTGGAAAGTAAGGAAAAGAAAAGCAGGTACCTCAATCTTTCAAGCTGACAACGTTTAACAATAAGCAGGTAGATAGTTGAATAGTTGGTTGGTTAATTGACTGAATGACTAAAAGAAATCCTGACTTTCTTGTTCAGAGTTGAGTGATAAGGTATAAACAGAAAAACATGAAGACTTGTTCTGCTACCTGGCTGTGTGACTCTGCACGGTGGCTGTTTGCCTCACTGTGTAACATTCAGTGAGATCTGCTCTTTGTATCTCCACAGTGTCTGTGATGTTGTTCCCTTTTTCATCCACAATCTCCATCAGCGGAGCTGGCAGCCAGCAGGTCGCCTCACAGGCCACCGTCACTCTCTGGTTCTCATCAGAATCCACTGAAAGCCTTGGATCAGACACTGCAGCTGGAGAAATGAACGAACATTAAAATCCAGTATTAATTTGGAAAGCGTTGAGTCTGCCAGAAAAGGTTAACTGAAGCTGTCATACCAACAACCAGCTGCACATCGGTGGCCTCTCTGCTTCCGTTCCTTCGGATGATCAAACACTGATAGATCCCGGCATCTGACGGCTTCAGGTTGGAGATCCTCAGCGAGACGTTCCCGTTTTTCACCTCTCTCATGAAGAGACTCGTCCTGAACTCAAAGCCCTGGTTCTTCATCTCAAACGTCTCAAAGCCATTGCGGTACAAGAAGACCACGTTCGGCTTCAGGCCTTCCTTGGACCACTCCACTGTTGGCAAATCATCGCTGCCAGAGGTTTTCAAACTGCAGGGCAGGATGGCATTCTCACCTGCAAAGGCCACGACCTTCTCGGGGTTAGGATCTGCAGAGAAACAACCTGAAAAACGAGATTAAGAATGTAAGATGCAATAAAACTCTTCCCTCTAGTTGGTAGAGATTTTCAGTTTTAATCACAAAAACTGATTTTACTCTTAATGCAAAGACAACCAGGTTTCTGAAGAAACTGCAGATACTTCCCCATTCTTCAGCTGATTATGCAATCCTGTACTTTCCTCACAGCCCTCTCAACCTGTATCGACCCACTTTTTGCACAGAAGACACTCCCATCAAGTGAGAAGAAGCAGCATATTAGCCACGTGATTCAGACAACTTGTTTGGGCAAAGCATTAAACAGTAACTCATGCTTGTATAAGATAAAAACCGGCAGATTTGCAGCTCTTTCAGGGTGTGATCAGATTACAAGCAGACTAAACTTTTCCACTCCTACAGGTACGATTCACATGCACAGCACGGCAACTTGAATGGATCAAGCACATAAATCTTCTAGCCTGTCAAAAATAAACTGTCAGTTTCACTACCATCTTGAAGACACAACACAGACGTGAATCATGCTCTCTCTGTTTACAAGATAAAACCGTAAGATTTTGAATGTTGTGCAACCTTGAAAACAGATGTACTCAGGAAATATTTGGCTAGTCAAGAATTACACAGCTAAACCCAGGAGGAACATAAAGTTAATGAACAAATGTCATCTTCAAATTCTTCGCTACATTCTGCAGTGTAATTGAATGTGAAGGGAAATTCCCGTGGTTGTTACTCTGACGTTTCAGCGTCACTAGCATCACTACAGATATGAAAGGAATGTTGATCTGATTAATTGACAGGCACATTTTGTGCAATAAAATTAAATTCACCTACTGAGTTGCTCATTATTTTGGACTGGGATATACTACTTTTCACAGCTCTACAATATTTATGTTGAAATCTTGTCCTTGCTGTAACAGTATTTTTATTTTCATATGTTTGTATACGTATATCTTTGTATGAATCTTCTTGTGTTGATTGCCTGTCACGCTGGTTCTGTTGTGCATAAATTCCGGTTCTATTCTAATTCCCACATCAACTTAACTTACATCAAGTTCTTGAGTTTACAGTAACCATTGAGTTGTAAATCTTGCAAATTTCTTTGCAATAAACCAGACTTATTTCTGCTTGAGAAGAAAGTAATACACATATAGTTTAATATTTATTCAAAATATATATATTACAGGAGTCATGTTGGAATAATTGCATCTGAAATTCCCTTGAGTTGCGATGCTTCACCTTAAATAATGTACTGTATAATGTACATCAGAACAGCCCACACAGTTTATGACCAGACAGGAAACAGGAGCCTGAAATTTGAAAATGTTTTGGACATTTTTGGTGAGCAGAGAGGGTCAAAGATCTGCTGAAGGGAAAACTCCAGCAGCAGAAGTAACTAAATCTAAAACCCAGCTTTATTTGCAGACCAGCGCGTTTCAGCTTGTGGCCTTCTTCAGGGTGACAACCACAAGCCCAGACACACTGGTCTGCAAATAGTTGTTTCTTTCTACTTCAAGTATTGCCACAGTTTTCTCCTCAATACCAGGGGTTCCTGTTGAAACATCAACAATGAAAATGTTTTTATGTCTCTGTGTCCCAGAAGTTAGAGCTCACATCTCTGATTTACATCAGGACTCAGGTGTGACCTGGCTGAGAGTCAGGAATGCTGGTTCAGTTGCACAACCCGACAACTTGAATGGATCAAGCAAATAAATCCTCCAAACTGTCAACAATCAACCGTCATCAGTTTCACTACTGTCTTAAGACGCAATACAGACGTCACTCATGTTCTCTGTTTACAAGAGAGCATTCCTCGGCTTTCTACCACCACCAATACAAACTAACAATAATGCATCTCTGTCTCTGTATACTGAGCATGCTCAGGAACTGTGGCATATCATGTATTAACAAGGCACAACACAGCCAGAAGTACAAATTAAAAGACTATTCTGTTAACTATTGTAATGTTTTGTATTAAGTCTGCTCTGTGAGTTGGCTGGGGCCTGCAAAGCTGTAATGCTTTATCTTTGCAGGGTTGCTGTGTTTGGTGACTTTCTCCAGCAATCGTTGGCCGAAAGGTTGGGTGCACTCAGGAAATAAGGTCAGCCCGTCACATGACCACACACACACACAATAAATGACAATTTACATTCTCCATTATCTCAGCGTTAATTTAGAGAACCCAACTAAACTAACAGTCATGTTTTGGATCAATGGAGGAAGCCAACACACCCAGAGAGAACGCAGGCATGCCTGGAAACTCCATGCATGACGACCCCAGGCTGGGAATCCCAGATTCCTCTTGCTCAAAGGCAGCAGCGTCTCCAGCTGCACTGCTAAACAACCTTAAGATAATCTTTAAAAGATAAAATTTTTCACAGTGTTTCAAGCAGCAATGTGGGCTACAGGCGTTGCCACAAGAATTAGTGGTATTAGATAAACCTCTGTTATCCTGTGTTACATTTCAAAATCACATTTCAACACCTGCTTCTGTAACTGCGTGACATCAGATGCCACTGAACAAACTATTATTACAAGTAAATGGGACGGAGAGATAACTAAAGTATACAGAGGTGAACTTGAGCCTGAATGTTGGAGCCAAAGCAGATCAGTTAACGAAGGCTGGAAATCCCGTCTTACGTGTATCAGTGTAAAATGAAATGAAAGCATTCCACACAATGATTTAACGCGTCAAGCAAACCTAAACCTCATCTCATGTTAAATTTAATACCAGTTCAAACTGGTTTAAGCTGGTGTTTTTTTAAAAGAAACAAACTGGAGCAGTTGCACTTTTACTGTTTATACTGCAGCACAGAATGTAACTAGAAAACTTTCTCCTCTTTAAAAACTTTCATTAGTTCCAGTGAAATAAAATCTCACTTTAAATGGCGTTTTTGGTGATTTACTTTTTTGCAAATAAGTCGCCAATGCCTGTTTACTGCGTTCCACAACACATTCGGTATAGGTACATTTGTAACTCATTAAGATGAAATCCAGGGGAAATAACTTCAAACTTTCTTCCACACGTACCTTTTGATGAGAGCAGTCCCAGGACAAAGTAAAGACAAAAATACATCACCAGGTGATAGAAACTATTCTCTGCTTTTATGAGAAAAAACCCTCAACTTTGACTAAAACTTTCCACATCTGTACGCAACCCTTAAGACGCTTTCAACACAACATCTGATTTGAATCTGAACTTCATTCACAAAATCCCTTTACACTCTCTCTCTCTCTCCCTCTCTCTCTCTCTTTTATGACCAAGGTGTACCAAAGATCAAGTGTTGAAGAGAGATGACTCACACGCTCTCACAAACTTTCACTGGATTATTCTGTACTGACATCAAGCACAACAGATGATAGTGATTTAGTCTCAACTCTTTGTCAAATTTCTGAACCATGAACACATCTAGACTTGGGATCTTTTACTTTAAGAATAAATCAAATCCTTGTAAATCCTGGTAAAATTGGTTAGTTTTTAATGTATCTACAAATTAGTCCAAAGATGCTCTCTCTCTGCATGCATTGGTTCTATGTGCACCCCACTCCAGAACTTGACAATCATAATTGCCCTATAAACTGGATGAGTCCAACTGCACCCTTCACCCTTTGCCTGCTAAAGACAGAATGCAACTCCCACACCATCCGGAAGCAGGAGATTAAAGGATAGTAAAAGATAAGAAATATGGGAGAACAGGACAAAGTTTGCAAGACATATGTGCCACAGCTGAGCGGTGTTATACAATGAGTTATAAGCAGTGGATCTGAAAAGTTTAGAAACACCTACAACATTAGATTTTTAAGGAAAGCATCCTTTCATTCATCCTTTGTCAATACCGGCTTATCCTTGCAGGATTGCAGGGAGGCTGGTGCTCAAAAGTGACTTCTGCGGCATTATTTTACACATTTAGCTCATAAACATAAAGGTATAACATAAACCACAGATTCAGACAGCACAAAAAATAACACTTTCAATTTCAGAGAACATTGGAAGTTAATCAAAACCATCAAATCTGCACAAATCATCAAATTTGTTGGAGGTTTCTGTTTGCAGAAGAGCAAATGGTTAAACAAATGCTTTAAAAAATAAATAATAATAACAAATTCAAGTCAACATCACAAAACAACGGACCTTTAGAAACATGAACTTTGTTCACTGTAAAAGGAAAATTAAAAGTACAAGAGTAACAATGCAAAATGAGTAGTTGGGGAATAAAATGTTATTTAGATTTTACAGATGTTCTTTTTAATATGACTGATTCTGTGTGGTTTATATGTACAGCAGCACAAATCCAGGCTAAATCATGTTAGAATTTATTATATATATATATATATATATATATAAACATTTTCCTACAAATTTAAATGAACTTCTCACCTGTTCTAGTCTTCCTTCATTGATCATTATAAGTCAGACAGGGACGGATTATTTTTTAGGTAGCAGACAAATGCTCAGGGTGGGCCCCATAGAAAAAGAGAAAAAACAAACAAACAAAAAAGTAATATGTATTAATGTAACTTCAAATATGGAAGATTCTGCACTGACTTAGCTGCATAGCAAAAAATATTAAATACTACATCTAAATATAATGACTGTTTGCTTAGCCCCGCCCTCGTTGGTTTGTTCCTGCACCTGGCGCCCCTCCCGCCTCCACTGCAGCTGCTTTGCAGATTTGTAGAGTTTTCTAATGGAAATAACTTCAGAAAGCGTCAAATGTCAAAACGTCAATTGTTTGCTGCCCCAGGAAGAAAAGAGAGAAGAAGAGGAAAACGAGACGAACACAGGTGCAGTAAAACTAATGTAATTAAATTACCTGTTGCTTTAGTTATTTAGCAGAGTAGTGTAGCAGCTAGGCTAGCTAGCCAAACACAGAGCTACTTAGCATATTGCCTTGTCAGCGTTTCTTGGCTGCATTCATTCAGCTTTCAGCTCACACACACTGTGGCACTCACGGTCAAAGTGACACATTTTGTTTGCATTAGGTTGTAACTGTGCCAAAATATATGAAATATAAAAGAAAAGCAAATGTGCTTTCAAGTAATGCAACTTGCAAATAATGGACAACAAAATACAGCAGTCAGTGCAGCATTGCTTAACATTGTAGCCTTTTATATCACTGTGATGCCAGTAACATCTGTTGAGCTGTCAGATTTTATCACTAAAAATTGGATCCAGAATTAGAAATGATTTGATTCAATTTTATTTATTCCATTACATTTTTTACAACCGTGATTGAAAACCTGGAATGTTAAGTAAAAATTGCTCAGTGGATAAGAAATGAACAAAATACAAACAAAATGATTTCTGAATTGCTTCCATTGTTAGAACGATGGAGTTTGGCTGTTTGAATGACATCTGTGTTAAATGTTTTTGTAAAAGGTGAGGAAGACCAACAAGAAATGGATCATAGAGGAATCTTCTGATCTGCTGATGATGAAAACTGAGTGGATCCCAGTTTCTCTAAGTAAGCCAAAGCATAATTATTGTCAACTTGGCATCATAATGACCTTTTTATTTTAAGTAAATAATTCTTAGAACATGGGAAAATATCTTGTTATAAGTGAAATAATCTGCAGGTAGACCCAGTACTTTGTCATCATGGAATTATTTACTTAAACAAGATCCTAGTTCTTGCTGAAAAGTTACTTCTAATTTAGTTTTGTCTTATTTCAGGTGTACTGAAATATTTGCAGTAGAAACTAGACCAAAAGAGTTTGTTGTTGCAGTGTACTGAACAGGTAAAATACACAATGAACAATGAATAAACATTTCTTATGTTTTTACTTTTATTTCTGGAATCATAATATTTTTCCTTCTCTTCAGATTATTGACGGATTTAAATCTCACGGCTGGGCGTCCTGCAGCGCCACCACACGCTCTTCCTGTTGCCTCCACCTAATCGGACCTCGTTAACGCATCACTGCCCATGTCCTAATCAGGTCAGAATATTTTGAATATTTTCGGTTTACAGATGGTTTGTGTTTTGGTGACTATTGTTTTTTCTACACAAAACCTTGCTCCGGTCACAGATGTTGCTATGAGCACCTCTGATGTCACATATCAACTCAGACAGACACCACAGTTTTGTCTAATGTTTGGTTTGTGATTGCAAGAGAGTGACTTTGAAATACATAATTTTTTGTGAAGTTTGTGACACATTGGAGTAGATTTGACTGTCTTTCAAATATTTGCAGTTGTTGGTTTGAACTTTGACCTATTCCAGTCACTATCATGCAAGAAAAACTAACCTGAAAACGCAAAGTGGTTGGTGCAGTTCAAACCTTCAGCCACATTGTGTTCATTCTGTCTTACTACTACATATAAGAACAACTTTAGTGCTAAACGTGTTGTTAATATGTTTGTTTTTAAAGAATAAATTAGCTCTAAACTCAACCACTGTCCTCTTTTGCTCAGCTGGGAGAGGTTTGACTGACAGACCCAGCCACCAGGTCATGTCTGCACTCTTGTAGTTAACAGTAGTCACCCTATATTTGCTTACTCAGCGACTGTCTTGCTACATGTTGCGACATTTCAGATAAATAAACCCTCGTCGGCCAAAATAGGCAGGACAGGCTTTTTAAAGAACAGTAATCGGCCAGAAAGCTTCAATCAGTGACCGTACCTTTATTCCCAGCAACAAGAAACAAAAAGGAAATGGACACAATAAAATGCACATTAAAAACTGAACCTTTAAAATGCCAAGAGAAAACTCCCACACAGCACTGCATGACAAGTGCAGAGGTTTCACTGCCGCCCTGCTGCTTCCGCTGCTGGGTCGGGCAACACGTTACGGCAGTCAGCTTGTCTCCAGGTGAGTCTCCTGACCTCCTGACCCTGCAGGCAGTCTTAGCCGGGTTTCTGTATCCTCCCTTCTTCCTCCCACACATTTCAGCCGTTATGCCAGTTTGCCTGGCTGGCAGCTGATTGGCCACTCCTGGGCAAACCCACACCAGGTGTGCAACAAGTTTGGTTAATTAGATTTGAAACAGATTTAGATATTTCACAGTTTGTAGATTTTTTTCCATTTACATGTTTTTCTCTTTCTTTCTACCAAAACCTGGATGAGAAAAGTCTGTAGTCTGGTGCTTTGGTCTCAACTTGCCCTTTTTTATGAATTTCAGTTTTCTTTAGAGAATCTATAATTCATTTTATTTGTCATTTCTGTGGTTTGTTTATTTTGGATATTTAAAATGTTTTCCAACTCCAGTGATAACTGTTCATCAGAATTTAAAGTTTATTGATCTTTGAGAATTATTATGCCATTACCATAACATTACTTGAAAATGGTCTCAAGACAATAATATTGTCATTTATCACAATGAATATAAAAACAACACACACATCCACTGTGTGACCCAGAATATATCACCTGAATTATTCTCACATTGCGCCATCTAATGTTCAAAGTTGAACATTTCAGCTCTTTCTTTGCCAGTGGAAAATCCCCCTGTTCCTCTGCATGACTTCACTTTCAAGCCAGATTGTATTTATGAAGTTTTTACATTTTAACTCGTTATCTTCTCACCTTTCAACCATTATCTATTCTCCGGTTCTATGGTTCACCAGACTTACATCCACATTTCTGCTCTACATGTTTTCCACTGACTTTCCATCTTCTTCTTGAATGGTTTGCAGGATTTTAAAGCTTTATTTTGAAACCTCATAGATATTTGCAGTGTCTAATTTCCCCCCCTTCTATATTATAGTATGGCAGATACTTTGTCCTGATTACTAGTTGTTGAAGGGCCAACTGTTCGCAGTATCTTTCTCAAATTTGCCATTTATTTTAATCGGGGGCGATTGGTAGGCAACTATTGGAAGCATAACCACGTAGTGCTGATGTTAAAAAAATAATTCAGAAAACAGAACAACACAAAGTCAGAATAAACCACACCATCTTGTTTTGATTGCTCAAAGTTTTATTCTTGCTAAGCCAAAGAACAGAAGAAAGTTTTGCTAAGATGATCCTTTATTATAACTCATTCAGTCTGATCTGATTACAGAGAGACAATCCAGCTGCTGTTTGCTTGTCGCTTCATTCCTTAGGTTGCATTAAAGAGAGAAATGATATGAAGTGAAGATGCAGAAATATATTTTGGGTTTTCTATGAAGGTGCAGAAAGGCAGGTAAACAGAAACTCCTAGCATTCATCCTCCACTGGTTCTGTTTTACACATCTGGCCTCTTTGGGAACCTCACGGTTTTCAGACTGTTCTGGCGCAGACAGAAGGCAGACTCACATCACACGTGTGGTCATCCCAGCACTTGTTGTCTAGGAGCAAAACAACAAATCAGTCAAACATCATATAATGAAAACTCTGAAGTGACCTAACACTACATCATAAAAAATGATCGAAATGGTTGATTAAACCTTCTTGCCACAAAAAATATTAATAGAAGCTCCAGTTAATGCAGTAAATGTAAAGTTGAAACCAGATATTTATATGCGCAACATAAAAACAAAAACATGTTTTTCCTATTCTTTGAAGTTAAATCAGACCAAACCTCTCTTGTTTAAGGTCTGTTAGGATTACCAAAATTATTTATATTTGGTAAATTCCAGAAAACTTAAACAGAACATTTTTCATCCAATCCAGAAGTTTACATACGTTAGGTCAGTGTCGGGGATATCCGTCTTTAGCTGAATGAATTTGATCAAATGTAAACTTCTGCTTTCAACTGTATGTGGAGGTCAACTAAAAAGTTGACTTGCAGAGTAAATAGGCTTTTCATCCATGAGTCCTGATACCAACTGAAAAAGAGAGATACTATATTTTCTTTACCTGACCAGTTCATCACTGCACAGTTCTGGTTGTCTTTCCAATTATCAGGCTGCCCTTCACCCCAGTTTGTGTAGCTCATCGGGCTTCCATCGCTCCACAACCAAATCTTCTCCTTCAAGACAAAGTTCAGCAGATGATATGTTTCATTCAATGTCTTATAAAATATTTCACAACTAAAGTATCCTGGTAGAAATACCTGCTCTGCATCAGAGCCTCCAATCCATGCTTTTTTGGACTCACGACTTGCTGCAACTATCAGAGCCTGAATCTGACGGTACTCGTTCACGTTGTGAATTGATGCAAGGTTTGCCCCCAAGGCCATACAGTTTTTCTACAGATAAACACACAATGATGTGCTGAAGAAGTAGGAGGACTTTATTTAAGAACTGTGAAATACAAGAGAGCAAAATAATAAGAGTACAACGTTGTTGGAAATCACCTCGGCTTTTGCCCAACTCATTTCACTGGCGACGTAGAGGAAGCAGCGGCCGTTGATCGGAGTCCATCCAGAAGGACAACAGGACCCCTGGAGCAAGTTATCTTGTGCTGATAACAAAGAAATAGATATTTTCAGACAGGAGGCGTGGTATGAGTCTTGATGATTCGATATTACATTTATTAAAAAAGATAAATCCCTCAATGACAAGAAATTATCCAGACACTTGTGCAGAAGAAATCCATGATGTGTTTACTTTGCAAGGAACAGTGAAAACTTTGAGATAAATATGAACTTTCTGAAAAAACAGTATGTATTATGTTGTAGTAAAGTATACTATAATAAATTATGTCATGTTTACTATGGATTAGTTGAGGTTCAAGCAATCAGACTGAAGAAATAAAAAGCAATGACATAAAAGTCCAACCAATCTTTACCAGCAGAGCCATAATCTGGGGCATCTGTGGCTTTGTTGAACAGGAGTTGGTTTGTTTTAGTCACTTTATGAATTCTTTATCATTAATAAATACTCACAGACACCACTGGTCAGAGCCACCATGGAAAAGACCAGGAGGACCAACAACTTCATGATGGAGACGATGCAGGTTTACAATCTGAAGATACATGTTAAGAAAATTCAGTGTCACAAACAAGATAAGAAGAAAAATATCAGCAAATCTGATGAAGAATGATCTGTGTTCTTAGCCAGCACCTTCAGTCTTCACTGTAGAATGACTGGGTACTTATAGAGCTTCTAATCTTGCTAGAAAAGGTTGACCAACTGCTTGTTGGTCATCTGAATTCTTTTGTGTCAAAGGTCACAGTGTAAATCTTCACTTCCACTGATCAGAAAAGCTTTTTTTCTTTTCAGTGTCTGTCTTTCCATAGAAGACAAAAAGTAGATGAAATGCTTAGATCAGGGGTGGGTAATCCTGGTCCTCCAGGGTCAGTATCCTGCAGCTCCCTGGTCCAACACACTTTGATGAAAGAGCTGAATCACCTCTCAAGTGGAGTCAGGTTCTCCAGAGTCCTGCTAACGACCTCATTATTTGACCCAGGTGTGTTGAAGTAGATCTTCTAAAAGCTGCACTGCAGGACACCGGCCCTCGAGTTGCCTGGAGTTGCCACCCCTGGCTAACCGTAGCCGAAACCAACGATTCTTAATCTAATAATAATGTAACAGCTGTTTCTACCAACGCCCGGATGGGAATTACCTTCTTTCCTTTAGTTGAGCTTCAGACTGGAGCCTCGGCTTTCCTTTCTGGAAGTGATGAACAGATCCAAGACCAAATCTTATATAGTGTTTCTGCCAAGCTGCCAAACAGGAACGAGCTCCTTTCATGTCTGCATTATGCACACAAACATGACTGAATAAATATATTAAATAACCTATGTTCATTCCAGATGTAGTATTATGTTACTTTTCTCAGAACTATCATCTAGCCTGGGCGTTGTTTCAGTTCTGTGTAATTTGCTTAGAAAGCAATCTAACTGATCATTCTTCTCTTTCTAATTTCAAATTAAGTTTCCACCTAAATATGCAATCTGAATCTGTTATGTATATCAAGCTAACACATCTGTAGCAGATGCTATTAGAAATGCTGTGTACTTATGTCACCTTAAGCCTGAACACAGAACATGTGCTTTTTATTCATTCAGCAAACACATCATGTTAGTCATTAGTTACTGCATGTTTCCATCTATGTTTTTATGCACATTTTGAAGTATTATAGTAGAAACAGTCGAAATTTGAAATAATTTCCTCAATTTTGTAAAAAGTTGAGGAAATTCAACTTTTTACGAAAAAAAGTTGACCAACTGAGGTGGTTTTGGTTTTTCTGACAGAGTTAATGCACTAAAGTGGAGATGGAAACACATTTGCTGAATAAATTCTGACATAGGAAACTTTCTCATCCACTGACTTTCTCTATTTCTCTGAGATGTTCAGCCCATGATAGTTTGCAGCCTCTACTTCCTGTTTTTTACATTCATACGTATCTTTGACATCTGACGAAATTATGCTCTGCTTAGCCTGATTGAGTCGATTCAAGCCAGTAGATGGAAACTTTCATAATTTGCATTTTTTCTGTGACATTTCAAATGTTTGCTTAACATTCACACTTACTGTTGATAGAAACATAGCTAATGTGATTATGCTGTAGAAACAGATGATAAAGTCATCTATTGTACAATTTATATCAAGATTTCATTCTCCTGTTGTACTGTACACTTTTTAAAATTGAGAAGTAAACTCACCGGCCACTTTATGAGGTACACCTGTCCAACTGCTCATTAATGCAAATGTTGAATCAGGCCTGTAGTCACGGCCAAGACGATCTGCTGCAGTTAAAGCCGAGCATCAGAACGAGGAACAAAGATGATTTAAGTGACTTTGAACGTGGCATGGTTGTTGGTGTCAGACGAGCTGGTCTGAGTTTTTCACAAACTGATGATCTGCTGGGATTTTCACTCATAGCCATCTCTAGGGTTTACAGAGAACGGTCAGAAAAAGAGAAAATATCCAGTGAGTCTCAGTTCTGTGAGCACGAATGCATTGATGAGGTCAGAGGTCAGAGGAGAATGGTCAGTCTGGTTAAAACCGAGGTCTACAGAAGAGCATCTCTGAACTCTCAACACGTCAAACCTTGAGGCGGCTGGGCTACAGCAGCAGAAGACCCCACCGGGTGCCTCCCGTCAGCTAACAACAGGAAACAGAGGCAACAATTCACACAGGCTCACAGAAACTGGACAATAGAAGATGGAAAGACGTTGCCTGGTCTGAAGAGTCTGGATTTCTGCTGCGACATTCAGATGGTCGGGTCAGAATTTGGCGTCAGCAACATGAAGCCTGGATCCATCCTGCCTGGTATCAACGGGTCAGGCTGGTGTAATGGTGGGAGGATATTTTCCTGGCCCTTTGGGCCCATTAGTACCATCTGAGCATTGTGTCAAATCCTCAGCCTACCTGAGTATTGCTGCTGACCACGTCCATCCCTTTAAGGCCACAGTGGACCATCTTCTGATGGATACTTCCAGCAGGACAACGCTCCATGTCATAAAGCCTGGATCATCTCAGGCTGGTTTCTTGAACGATGAGTTCACTGAACTCGACTGGCCTCCACAGTCACCAGATCTCAGTCCAGTAGAAACCTTTGGTGGTGGAACCAGATATTCACATCATGGATGTGCAGCTGACCAATCTGTACTAGAGCAGAAGTCCAAACTGGTGTTTCTGGTACTATAAAACCGCTCCATGACATCAATGGGGTCCGGATACATCACATGGGAACCCAAATTATACCCATTTTTTAGACCCTGTTTTCATTTGATCTGGGAATTTTGTTAAAATATGCAAAATCAGCTAAATTATTACTGCTAATTCACTCAATTATGGGAAAACATTAGAAATTGCACTATAACTTTTCTTTGAGTGTGATGATGCAATAATGAAACGGTGGCAACATTTTCAGTCAAGCATGAAGCTGAATAAGGATGTTTGTTCTGAGGCGTCAACAGCCGCATGAAAACTAGTAATGTTGAACCAGAGGCTGAAGGGCAGGGACGCTTCTTTCATGTATCTGGTTACTGACGTCTCAGTTTCCAGTCATCACATTATTTACATACGAAACTTTCACAGTAAACAGCTTAGAGTAAGAATAAGAATATCTTTATTAGTCACTCAGGAGGGAAACGGACATTTCAGTAAAACCCGTCCAAAAAGAGAACATAAAACAAACAACATAAGACGTAAGTCGACGTGTGCCTGAGGCTGCGGTTCAGATTAAACAGATAAAAATAAAAGGGCCAGCCGTGACCAACAGGAAGAGCTAAGCTGTAATAATAGTCAGCATTGATATTTTCCTCTGCAGGAATCAATAAGGATGATTGTTTAGATGATGATTAGCAGACTTTTTGGTTAAAGAGCATGTTGGTCATATTCTGTTTGTTCTATCTGAAATAAAGGAGAAAAGACTCATGAACTGGACATAATGTTAAAAATACACTTAAAAACAAACTAAATGATAATCCATATTTCAAATTAAATGCATTAGTAACATGGAAATGTTTCTCATTAAATAATTCTCAAAACCTTCAGTGGATTATTGGACATAAAATACGGACATTTCAGCTCACGATAAATTACATAAAACTAATCCAAATAAAAGTGTGTCTTGTGATGCAATCATCAGTTAAAACACATGTAACTGAATAAGGGAGTGCTCAGAGATGAGTGTTTGGACTGCAAACATTGTCACCATATCAGTTCTAGGAAAGCAAATAATAATCAAACAGAGTTGGTTTGGCCTCTGGCACCATGAGTCAGCAGCAACTGGTAATAATTTTAATTAAAATTTGTATATTTTCCTCTGCATGTTAAAGAGAAACAAAAACAGTTTTGGAGAACATTTATTTTCAAGCAAGTAACAACTCAAAGCATTCAGCTAAACTACACAGAAATAGTTTGAATACTGAGGAATGGCCCAGTCAAAGACCAAGCCTCAGTCTGAAATGTTGCCTTTGCTCCTTCAACTCTGAACATCTTATGTTTATATGCAGAAACAATGAAGTCTTAAACTTATTGTGATGTTAATTGTTAATGGAACCTTTCTGGTAAGAGCAAAACGTAATGTTTACATCAGTGTTAGTGGGCATAGCATCCAACCCCCCCCCAAAAAATAAAATACAGAAAGAATATATTTTTCAGATAATTTATCAAAGTAATCTTGAAACAAATACAATATGCATACTTGTGTGACTAATTAGGTGAGTATATGCATTTGTTTATTCATTCAAAGTAAGGAAAGTAAATTCTTTTTTACATTCTCAGAAAAGATCTTCATATATGGGACTTATTTGGTTGAGATTTGTAGATGTTTGTAAATTGTAGCTTTAATGAGAACTGCAGAGATTAGGGAAATGTTTAACTTCAGGTGATAAAACATGCTGCCATAAAGGGAAACATGCAGATATCAGGCATACATCTAAAATAAATGTTTATAGTTATTCACTTGTCTACCTGCCTCTACATTGAGGAAGAGGCAGGTAACAAGAAACATAAAATATTAAAACATAAGAACATTATCAGACAGTAAATGCAGCTTGTTGGATTTTCTTGATAAACTGTTAAAAAGGAGCCTCAGGTTGAAAAACAAACATAACTGAGATAAAATGAATTCAGACCTGGTGTTTCTTCCCCTTCTGAAGGTTTTTCCAAATTGCCAAGTCATCCTTACCAAGGTCTACACTATGTGGTATCTAAATATGCATATTCAAAAAGTTTGAGTCTTGGCAAGAATTGCACCCTTTAGATCTCAGTAAGATATTCTGTCATGTTTTCAAAAACTTGTAAAATGAAACAGCCAACTGCATTGATGAATTTGACTAACGTCCAACAGATTTGAGTGTCATTTACTTAAAAATCAGCTCTTAATCAAGAAAACCAAACTAGTTACAGGATTATAGCTAAACTTCCATCCATGTCTAACAAACTTTGCATTAAGATAAAGTTACACAGAATTCATGTGTTTAAAGATTTTCAACATTTCTCAGGGTTGGATCATATCTGAACATGAGATGTTTTACAACATATTGATCTAATACTGTCCTTTTGAGAGTAAGATCCTCCAATTTATACAGAAATATTACATATTAAGAGCAAGTTCTTTATTTTAAGAACTAGTATATTATATTTTTGAAAACAAAAGCTTCAGAAACCGAAAAGGCACAGAAAATAAACCACACCATCTTGTTTTGATTCCTGTTTGATTTCTGCTATGTCAAAGAATAGAAGAAAAGTTTTAGATAATTTATGTAACACATTCAATCTGCTCTTACTAAAAAGAGAGAATCCAGATGCTGTTTGCTATTTGAGGATTCTTTGCATTAAAGAACAAAATGATATGAAGTAAAGAAGCAGAAATTTATTTTGGGTTTTTTATGAAGGTGCAAAAAGGCAGGTAAACAGAAACTCCTAGCATTCATCCTCCACTGGTTCTGTTTTACACATCAGGCCTCTTTGGGAACCTTTCAGAGTTTCTTGGCGCAGACAGAAGGCTTAGGGCCAGAACAACCCAAGTGCTGGGTTAACAGCACTTGATTAACAAATCAATCAAACATCACATAATAAAAGGTGAGCTAACACTATATCATAAAATAATCAGAAAGGATGATTAACTAAACCTTCTTGCCAAAAATAATTTAAAAATGCTCCTGCTGTTAATGCACTAAATGTACAGTAAACCAAATGTTTAGACATATCAAATAAAAATAGTTACAGATTTTTCTCACTGTCTGAAGTTAAATCAGTAGAAACGTCTCTTGTTTCAGGTCAGTTAAGATTATCAAAAATATTTATATTTGCTAAATGCCAGAGAACTTAGCAAGAACATTTTTCTGTAAATTCAGAAGTTTACATACATTAAGTGATTATCAGGGATATCTGTCTTACACTGAATGACTTCGGTAAAATAAACTTCTGCTTTTAACTGTATGTGGAGATCAACTAAAATGTTGGCATGCAGAGTAAATAGCCTTTGACCCATGAGTCCTGATACAACTTAAAAAAATAGACGTGTGATATTTTCTTTTACCTGAAAAGTTCATCTGTAAACACGGCTGCCTGCCTTTCCAATTATTAGGCTCTCCTTTACACCAGTTTTTGTACAGCATGGGACTTCCATCGCTCCACAACCAGGTTCTATCCTGGAATCGTGTTCAGCAGATGACACATTTCATTCAGTGTTTCATAAAATACATAATAAATAAAGCATACTGGCAAAAATACCTTCTGTGCATCAGAGCCTCCAAGCCATGTTAGTCCAGACCCACGACTTGCTGCAGTTATCAGAGCCTGAACCTGATGGTATTCTTGCATGTTGTGAACCGATGCAAGGTTTGCTCCCATGGACAGACAGTTTTTCTATAGGAAAATACATGGCAGTTTTCTGAGGTAGTAGCTGGGTTTTTTCAAATAGTGAAATAATGGAGAGCAAAAGAAAATAAGAGAACGATGGAGAGAGAAATTTATTTTCCCCCTAGTGTCTGTATGTTTCAATTTCCATGTTGAACACATAAAGCAGTAAACACACAGAAAACAGCTGTTTGCCCCTTCTTGGGTCATCTTCAGAAACTGAGTGAATATAAAGGGAGAAATCAGGACACCTGTGACCCCAATGAAGGAGCCAGAAGCTTCAGCAGCTCAGATATGAGACTCTGCATTCAACGAATGTTGTTTTTTCACTAATCTATGGTTTTTGGGAAAGTGGAGTAGAAAAAGTCACTGGTGGAAAAAAGTCTGATCAATCCTGAGACAATTTGCCAAATGACATGTGGCAGACTTTATGATCAAGTGGCAGACTTTATGATCAAGTGGCAGTATTTATGATCAAGTGGCAGTCTTTATGATCAAGTGGCAGACTTTATGATCAAGTTGAAGGAAGTTATTTGCTCTGATGGGATCAAAATGCCACTTATTGCACATTTAGAAGAGAGGCTATGTATACTTTTCACATAGTACCAGGTTAATTAAGATAGCTTTTGTCTTTTAACAACTGAAATCATAACTTGAAAACTCCATTTTGTTTTTACTCCGCTACGTTTTTTTTGATAGTTGTAGACATTTGAGACGAAAAGCCAAAGCAGAACCAGAACCAAATGTCAGAAGGTAGAAATGTTTTATCATAGTCTTGTAACCATTGTCTGTGGTTTGTATCAGCACAAAATCTTTGTTGTACAATTTATGGATTTAAGACATTTTGCCTTTTCTGCACTTTATGTTCATCTTCACACATTAAAGGCAAAAGTAAAGTGTAATGTTTATATTGGTGTTAGTGGGAATAGATGGCCCATAAATTTGTAAGGTCCCAAAATATTTCAACAATAAAAATACAATATGTATATTTTTCACATGATCTACTAAACTAATATTTCCACAAATACAGTTCGCATACTTTTGTGACTCTTGTAATGAGTTCATAAATTTGTTCATTCATTCATATTACATAAAAAAGTAGATTATTTATTAATATGAAAAGGTTTTCATAATGAAAATGTATTGGTTCAAAGTTTGTAGATGTTTTTAAAGTTATAATTTTCATAAAACCTGCAGAGGTTTGGCAGAAAGTCAGCTTCAGGTGACAAAACAGGCAAGGAAACATGAATGGTTACTCTCCTCATCAGATATCAGATGAACTGTTAAAATTATTCTTTACTGTTCTTCACTACTCCCATTAAACGCTCCACCATTATTGTCCGTTCCTGTTTATTTGTGCAGTCTCTGGGTTGCTGGTGTCTCCAGTGGGCATTGGGGCCAGGCAGGTAGACCCTGGAAAGGTCACCAGTCCATCACAGGACAACACAAACACACAGGACATGAAACCATCCATGCTCATAGACACATAGGGACAGTTTAGAGTGACCTTTTGACCTAACATTCATATTTAGACGGTCAGAGGAAGCCAGGATACCCAGAGAGAACACATGCTATGAAGAAACTGTGTTCTTGTCGCAAGGCAACAGAATCCCATCATCTACTCTACTGTGCTGCCCGAGAAACACAAAAGATTAAAATAGAATAAAAACATGTTCAATTCATAAAATTTAGTTTAAATTTGCTTAATAATCTGGTCTTTGTTGAGAAAACCCTGTCTAAGATACAGTCAGACTACAAATGAAGAACTGTCATTTTGTGTTTCTTCACTTTCTTTTACAAATTGCTAAGTCATCCTTACTAAGGTCTACGCTATGTGGTATCTAAACATGCATATTCATATCATTCATGAATCCTTCGCAAAAACTACATTTTAAATGTCAGTTATATATTATGTGATGGTTTCAAAAAAATTTAATTACAAAATGAATCAGTGATTTCACAGCTAATTTTAATTAATTTGATTAATATCCCACTAGCTTTGTGTTGCTATTTGTAGACATAAAAAAAATGCTTTTTATCAAGAAAACCAAACCAGTTACAAACCTCTAAGTCACCTTCCCTTCCAACCTAACAAACTGGAATAAAACAGCAAGGCCGGCCCAGGCCTCCATGGGGCCCTAAGCGAAATTTGTTTTTGGGGCCCTCGAGTTCTGCTAACAATGTGGACCGACTGCAGTCAGCAGTCCAATCATTATATCATTCACACACCTGCTATAAACGTATTGCATCTCTGGCAGTGCTTATTATTATACATGTATAATGTAGGATACATTTATCGGCCAACTGATTTATCGACCAGTCCTCTTCTGCTCTGCAGTGAGAGGTTTGACTGACAGGCCCACCAGGTCAGGCCTGAACGTTTACAGTTAACAATATTCACCCCATTGTTGCAACTCAATGACTTTCTTGCTATATTTAGTGACATTTCAGACAAAAAAATATTGATATCAGTAAAAATCAGCAGGTCAGGCTTTTTAAATATTGGCACCAGGAATCGGCCAGAAATCTGCAATCGGAGCAGCCCCACACACATTCATGACATTCTTTGATTAAATAAATTTCTCTTCAGCATAACTCCAAATTAAATTTACACCAGGTGAGTCTTTCTTCCCTGGAATGTGGACCGGGACTGGTACCAAACTGATTCTGAGCTTTCAAATGGTTTCACATAATTTAGAAGTTGATGTAAAAATAATGTTTGTTTTTAGCCACAAAATGCTTCTGCTCAGCAGCAAACAACAAATCCCAACTAGAGCAGCTCGTTGATGTAGCAGCCATGTAGCCTGACATAGAAACATTTAGCTAGACAATGTCAAACATTGAGAAGTTTTAATTATTGTTATCAAACGTTATCAAACTCGGCATTTTGAAGCCAAAAATACCTCAGAAATATACAGAGCCACCATGAGAATCAACTCATTTAAAGTTAAAACTCAAACACAAAGACCCTAGCTTAAATGTCTGGCTGTTGAACTGGACCGTTCAAGCTAATTTTCTATTAGCAGCTTTACTAATCTTTACATTACTTTACATTATTACCAAGGCTCATTAAAACAAACCTTTATCTTGGTTTTTTTCTATTCTTTCTCTTGCTTTTCTGCCTCCCTGAAGGATACATCCTTTTTTGACACATTGTTTAACTTAACTTCTGACCGGAGCTTTGGACGTTTGGATGCTCTGCTCATTGCAGCTCATGTTACCGGCGAATCATATGGTACCTACTGCGGCCACCATGGGCCCCAAGTGCATTTTTTTTTCTTTTTATCAGTAAAATAATTATTTCTACATACATTATCAAATAAATATTGTAAAAACAAATCACTTCATAGTGAAATTGTGTGTTTTTGATATTATAATGACATAAATTATTAATAAAAAAATAAACTCCACTCAGAGGGTCCCTTAGTGGCCTTGGGGCCCTAAGCGGTTGCTTAGTTTGCATATGCTTTGGGCCAACCCTGTAAGACAGTGGTACCAGTAAAACGATACTGTTTAAGGATTTTCTGTCTGGTTTTAGAGCCCATCACTGCACTGACAGCAGTAAAAGTCATTAATGATTCTCTGATGACCTCAGATAATGGACTTGTGTCTCTACTTGTCCTGTTAGATCTCAGTTCTGCTTCTGGTCCAGTGGATCACAATATTCTCGTGAACAGGCTGAAGAAGCTGCAGGAAGTTTGAGCTGTCTGTGTTGAAGTCTGATACACTGAATGATTTGGAGAAACTTTGTGGGATTGTTGTTTTGTCATTCTGGCTGAAAGCTGAATGTTGTTGATCTTCATTGTCCTGGTGAATCGTCCTTTTTGCTGACAGGTCTCTGAGATTTTCAGCTTCTTGTTCGTCCTTCCTTCAGTGATCTCCATCTCATCATTCACACCTGAAGCTCAGCTCATGCTGGTACTAGTTGCTACTCTTATGTCTGATTAGATCTTTGTCAAAGGTTTTTTTATTTTTGCAGAGCTGCAAATATAAAATAGGAATGGAGTATTTAGCAACACTAACACCCTTTATGGATAGTCCCTGGTTAGCCTCTAAAAGACAAAAATATAACGGAAATATAATGGAAAGCCAAACCTTTGATCATAACATTTTAATGAAAATATAAAAATATTTAAACACAATAAAAACATATTCAATTGGTAAAACGTAAATTATCCTAATCTGTTAAAAAAAATTGAGTTATTAGGTTAAGAAACATGCCTAAGATAATATCAGAATATAAATGAACTGTCATTTTGTGTTTCTTCACCTTCTCAGGGTTTTACAAGCTGCTAAGTCATCCTTACTAAGGTCTACACTATGTGGTATCTAAACATGCGTATTCATATCGTTCATGAATACGTTGCAAAAACTACATTTTGAATTTCAGTAATATATTCTGTGGTGGTTTCAAAAATTTTAAATACAAAAAATGAATCAGCCACTTCAAACCTAACTTTTATTAATTGTATTAATATCCCAATAGCTTTGTGTTGCAATTTATAACCATTTAAAAAAATCAGCTCTTGATCAAGAAAACTGAACTAGTTACAAACTTCTCAGTCACCTTCCCTTCCTACGTAACAAACCAGAATAAGACGGTGTTGGCAGTAAAACAGTTCTGTTGGGAAAGTTTCTGTCTGGTTTTAGAGCCCATCACTGCACTGACAGCATTTTAAAAGTCATTAATGATTCTCTGATGACCTAAGATAAAGGACTTGTGTCTCTACTTGTCCTGTTAGATCTCAGTTCTGCTTCTGGTCCAGTGGATCACAATATTCTCGTGAACAGGCTGAAGAAGCTGCAGGAAGTTTGAGCTGTCTGTGTTGAAGTCTGATACACTGAATGATTTGGAGAAACTTTGTGGGATTGTTGGTTTGTCATTCTGGCTGAAAGCTGAATGTTGTTGATCTTCATTGTCCTGGTGAATCGTCCATTTTGCTGACAGGTCTCTGAGATTTTCAGCTTCTTGTTCGTCCTTCCTTCAGTGATCTCCATCTCATCATTCACACCTGAAGCTCAGCTTATGCTGGTACTAGTTGCTACTCTTATGTCTGATTAGATCTTTGCCAGTGATCTTTTCACTGAGCTTCAGATATAGAAAAGGAATGGAGTATTTAGCAACACTAAAGCCCTTCATGGATAGTCCAAGTTTAGCTTCTAAAAATCTAAAATATAATGGAAAGCCAAACCTTTGATCATAACATTTTAATTTAGTAGCGATATATAAAACATAAACACATTTTTACATGAAATGACATGGCACAATTACTGGCACCCTCTGCTGTTCATACCTTGTACTGCACCCTCCTGGAAAAAGGACACCTAGTCTTGTCTTACAATATTTCTCAAGTTTTAAACATAGATGAACTATTGCGGCTTTACCTTCATACAATCTCTTCTGGCTCACATCTGAGTATTTCCTGGACTGCAGGTCAAATCCTGACCTCAATGTCTCAGATTTCAACACCAAAGAAAATCAAGGAATGCCTGGATTTACTCAGTGCTTCAATTACAAACAGGTGAACGATTCAATGTTTTTGCTAGCTTTTTGTAGCACGTGAATTTATTTAGGGATTTAGATGGTTCAACATAAATGCACACTACATATAAATCCAATGGATCCCTGGCATCCACTGGGATTAGAGACCAGAGTCGCCCATAAGCTCAGATCCACACATTTGAGATTTCCTCTAAAAATGTTTTTAGCTGCCATTTTAATAGTTCAAATGCCACAAATGCCTTAATATGCATTTTAACTCTGCGCTTACTTTTTTCCAACTTTCAAATAATCAAAACAAGACTTTTTTAAAACTTATTTATATATGTTTCAAATGACCTGTAGGAGTAAAATGTAATTTTTTAACATATTAACTAAACATAAAGAAAGTTATCCCGTATTCAGTCTCTCAGAGAGAATGAAACCAAAAAAAGAGAGAAAATAAATAACATAAATGTGTGTATAAATACATATACATCTATTATTAAAGACGATAAAAAGGTGGTAAGGGGCAGTTTCCTCCATATCACACTGATGTGTGTAGAACCACTAAACTGGGCACAAACTACCAATAGTCTTTGAAAGTTTTTACCAGTTCAGCCAATGAAGAGCAGTTCTCTGTGAACTTTTCATAGCATCTCATTTTGCTGTACCTTATTGTTTGTAACTGCAGCATGAATAGCATCTCTTTGATCCAGCTGTCAGAAGCAAGTGGGTTTTTTTTTACTTCCACATAGCAAAGAAAGTGAAAAGTTCTTTGTTATAATGTGATATTTAAATTGTAACAACTACTGCAGGATACTATCAAGACAGAACAACACAAAGTCAGAATAAACCACACCATCTTGTTTTGATTGCTCAAAGTTTTATTCTTGCTAAGCCAAAGAACAGAAGAAAGTTTTGCTTAGATGATCCTTTATTATAACTCATTCAGTCTGATCTGATTACAGAGAGACAATCCAGCTGCTGTTTGCTTGTCGCTTCATTCCTTAGGTTGCATTAAAGACAGAAATGATATGAAGAAAAGATGCAGAAATATCTTTTGGTTTTTTTATGAAGGTGCAAAAAGGCAGGTAAACAGAAACTCCTAGCATTCATCCTCCACTGGTTCTGTTTTACACATCTGGCCTCTTTGGGAACCTCAGCGTGGACAGGATTTCTTGACGCAGACAGAAGGCTTCTTGGCAGAACACTCTGTGTCATCCCAACACTTGCCAGCTAGGAGCAACACAACAGATTAGTCAAACATCATATATAGAAAACGCTAAATGACCTAACACTATATCATAAAAATGTTTGGAAAGGATGATGAACTCAAGCTTTTAGCAAGTACACTTGGTCATTATCAGGAATATCTGTCCTAAACTGAATGACTTGGGTAAAATGTAAACTTCTGGTATCACTGTATTTACCTCAACTGAAAAGTTTACATGCAGAGTATAGGCGCTTTTCCAGTAGACCGAATTTAACCGGTTTGGTCTCAGTCTGCCTCGGCTAGATCCGTTTTCCATCAGCAAACCCGGCGTGTACTAGCAGCATTGAGCAGGGTAGGCACTGAAACTGTTTGACATCTGACCACAATCGTTGATTGGCTCATGATTTATATCACTGAAAACAGCATTCAGCATTTACCCATGAACATGCAGTCTGCTATCAGAGAGCTGCCCAGTACGTAGTACTTCAAATACACATGTGGTAACTTTTGCAGAAGAATGACTCTGAAATACAGACAGTGATAAAGAAGAGAGAAGCAGAGCAGCTGCTTTCTGACGGAGCTGCTGTTTTCTGCTGACAGTGTGAAACACCAGAACTACATAGTATTAATTAGTGATGTGAATTTTATTTTTCTTTTGGATTAGAAAATAATAATAATAAAGTTTATGCGTTGCTATTGGTTCACACCTTTTGACTGCCTAAATCTAAAAGGTTGGACATTAAAAAATACAAAGTGCCAGAATGTAATTATATTTTTATGCATAGCAAAATAATGATCTGAGCTTTATCTTTATGTTTGTGCCAGTAATAAATTTCCATGAGACAAAATTAAATAGCTGGGTTTATTTTAGTCCATCAGAACCAGAACCTTCATTGCTGAGTGTGCACTCCTGCCCACAATAGTGAGGAGCAGAGTGTATAATGGAAAAGCTCAGTCTGGTGTAGAACCGAACCGCACTTTAACCGGCTAGAGAGAAACTTCATTCATGTTGCTAACTAAAAAGAAAACAAACAAAAAAAACAGACATATGATATTTCCTTTTACCTGAATAGTTCATCTGTAAACACTCCTGTTTCCGTGTCAAATTATCAGGCTGTTTGGGACACCAGTTTGTGAACCGCAAAGCACTCCCATCACTCCACAACCATGTTCTGTCCTGAAAGACAGTGTTCAGTAGATGACATTTAGGTGTTTTACAAAATGCATAAAATAAATTTAAATAAAATGAAGCAGACTGGCAAAAATACCTCCTGTGCATCAGAGCCTCCAATCCATGTTTCCTTGGTCTCGTAACCTGCTGCAAGTATCAGACCCTGAATTTGACGGTACTCTTTAATGTTGCGAACTGAAGCAAGGTTTGCCCCCATGGACAGACAGTTTTTCTACAGATAAAAACATAAAAATTATCTGAAGAAGTAGCTGGGCTTTAATTAAAAGTGGTGAAATGAAAGAGAGCAAAAGAAAATAGAACATTGTTGTTGGAAATCACCTCGGCTTTAGCCCAAGTCATGGGTTTAGCAACAAAGATGAAGCAGCGACCGTTGATTTGACTCCAGTGACAAGGACAAGAAAAAGATTTCTCTTGCAAGACGATGCGTTCTGATGACAAACAAATGGAGATTTTCAGTCAAGAGGTACATGTCAGGGTGCATCAATCGCAATCTTTAAAAAGCCTGACCGGTTGATTCTGGCTAACTGATTTTTTTCATTTGTCATTCAAATATTGCTAAATATAGTAAAAAGGTCTCAGAGTTGGCAACAGATGAGTGCCTGTTTTTAAATGCAAACAGTAGAGTGACCATTGTTTACTGCAAATGATGCAACATTTATTAAAACAGATAAATCCCTCAATGACGAGAAATAACCCAGTTACACTTGTGCAGACCAAAAGCATGATGTTTGTACTTTGCAAGGAGTAGTGAAGACATGAAGTTAATAAATATTTTAAATATTCTGAAGAAAAGGTACGTGCTATGTTTTAGTAAAGTATACTACAAGAAGATATCTTGTATGGATATCTTACTTATTAGAGTCGGGGTTCCAAACATTCACACTTACACCCACTAGTCTTTATGAGCACAATAATAGTTGTGACTACTTTAAACAGGGGTTAGTGTTTTAAACTGTTTTTATCTCTGTTTTAGTCAGTTTGTGGTGGGTTTGTATTTAACAAATACTCACTGTGACCACTGGTAAGAGCCATCATGGAGAAAACAAGGAGGAACACAGCCAACAACTTCATGATGGAGACGATGCAGAGTTACAATCTGAAGATGAAACAAAAATAAATTATTCATGTTAAAAAAATTCAGTGTTGGTAAAAAAAAAAAAAAGATGAGTATAAATTTGATTAGCAAACCTGATGAAGAATGATCTGTCTTCTCAACCAGCACCTTCAGCCTTCTCTGTAGAATCACAGGGTACTTATAGAGCTTCTGATGTTGCCCCAGAAAGGGGAAATGACACAGATAGAAATTCAACAAAACTGCACCCTTTGAACAGATCTAGTTCACACCTTGCCTCATCATTCACCATTGACCAAAACCACACCTTGTCTTTGTGTTTGTCATGGTTGTGACAGTTGCAGCATGAAGTGTTTGGTAATGGAGCTACACCAACATTAGCTCAAAGTGTAGCAACTAAAGCCTATACTTTAATGCTACAGGTTGATAACTTCTTGTTGGTAGGTTTTTTACACTTGTTCACAACTGACAAGTCCCAAAATATATTTTTCAGTTAAAATACTCTTTCATTATTGTTCGTTCCTGTTTATTTGTGCAGTCTCTGGGTTGCTGGTGTCTCTAGTGGGCATTGGGGCCAGGCAGGTAGACCTGGAAAGGTCACCAGTCCATCACAGGACAACACAAACACACAGGACATGAAACCATCCACGCTCATAGACACATAGGGACAGTTTCGAGTGACCTTTTGACCTAACATTCATATTTAGATGGTCAGAGGAAGCCAGGATACCCAGAGAGAACAAACCAATCCCATCATCTACTCTACTGTGCTGCCCACCAAGAAACACAAAAAGATTAAAATAGAATAAAAACATGTTCAATTGATAAAATTTAGTTTAAATTTGCTTAATAATCTGGTCTTAGGTGAGAAAACCGTGTCTAAGATGCAATCAGACTACAAATGAAGAACTGTCATTTTGGTTTCTTCACTTTCTTTTACAAGCTGCTAAGTCATCCTTACTAAGGTCTACGCTATGTGGTATCTAAACATGCATATTCAAAAAGTTCATGAACCTACATGAAAACTACATTTTAAGTTTTAGTTATATTCTGTGATGGTTTCAAAAATATTAACTTCCAAAATGAATCAGCCAGCCATAAACCTCTCAGTCACCTCCCCTTCCTACGTAGCAAACCAGAATAAGACGGTGTTGGCAGTAAAACTGAGCTTCAGATATAGAAAAGGAATGGAGTATTTAGCAACACTAAAGCCCTTCATGGATAGTCCAAGTTTAGCTTCCAAAAATCTAAAATATAATGGAAAGCCAAACCTTTGATCATAACATTTTAATTTAGTAGCGATATATAAAACATAAACACATTTTTACATGAAATGACATGGCACAATTACTGGCACCCTCTGCTGTTCATACCTTGTACTGCACCCTCCTGCAGAACAAACACTAATTCTTGTCTTACAACATTTTTCTAGTTTTAAACATAGATGAACTATTGAGGCTTTACCTTCATACAATCTCTTCTGGCTCACATCTGAGTATTTCCTGGACTGCAGGTTAAATCCTGACCTCGATGTCTCAGACGGGATTTTCTTCGTCAATAAAGGAAATCAAGGAATGCCTGGATTTATACAGTGATTAAATTACAAACAGGTGAACGATTGAATGTTTTTGCTAGCTTTTTGTAGCACTTGAATTTATTTAGGATTTAGATGGCTCAACATAAATGCACTCTACATATAAATCCAATGGATCCCTGGCATCCACTGGGATTAGAGACCAGAGTCGGCCATGAGCTCAGATCCACACGTTTGAGATCTCCTCTAAAAATGTTTTTAGCTGCCATTTTAATAGTTCAAATGCCACATATGTATATTTTTTCAAATAACCTAAAGGAGTAAAATATAGTCCATTAACCTACTAACAAAACATAAAAAAAGCAACCCCGTATTCAATCTCTCTGAGAGAATGAAACCCAAAAAAGAGAGAAAACAAATATAAATAAATGTGTATAAAAATTTATACATTTGTTAAGATAGAAAAAGGCGGCAAAGGGGCATTTACCTCCATAGTACACAGATATGATTTGAAGCCATCAAATTGGGCACAATCTACCAATAGTCTTTGAAAAGTTTTACCAATTCAGCCAATGAAGACCAGGTCTGTGAAGTTTTCATAGCATCTCATTTTGCTGTGGCTTATTTTTTCTAACTGCAGCATGAATAGCATCTCTTTGATCCAGCTGTCAACAGCAAGTGGGGTTTGTTAAACTTTCACTGGAGAAGATTGAGTCTGTGAGCCGTTAATGAGGCAAATGCTGTTGCTTTAAGTTTGTGTTTAAGTAACAAACTTCTAGTGGGAAGATCCAAAAGACCCCTACATGGGGGAAACTTTCAACCAGGCAAACCTTCAGGACAACAAAGGAATCACTTTTCCCAAAAGTTGTTTAATAGTTGACAGTTACAAATTATATGATCTACAATAGGTTTGTCTGCATGGCATCTCAGACGGACTGGGGTACATTCTAGAAAGTTTACCGTTAGAGCATTAGACGATAACCGTCTAATTTTTCTGAATCATGAAATATGTTTGAAATATTTTTCTTTGTGTAGGGATTCAGTGCAAGTATCACATCTGTGACATTTTATATGGGCGAAGATGGGAGAGGAAAATGTTTGCTGGCAAAAACTTAAAAGTTGTATAAATCTAAAAAAAGTAATTTGTATGCGAACATAAAATGTACAATAAAAAATTTTTTATGCAAGAACAATAAAATAGTAAAATTTGTACAGAAATACTACATATTAAGAATGTGAAAAGTTCCTTATAATGTGATATTTATATTGTAATAACTAGTCCATGATAGTGTTAAATAGAACAACACAAAGTCAGAATAAACCACACATTGTCTTGTTTTGATTGCTCAAAGTTTTATTCTTGCTAAGCCAAAGAACAGAAGAAAGTTTTGCTAAGATGATCCTTTATTATAACTCATTCAGTCTGATCTGATTACAGAGAGACAATCCAGCTGCTGTTTGCTTGTCGCTTCATTCCTTAGGTTGCATTAAAGAGAGAAATAGTATGAAGAAAAGATGCAGAAATATCTTTTGGTTTTCTTAGGAAGGTGCAGAAAGGCAGGTAAACAGAAACTCCTAGCATTCATCCTCCACTGGTTCTGTTTTACACATCAGGCCTCTTTGGGAACCTCAACGTCTTCTGAGTCTCTTGGCGCAGACAGAAGGCCGACTGTGATTACACCACAAGTCATCCCAGCACTTTGCACCTAAAAGCAAGAGAATAAATATGAGTCGAACATCAAAAAATGAATATAAACTCCTGCTGTTGATGCAGTAAATGTACAGTTAAAACCAGATATTTACATTCACCAAATGATACACAATTTTTATCTTGTCTTTAGTTAAATATGTTCAAACTTCTCTTCTTTTAGGTCTTTTAGAATTACCTGAAATTACTTCTTTTCAGAAAACTAAACTATTTGAGAGACCATTTTTGTAATTTTCTTCAAATACAGAAGTTTACACATTTTGGTGAGAAAACCTAAATGTATGTAAACATTTAGGTTCATACAGTTTTAAAGACAATTATCCCTGATACTGGCCAAAATGTATGAAAACACCTGAATGAGAAGAAAGTCACAAAATGAATTTCTAACAAATATTCTTAAGTTTTTCCTCACAATTTCCCAAATAGAAATAATTTTAGTAATTCTAGCCGACCGACATAAAACAGAAGTTTTGTCTGATTTAACTTCTGATGTGTTTGTACAAAATGCAGAGTAAATAAGCTTTTCACCCACAAGCCATTTATTAACTGAAAAAACAGACGTGATATTTTTTTTACCTGAATAGTTCATCTGCAAACAGTGCTGGCTGCCTCCACCATTATTAGGCTCTCCTGGACACCAGTTTGTGTACCTCATAGGACTTCCATCGCTCCACAACCAGGTTCTCTCCTAGAATCGTGTTCAGAAGATGACACATTTCATTCAGTGTTTCATAAAATAACAAATAAAGTGTAGTGGCTAAAGTACCTGCTGTGCATCAGAGCCTCCAAGCCATGCTTCTCTGGAATTACGACTTGCTGCAGTTATCAGAGCCTGAACCCGGCGGTACTCGTATCCGTTGTGAACTGATGCAAGGTTTGCTCCCATGGACAGACAGTTTTTCTACAGAGAAACACATGAGAATTTTCTGAGGTATTAGCTGGGTTTTGTTAAAATAAAAGAGATCAAATGAACATAAGAGAACAGTTTTGTTGGAAATCACCTCAGCATTCGCCCAAGTCATTGGTGTGGCAACATAGCGAAAGCAGCGACCGTTGATTTTAGTCCAGCCAGGAGGACACGGCTTGTAAGCCAGGTAGCAGATACGTCGGAATCCTGACCAACAAATACAGACTTCCAGTGAAGAGGCGTACGTCAGCGGTGAACCGACTCCAGTTTTCTGGCTGACCAACATTTAAAAAGTCTGACCTGCTGATTCCTATTTTAGCTGGAACTGATTTTTTCTTTTGTCTGAAATGTTGCTAAATATACCAAGAAAGTCACTGTGGTGGCAACAGATGGGCGACTTTGTTTAATGAAAATGAGCAGACATGACCTGCTGGGCAGGTTTTTCACTCAAACCTTTTTCATGGCAGAGCAGAAGAGGACAGTGGTTGATCTTTAGCCCTGAGCTGAGGTGGATAAGATCGGTTTCATCTGTATCAACAGATCAAAGATCTCCCAAAATTAAGGAAACTGATGCTGATTTATCAGTGAGCCCTAGTGTGTGTGTGGCGTTAGTCTTAATGTAACTCCCTCAATGACAGGAAAACCTGTGACTCTTGTGCAAATCAGCAGAGCCATAATCTGGAGCAGCTGTAGATACTTTAACCTGGAGTTAGTTTGTGTTTCTGTGTTTTAGTAACTTAACCAGGGCTTCATAATGAATAAATACTCACTGCAAATCTTGAACCTGAGGCCACTGGTCAGAGCCATCATGGAGAAAACAAGAAGGAACACAGCCAACAACTTCATGATGGAGATGGAGTGATGAGGCACGCTGAAGGCAAACTGAAATAAAGCATACATGTTAATAAAATTCAAACATGTTGATAAAAAGATGAGCAGAAATTTGATCAGCAAACCTGATGAAGGATGATCTGTCTTCTTAGCCAGGAGGAACCTTCTACCTTCACTGCAGAATCACTGGATACTTATAGAGCTTCTGATCTTGACACAACATGAGGAAATGACACAGATAAAAATTCCACAAAAATGCTCTCTGTGACCAGGTCTAGTTCATACCTTGCCTCATCATTCAGCATTGACCAAAACCAAACCTCATTTTTGTGCTTGTCATGGATGTGACGGTTGCAGCAACGAAGGTTCTTAGAAATGTTGTTCCACGAACATTAACTTAAAGTGTAGCGACTAAGGCCTGCACTTTAATACGCCTGGTTGTTAACTTCTTGTTGGTAGCCTTTGTTTTTTTGTGCTGCTTTTTCAGAGGTCAAAGTGTAAATCTTTGCTTCCACCTACAATCATAAATGCTATTTATTTTCCTTGGAATGTATAGCGTTTATGAACACTATGCACAGGGCGTGCGCGGACTCCACATGTACTTTCCATGGACATTTGAGACGTAATACTGACTGCCTATTTTCTTGTGACGAATTCCTTTATTTCTCACAATCCTAATGGAAACTGGTTGGATGCCTAGCTCTGTTTCTTCTCCATCCGGAAAGCCTCAGCTTCAGCATGGGACAAAGTGGCAGTCACATCATCGTCCTGCAAAGTCAGCGAGCCGCTGCTGAGTCAGCACAGCATCCGGCTCTGCATGGCAGCAGCAGGCTGCGATGAAATGAACTGCAATCAAATGGAATCTGTTCATAATGAGTTTAGTTTATTATGTTCCAAAAGCACAATATTGGTTGACGTAATAATTTTAAATCTACATGTGCAGCCATCATAAACGAGCATGTACCCGGTCAGTGCTAGAGACCTTCTCAGAGAAAAGGTTTTCATATTGGAAATGAATTTAGTCGAAGTTTGTAGATTTTTTTAAAGTTGTAATTTTAATAAAACCTGCAGAGGTTGCTGAGAAGGTCAGCTTCAGGTGACAAAACAAGCTACCAGGCAAGGAAACATGCATGGTTACTCTCCTCATCAGATATCAGGTAAACATCTAAAATAATTGTTTACTGTTCTTCACTACTCCCATTAAACGCTCCACCACTGTCTGTTCCTGTTTGTTAGTGCAGCCTGTGGGTTGCTGGTGTCTCCAGTGGGCATTGGGGCCAGGCAGGTAGACCCTGGAAAGGTCACCAGTCCATCACAGGACAACACAAACACACAGGACATGAAACCATCCATGCTCATAGACACATAGGGACAGTTTACATCAGGGGTCTCAAACTCATTTCACCCGGGGACCGTTGGAGACAGAGTCTGGGTGAGGCTGGGCCGCATAAAGGATTCCACAAAAAAACATTTAAACAATATCCTCAAAGGTCATCAACATTTAATTATTTCTCCAGTACATGAACTGCAGGCTTTGGCTTTGACAAAGACATGATGAGGGTGAGACAAAATTTAGTTTATTCCACATGGCGTTGCTCTTGTTCTATGTTTCACATTAGTCTTTAGCCAGCTAGCAACGTATGGAGAATGTCTCGACGCGTGACGTCATTACAGCTTCTACTTGTCACAACAGCGCGGCGGATGATGAGCAGTAGCAGTCGCCTTTCTCTGCGTTTGATCGTGGCATTTGTTAAGGGTATAAAGTACCGGAATGGCAACTGTAGGGAAGGAAAACTGGTACCAGACTGGTCCATCATCCGCCACACTTGTTACAAGCATGGTGTGCATGAAGTCAGTGTAGCTTAGCCTAGCACCGAATGTCAGCCATGACAAGGAACGGCGGGCAGGACTTCCTTCAGAGGTCCGCTCACCCTGTGTGCCGCACTAATATTATGCTTTCATGTCACGGTGGGGCCACGAGACATCGTGCTGCAGGACGCAACTGGCCCGCAGGCTGCGAGAATGAGACCTCTGCTTTAGAGTGACCTAACATTCAATGTTGGACTGTCAGAGGAAGCCAGAATACCCAGAGAGAAGGAAACGATCCCATCAACTACTCTACTGTGCTATCCAGGACACAACATAAAAAGGTTTAAATACAATAAAAACATATCCCACTGGTAAAATGTAGTTTACATTTTCCTAATTTGATAAAAAAAAGAGTCTTAGGTTAAAAAAGATGCCCTAGATTAAATCAGAATATAAATGAACTGTCATTTTGTGTTTCTTCACCTTCTCAGGGTTTTACAAGCTGCTAAGTCATCCTTACTAAGGTCTACACTATGTGGTATCTACACATGAATATTCAAAAAGTTCATGAATCTACATGAAAACTACATTTTAAGTTTTAGTTATATTCTGTGATGTTTTCAAAAATATTAACTTCCAAAATGAATCAGCCAGTCATAAACCTCTCAGTCACCTTCCCTTCCTACGTAACAAACCAGAATAAGACGGTGTTGGCAGTAAAACAGTTCTGTTGGGAAAGTTTCTGTCTGGTTTTAGAGCCCATCACTGCACTGACAGCAGTAAAAGTCATTAATGATTCTCTGATGACCTAAGATAATGGACTTGTGTCTCTACTTGTCCTGTTAGATCTCAGTTCTGCTTCTGGTCCAGTGGATCACAATATTCTCTTGAACAGGCTGAAGAAGCTACAGGAAGTTTGAGCTGTCTGTGTTGAAGTCTGATACACTGAATGATTTGGAGAAACTTTGTGGGATTGTTGGTTTGTCATTCTGGCTGAAAGCTGAATGTTGTTGAGATCTTCATTGTCCTGGTGAATCGTCCTTTTTGCTGACAGGTCTCTGAGATTTTCAGCTTCTTGTTCATCCTTCCTTCAGTGATCTCCATCTCATCATTCACACCTGAAGCTCAGCTCATGCTGGTACTAGTTGCTACTCTTATGTCTGATTAGATCTTTGCCAGTGATCTTTTCACTGAGCTTCAGATATACAAAGGAATGGAGTATTTAGCAACACTAAAGCCGTTCATGGATAGTCCAAGTTTAGCTTCCAAAAATCTAAAATATAATGGAAAGCCAAACCTTTGATCATAACATTTTAATTTAGTAGCGATATATAAAACATAAACACATTTTTACATGAAATGACATGGCACAATTACTGGCACCCTCTGCTGTTCATACCTTGTACTGCACCCTCCTGCAGAACAAACACTAATTCTTGTCTTATAACATTTCTCTAGTTTTAAACATAGATGAACTATTGAGGCTTTACCTTCATACAATCTCTTCTGGCTCACATCTGAGTATTTCTCCTGGACTGCAGGTCAAATCCTGACCTCGATGTCTCAGACGGGATTTTCTTTGTCAATAAAGGAAATCAAGGAATGCCTTGATTTATACAGTGATTAAATTACAAACAGGTGAACGATTCAGTGTTTTTGCTAGCTTTTTGTAGCACTTGAATTTATTTAGGATTTAGATGGCTCAATATAAATGCACACTACATATAAATCCAATGGATCCCTGGTATCCACTGGGATTAGAGACCAGAGTCGGCCATAAGCTCAGATCCACACGTTTGAGATCTCCTCTAAAAATGTTTTTAGCTGCCAATTTAATAGTTCAAATGCCACATATGTATATTTTTCAAATAACCTAAAGGGGTAAAATATAATCCAGTAACATACTAACAATACATAAACAAAGCAACCCCGTATTCAGTCTCTCTGAGAGAATGAAACCCAAAAAAGAGAGAAAATAAATAATATAAATGAATGTGTATAAAAATTTATACATTTGTTAAGGTAGAAAAAGGGGGCAAAGGGGCATTTACCTCCATAGTACACAGATATGGTTTGAAGCCACCAAATTGGGCACAATCTACCAATAGTCTTTGAAAAGTTTTACCAATTCAGCCAATGAAGACCAGGTCTGTGAATTTTTCATAGCATCTCATTTTGCTGTACCTTATTTTTTCTAACTGCAGCATGAATAGCATCTCTTTGATCCAGCTGTCAACAGCAAGTGGGGTTTGTTAAACTTTCACTGGAGAAGATTGAGTCTGTGAGCCGTTAATGAGGCAAATGCTGTTGCTTTAAGTTTGTGTTTAAGTAACAAACTTCTAGTGGGAAGATCCAAAAGACCCCTACATGGGGGAAACTTTCAACCAGGCAAACCTTCAGGACAACAAAGGAATCACTTTTCCCAAAAGTTGTTTAATAGTTGACAGTTACAAATTATATGATCTACAATAGGTTTGTCTGCATGGCATCTCAGACGGACTGGGGTACATTCTAGAAAGTTTACCGTTAGAGCATTAGACGATAACCGTCTAATTTTTCTGAATCATGAAATATGTTTGAAATATTTTTCTTTGTGTAGGGATTCAGTGCAAGTATCACATCTGTGACATTTTATATGGGCGAAGAGGGGAGAGGAAAATGTTTGCTGGCAAAAACTTAAAGTTGTATAAATCTAAAAAAAAGTAATTTGTATGTGAACATGAAATGTACAATAAAACATTTTTTATGCAAGAACAATAAAATAGTCAAATTTGTACAGAAATACTATATATTAAGAATGTGAAAAGTTTGTTATAATGTGATATTTATATTGTAATAACTAGTCCATGATAGTGTTAAATAGAACAACACAAAGTCAGAATAAACCACACATTGTCTTGTTTTGATTGCTCAAAGTTTTATTCTTGCTAAGCCAAAGAACAGAAGAAAGTTTTGCTCAGATGATCCTTTATTATAACTCATTCAGTCTGATCTGATTACAGAGAGACAATCCAGCTGCCGTTTGCTTGTCGCTTCATTCCTTAGGTTGCATTAAAGAGAGAAATAGTATGAAGAAAAGATGCAGAAATATCTTTTGGGTTTTCTATGAAGGTGCAAAAAGGCAGGTAAACAGAAACTCCTAGCATTCATCCTCCACTGGTTCTGTTTTACACATCAGGCCTCTTTGGGAACCTCAACGTCTTCTGAGTCTCTTGGCGCAGACAGAAGGCCGACTGTGATTACACCACAAGTCATCCCAGCACTTTGCACCTAAAAGCAAGAGAATAAATATGAGTCGAACATCAAAAACTGAATATAAACTCCTGCTGTTGATGCAGTAAATGTACAGTTAAAACCAGATATTTACATTCACCAAATGATACACAATTTTGATCTTGTCTTCAGTTAAATATGTTCAAACTTCTCTTTTTTTAGATCTTTAAGAATTACCTTAAATTATTTCTTTTCAGAAAACTAAACTATTTGAGAGACCATTTTTGTAATTTTCTTCAAATACAGAAGTTTACACATTTTGGTGAGAAAACCTAAATGTATGTAAACATTTAGGTTCATACAGTTTTAAAGACAATTATCCCTGATACTGGCCAAAATGTATGAAAACATCTGAATGAGAAGAAAGTCACAAAATGAATCTCTAACAAATATTCTTAAGTTTTTCCTCACAATTTCCCAAATAGAAATAATTTAAGTAATTCTAGCCGACTGAAAATAATAGCAGTTTTGTCTGATTTAACTTCTGATGTGTTTGTACAAAATGTGGGTGAAAATAAGCTTTTCACCCACAAGCCATTTATTAACTGAAAAAACAGACTTTTGTGATATTTTCTTTACCTGACCAGTTCATCTGCAAACAGTGCTGGCTGCGTCGAGCATTATCAGGCTGCCCTCGACACCAGTTTGTGTACCTCATAGGACTTCCATCGCTCCACAACCAGGTTTTCTCCTAGAATCGTGTTCAGTAGATGACACATTTCATTCAGTGTTTCACAAAATACGTAACAAATAAAGTGTAGTGGCTAAAGTACCTGCTGTGCATCAGAGCCTCCAAGCCATGCTTCTCTGGAATTACGACTTGCTGCACGTATCAGAGCCTGAACCCGGCGGTACTCGTACGCGTTGCGAACTGATGCAAGGTTTGCTCCCATGGACAGACAGTTTTTCTACAGAGAAACACATGAGAATTTTCTGAGGTATTAGCTGGGTTTTGTTAAAATAAAAGAGATCAAATGAACATAAGAGAACAGTTTTGTTGGAAATCACCTCAGCATTCGCCCAAGTCATTGGTGTGGCAACATAGCGAAAGCAGCGACCGTTGATTCTAGTCCAGCCACGAGGACACGGCCTATAAACCGGGTAGCAGATACGTCGGAATCCTGACCAACAAATACAGACTTCCAGTCAAGAGGTGTTCGTCAGTGGTGAACCGACTCCAGGTTTCTGGCTGATCAACATTTATAAAGCTTAACCTGCTGATTCCTATTTTAGCTGGAACTGATTTTTTCTTTCGTCTGAAATGTTGCTAATATACCAAGAAAGTCACTGTGTTGGCAACAGATGGGCGACTTTGTTTAATGAAAATGAGCAGACATGACCTGCTGGGCAGGTTTTTCAGTCAAACCTTTTTCATGGCAGAGCAGAAGAGGACAGTGGTTGATCTTTAGCCCTGAGCTGAGGTGGATAAGATCGGTTTCATCTGTATCAACAGATCAAAGATCTCCCAAAATTAAGGAGACTGACGCTGATTTATCAGTGAGCCCTAGTGTGTGTGTGGCGTTAGTCTTAATGTAACTCCCTCAATGACAGGAAAACCTGTGACTCTTGTGCAAATCAGCAGAGCCATAATCTGGAGCAGCTGTAGATACTTTAACCTGGAGTTAGTTTGTGTTTCTGTGTTTTAGTAACTTAACCAGGGCTTCATAATGAATAAATACTCACTGCAAATCTTGAACCTGAGGCCACTGGTCAGAGCCATCATGGAGAAAACAAGAAGGAACACAGCCAACAACTTCATGATGGAGATGGAGTGATGAGGCACGCTGAAGGCAAACTGAAATAAAGCATACATGTTAATAAAATTCAAACATGTTGATAAAAAGATGAGCAGAAATTTGATCAGCAAACCTGATGAAGGATGATCTGTCTTCTTAGCCAGGAGGAACCTTCTACCTTCACTGCAGAATCACTGGATACTTATAGAGCTTCTGATGTTGCCACAACATGAGGAAATGATACAGGTAAAAAGTTCCTCAGAACTGCTCTCCATAACCAGGTCTAGTTCATACCTTACCTCATCATTCAGCATTGACCAAAACCAAACCTCATTTTTGTGCTTGTCATGGATGTGACGGTTGCAGCAACGAAGGTTCTTAGTAATGTTGTTCCACAAACATTAACCGAAATTGTAGCGACTAAGGCCTGCACTTTAATGCGCCTGGTTGTTAACTTCTTCTTGGTAGCCTTTGTTTTTTTGTGCAGTTTTTTCAAAGGTCAAAGTGTAAATCTTTGCTTCCACCTACAATCATAAATGCTATTTATTTTCCTTGGAATGTATAGTGTTTATGAACACTATGCACAGGGTGTGCGCGGACTCCACATGTACTTTCCATGAACATTTGAGACGTAATACTGACTGCCTATTTTCTTGTGACGAATTCCTTTATTTCTCACAATCCATCCGCCACACTTGTTACAAGCATGGTGTGCATTAAGTCCGTGTAGCTTAGCCTAACACCGATCGTCAGCCATGACAAGGAACGGCGGGCAGGACTTCCTTCAGAGGTCCGCTCACCCTGTGTGCCGCACTAATATTATGCTTTCATGTCACGGTGGGGCCACGAGACATCGTGCTGCGGGACGCAACTGGCCCGCAGGCTGCGAGAATGAGACCTCTGCTTTAGAGTGACCTAACATTCAATGTTGGACTGTCAGAGGAAGCCAGAATACCCAGAGAGAAGGAAACAATCCCATCAACTACTCTACTGTGCTATCCAGGACACAACATAAAAAGGTTTAAATACAATAAAAACATATCCCACTGGTAAAATGTAGTTTACATTTTCCTAATTTGCTAAAAAAAAAAGTCTTAGGTTAAAAAAGATGCCCTAGATTAAATCAGAATATAAATGAACTGTCATTTTGTGTTTCTTCACCTTCTCAGGGTTTTACAAGCTGCTAAGTCATCCTTACTAAGGTCTACACTATGTGGTATCTAAACATGAATATTCATATCGTTCATGAATCCGTTGCAAAAACTGCAGTTTGAATTTCACTTATATATTTTTCCATGCTTTCAAAAATACTAACTTCCAAAATGAATCAGCCAGTCATAAACCTCTCAGTCACCTCCCCTTCCTACGTAACACACCAGAATAAGATGGTGTTGACATGAAACCATCCACGCTCATAGACACATAGGGACAGTTTCGAGTGACCTTTTGACCTAACATTCATATTTAGATGGTCAGAGGAAGCCAGGATACCCAGAGAGAACAAACCAATCCCATCATCTACTCTACTGTGCAGCCCACCAAGAAACACAAAAAGATTAAAATAGAATAAAAACATGTTCAATTGATAAAATTTAGTTTAAATTTGCTTAATAATCTGGTCTTAGGTGAGAAAACCCTGTCTAAGATACAATCAGACTACAAATGAAGAACTGTCATTTTGGTTTCTTCACTTTCTTTTACAAATTGCTAAGTCATCCTTACTAAGGTCTACACTATGTGGTATCTAAACATGCGTATTCAAAAAGTTCATGAACCTACATGAAAACTACATTTTAAGTTTTAGTTATATTCTGTGATGTTTTCAAAAATATTAACTTACAAAATGAATCAGCCAGTCATAAACCTCTCAGTCACCTTCCCTTCCTACGTAACAAACCAGAATAAGACGGTGTTGGCAGTAAAACAGTTCTGTTGGGAAAGTTTCTGTCTGGTTTTAGAGCCCATCACTGCACTGACAGCAGTAAAAGTCATTAATGATTCTCTGATGACCTAAGATAAAGGACTTGTGTCTCTACTTGTCCTGTTAGATCTCAGTTCTGCTTCTGGTCCAGTGGATCACAATATTCTCGTGAACAGGCTGAAGAAGCTGCAGGAAGTTTGAGCTGTCTGTGTTGATGTCTGATACACTGAATGATTTGGAGAAACTTTGTGGGATTTTTGTTTTGTCATTCTGGCTGAAAGCTGAATGTTGTTGATCTTCATTGTCCTGGTGAATCGTCCATTTTGCTGACAGGTCTCTGAGATTTTCAGCTTCTTGTTCGTCCTTCCTTCAGTGATCTCCATCTCAACATTCACACCTGAAGCTCAGCTCATGCTGGTACTAGTTGCTACTCTTATGTCTGATTAGATCTTTGCCAGTGATCTTTTCACTGAGCTTCAGATATACAAAGGAATGGAGTATTTAGCAACACTAAAGCCCTTCATGGATAGTCCAAGTTTAGCTTCTAAAAATCTAAAATATAATGGAAAGCCAAACCTTTGATCATAACATTTTAATTTAGTAGCGATATATAAAACATAAACACATTTTTACATGAAATGACATGGCACAATTACTGGCACCCTCTGCTGTTCATACCTTGTACTGCACCCTCCTGCAGAACAAACACTAATTCTTGTCTTATAACATTTCTCTAGTTTTAAACATAGATGAACTATTGAGGCTTTACCTTCATACAATCTCTTCTGGCTCACATCTGAGTATTTCCTGGACTGCAGGTTAAATCCTGATCTTGATGTCTCAGACGGGATTTTCTTCGTCAATAAAGGAAATCAAGGAATGCCTGGATTTATACAGTGATTAAATTACAAACAGGTGAACGATTGAATGTTTTTGCTAGCTTTTTGTAGCACTTGAATTTATTTAGGATTTAGATGGCTCAACATAAATGCACACTACATATAAATCCAATGGATCCCTGGTATCCACTGGGATTAGAGACCAGAGTCGGCCATGAGCTCAGATCCACACGTTTGAGATCTCCTCTAAAAATGTTTTTAGCTGCCATTTTAATAGTTCAAATGCCACAAATGCCTTAATATGCATTTTAACTCTGCATTACTTTCATTCCAACTTTCATATAATCAAAACAAGAGCCCAAAGACTTTGTAGGGGTCCTCATGTAGGACTCCTTCATGGGAAAAAGCTGTTGCTTCAGGCAAACCTTCTGGACAACGAAGGAAGAAGTTTTCTCAAAAGCTGTTTAATAGTTGACACCAAAATATATGATCTACAGTAGCTTTGTCTGCATGGTATCTCAAACAGACTGGGGTACATTCTAGAAAGTTTATTAGAGCAATGCAGATGATATAAAACCTTGAATTGTATGAGACACTGTCCAGTGCAGATAGAGGAGGTGTGAATACTTCCAGGCAGCGTTGCCAGAACCCCTCAGTAATCTCTCATCCAGATTCTGTTCCCAAGATATTCTTGTCTTCACCCATTGCGAAGGATTATTGTTCTGAATCATGAAATATATTTCTGAAATATTTTTTTTTGCATTGGGATTGACAAAACTTAAAAGTTGTATAAATTTAAAAAAGTGAAATGTACAAGAAAACATCTTTTTGATGCTTGAACAATAAAATAGTCACATTTGTACAGAAATACTATATATTAAAAATGTAAAATGTTCTTTGCTACAATGTGATATTTATATTGTAATAACTAGTGCATGATGTTGTTAAACAGAACATCACAAAGTCAGAATAAACCACACATTGTCTTGTTTTGATTCCTCAAAGTTTTATTCTTGCTAAGCCAAAGAACAGAAGAAAGTTTTGCTAAGATGATCCTTTATTATAACTCATTCAGTCTGATCTGATTACAGAGAGACAATCCAGCTGCTGTTTGCTTGTCGCTTCATTCCTTAGGTTGCATTAAAGAGAGAAATATGAAGAAAAGATGCAGAAATATATTTTGGGTTTTCTATGGAGGTGCAAAAAGGCAGGTAAACAGAAACTCCTAGCATTCATCCTCCACTGGTTCTGTTTTACACATCAGGCCTCTTTGGGAACCTCAACGTCTTCTGAGTCTCTTGGCGCAGACAGAAGGCCGACTGTGATTACACCACAAGTCATCCCAGCACTTTGCACCTAAAAGCAAGAGAATAAATATGAGTCGAACATCACGTACTGCAAACCCTGAAGTGACCGACGCAGTATTATGAAAATGATTGGAAAGGATGATGAAATAAACCTTCTTGACACAAAAAATGAATATAATATTGTGTTTGTTAAAAATATACACAATTTGTATCTTTTCTGAAGGTAATTAAGTACTAATTTCTCTCTTTTTTAGGTCAGATTTATTAGAATGATTTATTTTTGATACATACCAGAAAAGTAAACCAGAATATTTTTTGAAAGACCATTTTTGTAATTTTCTTCAAATTCAGAATTTTACACACATTTTGGTCATAAAACCTTTAGGTTCATACAGTTAAAAAGACAATTATTCCTGATTCTGATCAAAATGCATATAAACATCTGAATGAAAAGACAATTACAAATCTCAAAGAAATAATCTCGCAGTTTAGGAAATGGAAATAATTTTAGTAATTCTAGCCGACATAAAACAGAAGTTTTGTCTGATTTAACTTTTGATGTGTGTGTACAAAATGTCTACATGCAGAGTTTTTCACCCACAAGCCCTTTTATTAACTGAAAAAACAGACGTGATATTTTCTTTACCTGACCAGTTCATCTGCAAACAGTGCTGGCTGTGTCCTGCATTATCAGGCTGCCCTCGACACCAGTTTGTGTACCTCATAGGACTTCCATCGCTCCACAACCAGGTTCTCTCCTAGAATCATGTTCAGTAGATGACACATTTCATTCAGTGGTTCACAAAATACATAACAAATAAAGTGTAGTGGCTAAAGTACCTGCTGTGCATCAGAGCCTCCAAGCCATGCTTCTCTGCAGCTACAAGTTGCTGCACGTATCAGAGCCTGAACCCGGCGGTACTCGTACGCGTTGTGAACTGATGCAAGGTTTGCTCCCATGGACAGACAGTTTTTCTACAAAGAAAGAGACAATGGTGGAGTGTTTAATGAGAATAGTGAAGAACAGTAAACAATTATTTTAGCCCTTTTCTGAGGGGTTGGGTTTTGTTAATCAAGAACAGTGAAATAAAAGATAGCAAAAAAGAAAATAAGAGAACATTTTTCTTGGAAATCACCTCAGCATTCGCCCAAGTCATTGGTGTGGCAACATAGCGAAAGCAGCGACTGTTGATTTTAGTCCAGCCAGGAGGACAGATCTTTAAAATCGGCAAGTGAAATCGCCCTGATGACAAACAAATGGAGACTTCCAGTCAAGAGGTGTAAGTCAGAGGTGCACAGATTCCTGTTTTCTGGCTGATTGTTTAAAAAGTCTGACCTACCCAGTCCGAGTTTAGCTGAAACAGATATTTTTTTTTGTCTGACAAATAAACTTTTTTGCTACATATAGTAATAAACTCACTGATTTGGCAACAGATGGGTGACCCTTGTTAATGAAAATGACCTGCTGGGCAGGTCTGTCAGTCAAACCTCTCTCAATCAGACCAGAAGAGAACAGTGGTTGATCTTTAGACCTCTGCTGAGGTAGATAAGAGACGTGGAGAAGATCGGTTTCATCTGTAAATATCAATTGATCCCCAATCTCCCAAAGTTAAGAAAATTGGGGCCGATTTATCAGCACACCCCTTGTGTATGTGGCATAAGTATTAATGATGATAGAACATTACATTTATTAACAAAAAGATAAATCCCTCAATGACAATAAATAACCCAGTGACACTTTGCAAGGAGCAGTGAAGACATTAAAATAATAAATCTATGAAATATACTGAAGAAAAAGTATTTATGTTTTAGTAAACTATACTACAAGAAGATATGTCATATTTACTGTGGATCAGAATTGGGGATCCAAGCAGTCACACTTAGGAAATAAGAAAACAATGACAAAAACACTAAATAATGTTTACCAGCAGAGCCATAATCTGGAGCAGCTGTAGACACTTTAACCTGGAGTTAGTTTGTGTTTCTGTGTTTTAGTAACTTAACCAGGGCTTTATAATGAATAAATACTCACCGTGATGGATGATACGGAGACCACTGGTCAGAGCCATCATGGAGAAAACAAGAAGGAACACAGCCAACAACTTCATGATGGAGATGGAGTGATGAGGCACGCTGAAGGCAAATTGAAATAAAGCATACATGTTAATAAAATTCAAACATGTTGATAAAAAGATGAGCAGAAATTTGATCAGCAAACCTGATGAAGGATGATCTGTCTTCTTAGCCAGGAGGAACCTTCTGCCTTCACTGCAGAATCACTGGATACTTATAGAGCTTCTGATGTTGCCACAACATGAGGAAATGACACAGATAAAAATTCCACAAAAATGCTCTCTGTGACCAGGTCTAGTTCATACCTTGCCTCATCATTCAGCATTGACCAAAACCAAACCTCATTTTTGTGCCCGTCATGGATGTGACGGTTGCAGCAACGAAGGTTCTTAGAAATGTTGTTCCACGAACATTAACCGAAATTGTAGCGACTAAGGCCTGCACTTTAATGCGCCTGGTTGTTAACTTCTTGTTGGTAGCCTTTGTTTTTTTGTGCAGTTTTTTCAAAGGTCAAAGTGCAAATCTTTGCTTCCACCTACAATCATAAATGCTATTTATTTTCCTTATAGTGTATGTTTATCATTGAATTTCCACTTAGAACCAAAAGGGAAGATAAACTTAACCCTTGTGTTTACAAATGGGCTCCATCCGATGCCACACCCATATCACTTGTATCATTTGCCTCAGTCCTCGCAGGCACAAAGGTTAAGGCCCCACATACGTGTGCATAGTGTCAAATCTTTGTGAGCTGGCTGGACTCTGAACGTATTGTCCATGGACATTTGAGACTTCACACTTGACCATTCTGACTGCCTAATTTCTTGTGACAAATTCCTTTATTTCTCACAATCCTAATGAAAACTAGCGAGTTTGATGAGCTAGTTGGGCACTTAGCTCTGTTTCTTCTCCATCCGGGAAGCCTCAGCTTAAGTGCGGGACAGAAAAGAGCGGTCACATCATCATCACCGTCATCATCACATAAAGTCAGCGAGCCGCTGCTGAATGTAGCACCCTGCTGTGCATGGCGGCTGTGGAGCAGCAGCAGGCTGTGATGAAATGAGCTGCAATCATAATAAGTTTAGTTTATTATGTTCCAAAAGCACAATTGTGGTTGACGTAATAATTTTAAATCTACATGTGCAGCCATCATAAACGAGCATTGTCATGAGGCGTGTGGTTGGTGGTGAGGAGATGACGCCGAGACCCAGGTAAGATGATGAGTGAGAAGAGTTTAATGATGATGATGCTCGGTACACAGTCCAGGAAAGGCAGCACGGCAGAAACAAGCATGCAGCTAAACGCCGGTAGCAACAGACTATACGGACTGAACGGGAGCAAGCACAAACCAGGACTTGGCACTTCTACTGGAGAGTGCGGACTACATTCGACCAACAACTAGACATTCGTAAGACACAGTTAGACAGGGACCCGACGAGGAACACAGACAACAGGTGGGTTTAAATACACATGGGGTAATTAAGGGAATGAGACACACCTGGGAAACAATCAACGGGGAAGACGCAGAGACAGACTCACACGGAACAGTACTACACAGAAACTCAAAAAAACCACACAGAAACACGGAACATGACAAGCATGTACCCGGTCAGTGCTAGAGACCTTCTCAGAGAAAAGGTTTTCATATTGGAAATTAATTTGGTCGAAGTTTGTAGATTTTTTTAAAGTTGTAATTTTAATAAAACCTGCAGAGGTTGCAGAGAAGGTCAGCGTCAGGTGACAAAACAAGCTACCAGGCAAGGAAACATGCATGGTTACTCTCATCAGATATCAGGTAAACATCTAAAATAATTGTTTACTGTTCTTCACTACTCCCATTAAACGCTCCACCACTGTCTGTTCCTGTTTGTTAGTGCAGTCTCTGGGTTGCTGGTGTCTCTAGTGGGCATTGGGGCCAGGCAGGTAGACCCTGGAAAGGTCACCAGTCCATCACAGGACAACACAAACACACAGGACATGAAACCATCCATGCTCATAGACACCTAGGGGCAGATATAGTGACCTATTGACCTAACATTCATATTTAGACGGTCAGAGGAAGCCAGGATACCCAGAGAGAAGGCAACAGTCTAATCAACTACTCTACTGTGCTGCCAACAAAACAACGTAAAAAGGTTTAAATACAATAAAAACATATTCCATGGGTAAAATGTAGTTTAAATTATCCTAATCTGATTTAAAAAAATTAGTCTTAGGTTAAAAAAGATGCCTAAGATAAAATCAGAATATAAATGAAGAACTGTCATTTTGTGTTTCTTCACCTTCTCAGAGTTTTACAAATTGCCAAGTCATCCTTACTAAGGTCTACACTATGTGGGATCTAAACATGAATATTCATATCGTTCATGAATCCTCTGCTGAAACTGTTTTAAATTTCAGTAATATATTCTGTGGTGGTTTCAAAAATACACATTTATAAAGGTATCAGCCACTTCAAAGCAAACTTAAAGAATTTTATTAATATCCCAATAGCTTTGTGTTGCAATTTATAAGCATTTAAAAAATCAGCTCTTGATCAAGAAAACTGAACCAGTCATAAACCTCTCAGTCACCTTCCCTTCCTACGGTTGTGCCCTGTCGGTCCTGGAGGGCCAACATCCTGCATGTTTTACTTCCCTATCTGGTGAAAGTAACAACCTTTTAAGCTCTTACCTTACGCCTTTTAACGAGGTGTGTTAAAAGTAAGACATGCAGGATGCCGGCCCTCCAGGACCGACTTTGGGCCCCACTGGTGTAAGAAAATTAATGGATGGATGTTTTCACTGAGCTTCAGATATACAAAGCAATGGAGTATTTAGCAACACTAAAGCCCTTTATGGATAGTCCAAGTTTAGCCTCTAAAAATCAAAAATATAATGGAAAGCCAAACATTTCATCAAAACATTTCAATTTTGTAGCCATATATAAAACATAAACACATTTTTACATGAAATGACATGGCACAATTACTGGCACCCTCTGCTGTTCATAGGGCTTGAACGACTACATATTTTTTAAGGCCGACTACAACATGATACTAGACGAGTCGATGTCGACTAATCGAGGTGACGTCATAGTGCAAAATGCTTCACAACTACTTGGAGGCTTTATCAGCTATTTTCACAGCAATTATTGTCACCCCTCCCCTTCTCCCGCTTTTACTAAGTCTAGTATGCAGAATTAAAAGAGCAATAAACAGATCATTCTTCGTGAGCAGCGGAGAAAAGTTTGTTGCACAAAGTTGGGTCTGACTTTTTTTTTTTTTTTTCCAAACACCGGCTGATGCTAATGATCTCTGGACAGCTACTAGTATAGGAGCCAAATTATCACACTGACCACAATGGTGCTTTTGGAACATCACAAACTAAACTTATTATGAACGGATCCTGTTTAGTTACAGTTTAATAAGCCTCCTGCTGCTCCTCCTGCTGCTCCTGCAACTCCTGCTGCTCCTCCTCCTCCTGTTGCTCTTCCTTCTGCTGCTCTTCCTCCTGCTGCTCCTCTTGTTGCTCCTCCTGCTGCACCTCCCGCTGCTCCTCCTGTTGCTCTTCCTCCTCCTGCTCCTCCTCCCGCTGCTCCTCCTGTTGCTCTTCCTCCTGCTGCTCCTCCTGCTGCTGCTCCTCTTGTTGCTCCTCCTGCTGCACCTCCCGCTGCTCCTCCTGTTGCTCTTCCTCCTCCTGCTGCTCCTCCCGCTGCTCCTCCTGTTGCTCTTCCTCCTGCTGCTCCTCCTGCTGCTGCTCCTCTTGTTGCTCCTCCTGCTGCACCTCCCGCTGCTCCTCCTGTTGCTCTTCCTCCTCCTGCTGCTCCTCCCGCTGCTCCTCCTGTTGCTTCTCCTGCTCCTCCTCCTGCTGCTCCTCCGCCCGATGCGCAGCAGGAGGCTCTGCTGACTCAGCAGCGGCTCTCTGAACCGACATGCAGACGGTGGCAGACACCGCCTCGATCAGATCCTCAGGATGAAGCTTGGACTTAGTTTCCAGATGTAGTCAAACCACATCTGTAAAGGAGCGTAAAGCTGCCAGGTTAGAAGCTTCAATACGCAGGGTGACGCTGATCAGTTGGGGTAGTTGAGGGATAAAAAAGCCTGACATCATGACGCGTTGTCGCTCCGGTAGTCTTTTTATTTATATTTTTTAAAGGATTTTTTCGGCACTAGTTTATTTGACAGCAGTCTGACTGTAAGGGGGCAGAGAGAGCGGAGAGAGGCCTGGGCCCAGAGAATGGAGGACGGGAGTCGGACTCCTGACTACCGCGGGCTAAAGTCTCTGTATGTGGGGCGCCGCGCTAACCACCTATTGCAGTAGCCTATACTGTAAATTTCTCTTTGTTAAATTATTTACATTTTTATATAATTTGAGCTTTCTGACAAACTCATCTAGTTCACCTTCTGTCATTTCCTTGGAAAAATCTGTTTTGTCACGTGATAGCAACTAGTCGACTGGCCCAGAAAAAAGTCATTGCAGAGAAAAGAATCGACTAGTCGACTATTTGGTGCAACACCTAGTTCAAACCTTGTTCTGCTCCCTCCTGCAGAACAAACACTTAGTCTTGTCTTACAACATTTCTCTAGTTTTAAACATAGACTAGAGGAACTACTGAGGCTTTACCTTCATACAATCTCTTCTGGCTCACATCTGAGTATTTCTCCTGGACTGCAGGTCAAATCCTGACCTCAATGTCTCAGATTTCAACACCAAAGAAAATCAAGGAATGCCTGGATTTACTCAGTGCTTCAATTACAAACAGGTGAACGATTCACTGTGTTTTTGCTAGCTTTTTGTAGCACTTGAATTTATTTAGGGATTTTGGATGGCAAAAATCAATAAATAAATAAATGCAGTGTGTATTTAAATGCACACTACATATAAATCCAATGGATCCCTGGCATCCACTGGGATTAGAGACCAGAGTCGGCCAAAGCTCAGATCCACACGTTTGAGAACTCCTCTAAAAATGTTTTTAGCTGCCATTTTAATAGTTCAAATGCCACATATGCCTTAATATGGATATTAACTCTGCATTACTTTCATTCCAACTTTCATATAATCAAAACAAGAGCCCAAAGACTTTGTAGGGGTCCTCATGTAGGACTCCTTCATGGGAAAAAGCTGTTGCATCAGGCAAACCTTCTGGACAACGAAGGAAGAAGTTTTCTCAAAAGCTGTTTAATAGTTGACACCAAAATATATGATCTACAGTAGCTTTGTCTGCATGGTATCTCAAACAGACTGGGGTACATTCTAGAAAGTTTATTAGAGCAATGCAGACGATATAAAACCTTGAATTGTATGAGACACTGTCTAGTGCAGATAGAGGAGGTGTGAATACTTCCAGGCAGCGTTGCCAGAACCCCTCAGTAATCTCTCATCCAGATTCTGTTCCCAAGATATTCTTGTCTTCACCCATTGCAAAGGATTATTGTTCTGAATCATGAAATGTATTTTTGAAATATTTTTTTTTTTTGCATTGGGATTGACAAAACTTAAAAGTTGTATGAATTTAAAAAAGTGAAATGTACAAGAAACCATATCTTTTTGATGCTTGAACAATAAAATAGTCAAATTTGTACAGAAATACTATATATTAAAAATGTAAAATGTTCTTTGTTACAATGTGATATTTATATTGTAATAACTAGTGCATGATAGTGTTAAACAGAACATCACAAAGTCAGAATAAACCACACATTGTCTTGTTTTGATTGCTCAAAGTTTTATTCTTGCTAAGCCAAAGAACAGAAGAAAGTTTTGCTTAGATGATCCTTTATTATAACTCATTCAGTCTGATCTGATTACAGAGAGACAATCCAGCTGCTGTTTGCTTGTCGCTTCATTCCTTAGGTTGCATTAAAGAGAGAAATGATATGAAGAAAAGATGCAGAAATATCTTTTGGTTTTCTTAGGAAGGTGCAAAAAGGCAGGTAAACAGAAACTCCTAGCATTCATCCTCCACTGGTTCTGTTTTACACATCAGGCCTCTTTGGGAACCTCAACGTCTTCTGAGTCTCTTGGCGCAGACAGAAGGCCGACTGTGATTACACCACATGTCATCCCAGCACTTTGCACCTAAAAGCAAGAGAATAAATATGAGTCGAACATCACGTACTGCAAACCCTGAAGTGACCTACGCAGTATTATGAAAATGATTGGAAAGGATGATGTAATAAACCTTCTTGACACAAAAAATGAATATAAACTCCTGCTGTTGATGCAGTAAATGTACAGTTAAAACCAGATATTTACATTCACCAAATGATACACAATTTTTATCTTGTCTTTAGTTAAATATGTTCAAACTTCTCTTCTTTTAGGTCTTTTAGAATTACCTGAAATTACTTCTTTTCAGAAAACTAAACTATTTGAGAGACCATTTTTGTAATTTTCTTCAAATACAGAAGTTTACACATTTTGGTGAGAAAACCTAAATGTATATAAACATTTAGGTTCATACAGTTTTAAAGACAATTATCCCTGATACTGGCCAAAATGTATGAAAACATCTGAATGAGAAGAAAGTCACAAAATGAATTTCTAACAAATATTCTTAAGTTTTTCCTCACAATTTCCCAATTTTAGTAATTCTAGCCGACCGAAAATAACAGAAGTTTTGTCTGATTTAACTTCTGATGTGTTTGTACAAAATGTCTACATGCAGAGAAAATAAGCTTTTCACACAGAAGCTATTTATTAACTGAAAAAAACAGACGTGATATTTTCTTTTACCTGAATGGTTCATCTGCAAACAGTGCTGGCTGCCTCGTGAATTATTAGGCTCTCCTCGACACCAGTTTGTGTACCTCATAGGACTTCCATCGCTCCACAACCAGGTTCTCTCCTAGAATCATGTTCAGTAGATGACACATTTCATTCAGTGTTTCACAAAATACATAACAAATAAAGTGTAGTGGCTAAAGTACCTGCTGTGCATCAGAGCCTCCAAGCCATGTTTCTCTGGAATTACGACTTGCTGCAGTTATCAGAACCTGAACCCGGCGGTACTCGTACGCGTTGTGAACTGATGCAAGGTTTGCTCCCATGGACAGACAGTTTTTCTACAGAGAAACACGACAGTTTTCTGAGGTATTAGCTGGGTTTTGTTAATTAAGAACAGTGAAATCAAAGAAATCAAATGAACATAAGAGAACATTTTTGTTGGAAATCACCTCAGCATTCGCCCAAGTCATGGATCTGGCAACATAGCGAAAGCAGCGACCGTTGATTTTAGTCCAGCCACGAGGACAGCACTTATAAAATGGGAACCGGTAAGGTCTTCCTGAAGACAAAGAAATACAGACTTCCAGTCAAGAGGCGTACGTCAGCTGTGAACCGACTCCAGTTTTCTGGCTGATCATCCTTTAAAAAGCTTAACCTGCTGAGTCCTATTTTAGAAGAAACTGATTTTTTTTTGTCTGAAAAACATATTTTTTTGCTAAATATCAGTGTTGTGGTACTCAAAATTGTTCTTGGTCTCGAGACCGGTCTTAAGACCATTTTTTCTGTGTTTTAGTAACTTAACCAGGGCTTCATAATGAATAAATACTCACCGCAAAGCCTGAACCTGAGGCCACTGGCCAGAGCCATCATGGAGAAAACAAGAAGGAACACAGCCAACAACTTCATGATGGAGATGGAGTGATGAGGCACGCTGAAGGCAAATTGAAATAAAGCATACATGTTAATAAAATTCAAACATGTTGATAAAACGATGAGCAGAAATTTGATCAGCAAACCTGATGAAGGATGATCTGTCTTCTTAGCCAGGAGGAACCTTCTGCCTTCACTGCAGAATCACTGGATACTTATAGAGCTTCTGATCTTGACACAACATGAGGAAATGACACAGATAAAAATTCCACAAAAATGCTCTCTGTGAACAGGTCTAGTTCATACCTTGCCTCATCATTCAGCATTGACCAAACCAAACCTCATTTTTGTGCTTGTCATGGATGTGACGGTTGCAGCATGAAATGTTCTTAGGGATGTTGTTCCATGAACATTAACTGAAAGTGTAACAACTAAAGGCCTGCACTTTGACACTGCTGGTTTTTATCCGTTTGTTGATAGTCTTTGTTTCTATGAGCATTTTTCAAAGGTCAAAATGCAAATCTTTGCTTCCACCTACAATCATAAATGCTATTTATTTTCCTTGGAATGTATAGCGTTTATGAACACTATGCACAGGGCGTGCGCGGACTCCACATGTACTTTCCATGGACATTTGAGACGTAATACTGACTGCCTATTTTCTTGTTACGAATTCCTTTATTTCTCTCAATCCTAATGGAAACTGGTTGGATGCCTAGCTCTGTTTCTTCTCCATCCGGAAAGCCTCAGCTTCAGCATGGGACAAAGTGGCAGTCACATCATCATCCTGCAAAGTCAGCGAGCCGCTGCTGAGTCAGCACAGCATCCGGCTCTGCATGGCAGCAGCAGTCTGCGATGAAATGAACTGCAATCAAATGGAATCTGTTCATAATGAGTTTAGTTTATTATGTTCCAAAAGCACAATTGTGGTTGACGTAATAATTTTAAATCTACATGTGCAGCCATCATAAACGAGCATGTACCCGGTCAGTGCTAGAGACTAGTTGATGTCGACTTTTATCATGTTGCTGTTGACTTTAAGAAAATAATGACAGGTATTTTTCCTTTCGAACCTACATAAAAGAACCACAGACAACGTATATGAATTTTATGACCAAGCTTTTGCAAAAGGAGAAGACTCCGCCAACTGCTCCTCCGAGCCGTTCACAGAGCGTTCTGGTCTGCTTCAGCGTGAGCCCCTGTTTTATTGTCAAAGCAGAACAGCCACAGGGAGCAACCAGGAAAAACAACAGAGGTCGTAAAACATTTAACCCAAACAACTAGCAACCCAGTTCCAGGTGTGATATCTGATTTACGGCCTGAGCCCGGTTCAAATCTCGGTCAAACTGTCAACAAAGAGGGAAGATAAACATAAGACAACCTAAGTTAGGAGGTATTCTGGTTGATAAGAATTTAAGGTCTGAGAAACACAGAGTTAACTGTCTCACATGAAGATGAACAGACAGTTGTGACCTCCAGGTCAGTTCATACACACATAAGGAAGAGAACACTTTAACTGAAAATCACAATAATACTGAATGTTGATTAACTATTGATTAACATTAGACTGAATATGAACTAAAGTAATAACAAAATGATAATACCATAAAATCCCTAACAAATACTAAGCTGTGTAACCCCATTCTCAACTTTATCATATTGTTGTCACATTAAAAATAGTTCGATGTGAACACTGTTTCCACCGGGCAGTTTGCTGTGTGACACCGAGTACGCACACACTGTCGTAAAAAATTGATCTTTGGGTGGACATGTATGGCAGATGTCCACTTCTAGTCCGTGTTGAGTCTGCCTCAGGTACATGCAGGCTGAAGTACGCCCGAGTGTGTGTGGACCTTTAGACGAAGTACAGTAAAAACCATTTGCCCATTTGTCATCCTCACAAACTGAGTGACTATAAAGGGAAACTAGAGAGGTGGAAACCTGGACACCTGACCTATGAAGGAGCTACAAGCTTAAGCATCTCATATGGCAGAGACTAGCTGATATTCCAGTTAATATTATTTTCAGAATCAATGAACACAATATATTTATTCAAAAAATGTTTCTTAATGTTCCTCAGTAACAGTTAGATAACATAAATACCAAATATATATTTGTAACTTTCTCTTAACCCTCCTGTTGTCCTCGGGTCATTTTGACCCGAGGACAACAGGAGGGTTAAGGACCATTTTACTTTATTTCTAATTGAATATGTGGTGAAAGCTGAAAAATAACTCACTGGACACCACACTAAAAATATTAAAACATATTTTTTGATGAAAAAGGAAGCCTATGAGGGGAGAAATGCTTCATCATAGTCCTGTAACCATTGCCTGTGGTTTACGAAACCGTTGTGCAATTAATAGTTTAATACATTTTGCATTTGCTGCATCTTAATGCGTCTAATGTTTATCTGCCAACACTAAAACGTCTTAAACTTATTGTGACGTTGCTGGTGTGGGTTTCTGGTGTTTCTCTCCAGTGGGCATTGGGTACAAAGCAGGTAGACCCTGGAAAGGTCACCAGTCCATCACAGGACAACACAAACACACAGGAAATAAAATCATCCACATTCATAGACACACAGGGGCAGTTTAGAGCAGGGGTGTCAAACTCCAGTCCTGCAGGTTTTAGGTGCGCCACAGGTACAAAACACTGGAATGAAATATCTTAATTACCTCCTCCTTGTGTAGATCAGTTCTCCAGAGACCTGATTATTTTATTCAGGTGGTGCAGCAGAGGCACATCTAAACGTTGCAGGGCAGTGGTTTAGAGTGACCTTTTGACCTAACATTCATATTTAGACTGTCAGAGGAAGCCAGGATACCCAGAGAGAACAAACCAATCTAATAAACTACTCTACTGTGCTGCCAAGGAAACAACGTCAAAAGGTTTTAAATACAATAAAAACACATCCCACTGGTAAAATGTAGTTTAACCCTTTTGTCCAGAAATGGGGTCCAACTGACCCCACACACGTAAAACTTGTATCATTTTCCACAGTCCTCTGTTTAACTCAGTCCTCGCTCCCGCAAGGGTTAAATTATCCTAATCTGATAAAAAAAATTGAGTCTTACGTTAAAAAACATGCCTAAGATAAAATCAGAATATAAATGAAGAACTGTCATTTTGTGTTGCTTCACCTTCTCAGGGTTTTACAAGCTGCTAAGTCATCCTTACTAAGGTCTACACTATGTGGGATCTAAACATGCATATTCAAAAGGTTCGTGAGTCCAGTTGTGCCCAAAGTCGGTCCTGGAGGGCCAACATCCTGCATGTTTTAGTTCCCTACCTGGTGAAAATAACAACCTTTAAAGCTCTTGCCTTACACCTTTTAATGAGCCATCATTTGATCCAGGTGTGTTAAACCAGGGAGAGAACAAAAAATGCAGGATGCCGGGCCTCCAGGATGTAAAATGTTCTTTGCTACAATGTGATATTTATATTGTAATAACTAGTGCATTATAGTGTTAAACAGAACAACATGAAAACAATAAACCACACATTGTCTTGTGTTGATTCCTCAACGTTTTCTTGCTAAGCCAAAGAATAGAAGAAAGTGTTGCTAAGATGATCCTTTATTATAACTCATTCAGTCTGATCTCATTACAGAGAGACAATCCAGCTGCTGTTTGCTTGTCGCTTCATTCCTTAGGTTGCATTAAAGAGAGAAATGATATGAAGAAAAGATGCAGAAATATCTTTTGGTTTTCTATGAAGGTGCAAAAAGGCAGGTAAACAGAAACTCCCAGCATTCATCCTCCACTGGTTCTGTTTTACACATCAGGCCTCTTTGGGAACCTCAACGTCTTCTGAGTCTCTTGGCGCAGACAGAAGGCCGACTGTGATTACACCACAAGTCATCCCAGCACTTTGCACCTAAAAGCAAGAGAATAAATATGAGTCGAACATCACGTACTGCAAACCCTGAAGTGACCGACGCAGTATTATGAAAATGATTGGAAAGGATGATGTAATAAACCTTCTTGACACAAAAAATGAATATAATATTTTGTTTGTTAAAAACATACACAATTTGTAACTTTTCTGAAGGTAATTAAGTACTAATTTCTCTCATTTTTAGGTCATATTTATTAGAATGATTTATTTTTGATACATGCCAGAAAAGTAAACCAGAACATTTTTTGAAAGACCATTTTTGTAATTTTCTTCGAATTCAGAATTTTACACACATTTTGGTCAGAAAACCTTTAGGTTCATACAGTTAAAAAGACAATTATTCCTGATTCTGATCAAAATGCATATAAACATCTGAATGAAAAGACAATTACAAATCTCAAAGAAATATTCTCGCAGTTTAGGAAATGGAAATAATTTTGGTAATTTTGACCGACATAAAACAGAAGTTTTGTCTGATTTAATTTCTGATGTGTGTGTACAAAAAGTCTACATGCAGAGAAAATAAGCTTTTCACCCAGAAGCCATTTATTAACTGAAAAAACAGACGTTATATTTTTTTTACCTGACCAGTTCATCTGCAAACAGTGCTGGCTGTGTCCTGCATTATCAGGCTGCCCTCGACACCAGTTTGTGTACCTCATAGGACTTCCATCGCTCCACAACCAGGTTCTCTCCTAGAATCGTGTTCAGTAGATGACACATTTCATTCAGTGTTTCACAAAATACATAACAAATAAAGTGTAGTGGCTAAAGTACCTGCTGTGCATCAGAGCCTCCAAGCCATGTTTCTCTGGAATTACGACTTGCTGCAGTTATCAGAGCCTGAACCCGGCGGTACTCGTATGCGTTGTGAACTGATGCAAGGTTTGCTCCCATGGACAGACAGTTTTTCTACAGAGAAACACGTGAGAATTTTTTGAGGTATTAGCTGGGTTTTGTTAAAATAAAAGAGATCAAATGAACATAAGAGAACAGTTTTGTTGGAAATCACCTCAGCATTCGCCCAAGTCATGGATTTGGCAACATAGCGAAAGCAGCGACCGTTGATTCTAGTCCAGCCAGGAGGACACGGCCTATAAACCGGGTAGCAGATACGTCGGAATCCTGACCAACAAATACAGACTTCCAGTGAAGAGGCGTACGTCAGCGGTGAACCGACTCCAGTTTTCTGGCTGATCAACATTTAAAAAGTCTGACCTGCTGATTCCTATTTTAGCTGGAACTGATTTTTTCTTTCGTCTGAAATGTTGCTAAATATACCAAGAAAGTCACTGTGGTGGCAACAGATGGGCGACTTTGTTTAATGAAAATGAGCAGACATGACCTGCTGGGCAGGTTTTTCAGTCAAACCTTTTTCATGGCAGAGCAGAAGAGGACAGTGGTTGATCTTTAGCCCTGAGCTGAGGTGGATAAGATCGGTTTCATCTGTATCAACAGATCAAAGATCTCCCAAAATTAAGGAAACTGATGCTGATTTATCAGTGAGCCCTATTGTGTGTGTGGCGTTAGTCTTAATGTAACTCCCTCAATGACAGGAAAACCTGTGACTCTTGTGCAAATCAGCAGAGCCATAATCTGGAGCAGCTGTAGACACTTTAACCTGGAGTTAGTTTGTGTTTCTGTGTTTTAGTAACTTAACCAGGGCTTCATAATGAATAAATACTCACTGCAAATCTTGAACCTGAGGCCACTGGTCAGAGCCATCATGGAGAAAACAAGAAGGAACACAGCCAACAACTTCATGATGGAGATGGAGTGATGAGGCACGCTGAGGGCAAATTGAAATAAAGCATACATGTTAATAAAATTCAAACATGTTGATAAAAAGATGAGCAGAAATTTGATCAGCAAACCTGATGAAGGATGATCTGTCTTCTTAGCCAGGAGGAACCTTCTGCCTTCACTGCAGAATCACTGGATACTTATAGAGCTTCTGATCTTGACACAACATGAGGAAATGATACAGGTAAAGTTCCTCAGAACTGCTCTCCATAACCAGGTCTAGTTCATACCTTACCTCATCATTCACCATCAACCAAAACCACACCTGGTCTTTGTCCTTGTCATGGCTGTGACAGTTGCAGCAAGAAGGGTTTGGGAAATTGAGCAACATTAACCGAAATTGTAGCGACTAAGACCTACACTTTGGCACACCGTTTGTTGATAGGTTTTATTTCTATGGAAATTTTTCAAAGGTCAAAGTGCAAATCGTTGCTTCCACCTACATTCATAATGCCATTTATTTTCCTTGCGGTGTCTGTTTATCATTCAATTTTCATTCAGAATACTAACAGCAGATAACCTTAATGCCCCACATACTTGGGCATGCTGTGCACACTTTGTGAGCTGAGCAGACTCCGCGCCTACTGTCCAGATGTTTGAGACTGAATACTCGAGCGTACTGCCTGCTTATACTCTTTTGACAAATTCCTTTAATTTCTCACAATCCTAATGGAAACTAGTTGGACTAGTTTCCACTGTTTGTTACCTAGCTCTGTTTCTTCTCCATCAGCTCACCTGTCAGTGTGGGACAGAGTAGCAGTCACATCATGGCGTCACATGAAAAACAGTTCAATGTGAACACAAGACAGCAGGGAGTTTACTGTGCGACACCAAGTACGCGTACATGGTTGTTAAAATTTATTGTTCGGCGGACATGTATGGCAGACGTCTGCTTCTAGTCTGTGTTGGGTCTGCCTCGAGTACGTGACCTATTGACCTGACATTCAATTGTGGACTGTCGGAGGAAGCCAGGACACCCAGAGAGATGGCAACAATCCAATCATCTACTTTACTGTGTTACCCTGGAAACAGCGTAAAAAGGTTTAAATACAATAAAAACATAGCCAGTTGGTAAAATGTAGTTTTAATTTCTTAATCTGGTTAAAGAAAGGAAACTTGGGTGGAAAAAAACATGCCTAAGATAAAATCAGAATATAGATTAAGAACTGTCATTTTGTGTTTCTTCACCTTCTCAGGGTTTTACAAATTGCCAAGTCATCCTTACTAAGGTCTACACTATGTGGGATCTGAACATGAATATTCATATCGTTCATGAATCCTCTGCTAAAACTATGGTTTGAATTCCTGTTTTATATTGTTACAGTACAAATGGCTGGATTTGTACTGTAATTAAATTACAAACAAGTGAACAATTTACTATCTTTTGCTAACTTAGCACTTTTGGTAGCATTTGAATTTAATTAAGAATGTCAGATAACTCAATATAAATGCCTGCTACACTTAAGTACAATGGATTCTTGGCATCCACAGGTTGGCACCAGAGGTACCCTTGAGCTAAGATCCAAACATATTTGACACCCCCTGTGTATAGCTGCTATTTTAATATTTCATACACCTTAATAAGTACATGATATATACCTTAATAAGCACTGATATTCTCCAGGCTCATACTACACCTCCATTGAAATGTCTGCATTTGTTTTGAACTTTATGTGGTTGGGGTCATTTTTGACCCAGCTTTTAGAAAATGGTTTGAAAACAATAATTAATGTCCAAACTGAAACTCATCACTTCACTGACACTTTTAGCCATCAGGCCACTGACAACAAGCTCTTCTCCCTTTCATAGCTCTATTCAGGGCTTCTCTTTTCACCTCTTGCTAAACTAAAGAACATAACCAGACATGCTTGAGATGCATGCAAAATTCCAGGTAGACCCTGGAAAGGTTGCCAGTCAATCACAGGACAACACAAACACACAGGACATAAGATCGTCCATGCACATACCCACTCCTAGGGACCGTTTAGAGTGACCTATTGACCTGACATCCATGTTTTGGACTGTTAGTGGAAGCAGGGCTCCCCAGAGAGAAAACATGCTATGAACAAACTGCATTCTTGTCATAAGACAACAATCCCAACAGCCACTCTACCAAAAGGTTAAAATATGATTTTAAAAAAGTATTCCATTGGTCAAATGTTGTTTAAATTAAGGAGTCTTAGGTGAGAAAAACATCAGAGATAAAATCAGAATATAAATGAAGAACTGTCATTTTGTGTTTCTTCACCTTCTCAGGGTTTTACAAGCTGCTAAGTCATCCTTACTAAGGTCTACACTATGTGGTATCTACACATGCATATTCAAATCGTTCATGAATTCTCTGCAAAAACTGTGTTTAAATTTTGGTAATATATTCTTTTACACTTTAAAAAATATTAACTTAAAAAATTAATCAGCCACTTTAGTTAATTTTGATTCATATGATTAATATCCCAATGGCTTTGTGTTGCTTTGTATTTTAAGCCTTAAAATCAGCTCTTGATCAAAAAACTGAATCAGTTAACTTCTAAGTCACTTTCCTTTGCTACCTAACAAACTGGAATAAGATGGTAAAACAGAACCGTTTGAAGATTTTCTGTTTCAGAGCCCAACCTCACTGACAGCACTTCTACAAGTCATTAATGATACTTTCATGACCTAAGATAATGATCTTGTGTCTCTACTTGTCCTGTTGGATCTCTGTGCTGCTTTTGATCCAGTGGATCACAATATTCTCTTGAGTAAGCTGCAGGGATCAAAGGAACTTCATTAGGCGATTTTAGTTTATATTTAACAGGCAGGTTCCAATTTGGTTGTATAAATAATGAGTTAGATGTGGAGTACAACAGAGTTCAGTGCTAGGCCTGTTCAAATGCTGTATTCAACTTTGAGAATAATTCAAGAGCATTGAATACATTCACATTGTTTTATTGTTGGTTCTAAGATAAAGATCCACACAATTAATAAAAATTCCCTTCTCACCCTCCGTGGGTGGTCTCTCTCTCTCTCTCTCTCTCTCTCTCTCTCTCTCTCTCTCCTTCATCCTCTGAGCTCGGGTCCTCTACCAGAGGCCTGGGAGCTTGAGGTTCTCCGCCAGTATCTTGGCTGTGCCTAGAACTGCACATTTCTGGACTGAGATGTCTGATGTTGTTCCTGGGATCTGTTTGAGCCACTGCTCCAGTTTGGGGGTGACTGCCCCGAGGGCCCCGATGACCACAGGCACCACTGTGGTCTTCACCTTCCAGGCCTTCTCCAGTTCCTCTCTGAGGCCCTGGTATTTCTCCAGTTTCTCCTTTTTCCTGATGTTGTGGTCACTTGGTATTGCTACATCCACCACAACGGCTTTCCTCTGCTCTTTATCCACCACCACAATGTCCGGTTGGTTCTCCATTACCATCTTGTCTGTCTGGATCTGGAAGTCCCACAGGATCTTAGCTTGGTCATTCTCCATCACCTTTGGGGGTGTTCCCCACTTTGACCTCGGGGCTTCCAGTCCATATTCTGCACAGATGTTCCTGTACACTATGCCCGCCACTTGGTTATGTCGTTCCATGTACGCTTTCCCTGCCAACATCTTGCACCCTGCTGTTATGTGCTGGACTGTCTCAGAGGCCTCCTTGCACAACCTACACCTTGGGTCTTGTCTGGTGTGGTAGATCTGAGCCTCTATTGCTCTGGTGTTTAGGGCCTGTTCCTGGGCGGCCAGGATGAGGGCCTCTGTGCTGTCCTTGAGTCCAGCTTTCTCCAGCCATTGGTAGGATTTCCTGATATCAGCCACTTCAGTTATCTATAATTCATAATCATTTCAGTGCTCTAAATGCACCACAGGCATATCCTAACAAGAAAAGTCTGGATGAAGTTTAAGTTCCTGGGATTCAGATGCTCTGATCCTATCAGACCATCTGAAACCAACTAACTGTTTTCAACACTTAACTTCAACCTCAGTAACCAGGCCTTCTAAAGACCTTAGTGGTGTTATCTTTGTCCAGATTGTATCTTTGACGGAGTCCTTTAAATCACACCAGTTCAATCAGTTAAATGAATCAACCGCTTAAGTAAGATAACAGACTGCCTTGGTGACGGTTATCTCAAGTTTCCTGAAATCCAATGATTTGTCTCCTCTGGTAAAATAAAAATGATCATGGCTTCTTGAGGTCTGATGATGATTAAGCTACTAAAATGTGAAGGTATTAATACATGTAATGACCAGTTGGTTGATAACTCAATACCCTTTTACATTGCATTTCTAAAATCAATCATTCAACTCCTGTAAGTCAGTATATGCCCCAGTGACTGCAAACACAGCATGGGGTCTGTGTGAACAGGATTTCATGTGTTTCATTAGAATGAAATGTAGCAACAATTCATACATCTTGGGTTAGCCTGAAAATGGCAACATAGGCCATTTTCACCTCAAACTAAATCCATTAGACAGTTTCCAAAAACCAAAATGGTGAAATATTATTGAGCTAATTTGTGAACAATGTTGATAGATATATTTTGGGAAATCTGCCAGAAGACTCTAATGGTTGTAAGAGTGGAAAGATGACTGCAGCTCAGTTCTCTGCTGCACCAAAGCCACCCTTCTCGGTATTAAAGTCACTCGTTAAGCCAACACTTCTTCTTTTCTGTCCTTTTTCTGGTGGTGGTTGAAGAACCTGTTAAAGCTGGACAGTTTTTATTATGATGTTCACTTTGGGATTTGCAGGTTGCATCTTGGACTCTGGTTGACCTTTGAGTCTCACATCTTTAACCCAGATTGAGAAAGGAAAATGCTATTTTTTGAGTTTTGATCACAAAGGAAGTTTGGGGTGTCTGTTAAAGTCTGAAGATGTCTGGTGGGGTAGAGGGAATGATTTGGAGAAACTGGGGGATTAATGGTTGGTTATTCTGGCTAAAACCAGGATGTTGTTGTGATCTTCATTGTCTTTTGTTGATAGTCTCATTCTACTGGTGAATGGTCCGACTTTGCTCCATCTCATCATTCACATCTGAAGCTCAGCTCATGCTGGTACTGGTTGCTACTCTTATGTCTGATTACATCTTTGTCAGAGACGGTTTTTGCTGAGCTGCAGAAATAAAAACAAAAAGGAGCTTTTAGCAACACCAAAGCCCTTTGTGGATAGTCCAAGTTTAGCTTCTAAAAGACAAAAGTATAATGGAAACACAAACATTTCATCATAACATTTTAAGTTAGTTTACATGCATAAAACAGAACCACATTTTTACATGAAATAGCATACCACAATTACCAGCACCATCTGCTGTTCATACCTCATACTGCACCCTTCTGCAAGAAGCACACTTAATATTCTCTTATAACATTTCTCTAGTTTGAAACGTTGAATAGAGGAAATTTTGAGGCTTTGCCTTCAATCAATCTCTTCAAGTTTAAATCTTGTACAAACCATGGACAGTTTTTCTGGACATTTCTGATTTAGAGATGTGTAATAAATGTTCTCTTAGTATTGTCTCTTAAGAACAATGTTAAGAAAATAACATGGATGATAAGAGAACCATATTGTTGGAAATCACCTCGGCTTTTATCCAATTCATGGGTTTGGCAACATGGCGAAAGTAGCGACCGTTGATTGGAGTCCAGCCAGAAGGACAACAATTAAATCTCTGGAGCAGGACAAGTCGTTCTGATGGCAAACTAATGGAGACTTTTAGTTACAAGGCGTATGTGGCATGAATCCCAGTGACTTCTGTGCAGACCAAAACCATGAGGTATGTACTTTGCAAGGAGTAGTGAAGATATTAAGATAAGTCTGTAAAATAATCTGAAGATAAAGTTTGTATTATGTTTTAGGAAAGTATACTACAAGAAGATATGTCATATTTACTGTGGATTCGATGACAAAAACACCAACTAATCTTTAGTTTAAAATATGTACAGAGACAGCTGTGGATATCTGTGTTTTATTAACTTTACCAGGGCTTTATAATTAATAAATACTCATGATCAGCAATGGTCAGAGCCATGGAGAAAATAAGGAGGAACACGGCCAACAACTTCAAGTTTGAGATGAAGTGAAGAAGCTGAAGACAAGTCAAAATAAAGCATACATGTTAAGAAATTGCAAACAATAGCACAAAAAAGATGTGCAGAAATTTGAACAGCAAACCTGATGAAGAGTGATCTGTCTTCCTAGCCAGGAGGCAGCTTCAGCCTTCACTGCAGAATCACTGGATACTTATAGAGCTTCTGATCTTGACACAAAGCAAAAATTTGCATTATCTTTGAAAAAAGTGTAGAGAAAAACAGACTACCGACAAATGGTTAACAATCAAGACTGTCAAAGCAAGAGGAAATTATATACATGGAAATTCCTCAGAATTGTACGCAAACATATCTTTCCTCATCATTCACAGCCAAACAAAACCACACCTTCCATTTGTGCTGTTATGGCTCTGACAGTTGTAGTAAAAAGGTAAAATGCTGTTACAGCAGCACCATGAAAGTTTAGCAACTAAGGCCTAAGCTTTGACACTTCTGGTTAACCATTTGTCAGTAGTCTGTTTTTCTGTGCACTTTTTTCAAAGATAATGCAAATCTTTGCATCCATTAACAGTCATAAATGCTATTTTTCTTTGTAGTGTTTGTTTATCTTTCAGTTTCAATTTAGAACACAAAAAGCAGATAAACTGTTTAGACCACATGTGTCAAACTCAAGGCCCGCAGGCCACATGTGGCCCGCCATGTCATTTTATGTGCCCCCCCCCAGCATTTTATAGGGCCATGATTGATTTAAAATAGGTTTTGAGCACGAATTGACTACAAACTACATCTCCCACAATGCATTCCGATTGTTACCAGCTAACATTACGGCTTCTCGCCACTAGAGAGCAGCAGAGTCACCTCAAGCTGCTTATTGATTTTCCCAGTGAATAAAACTGAGACATCGACTAGCTAACATCAAAAGGTCCAAGAAAAGAAAAATCGATTCACAAGTAAGACTGTGAATGAAGATGTGTGTGAGTTGGTGTCAGGGGGGCAGGTCGCGCTAGACTTTTTTTTGTTATTCTTAACTTGACCGACAACATAAAAAAAATCGGTCATGTACTATTTTTATCCGTGAAATTACAATCATATTAACATCGGCTATTTAGCCGCATTTTATGCGGTTTAGTTAATATTCGCTGTGAATCCAGATCCCATCACAAATTAAGCAGATACATGTATCTACATTTTCTCGTAGTGACAAAAACCACTGACTGAGGCCCCAATAACTTTTAATAAATTAAATTGAGCGACTTCACTTAAATTAGTGTCGCTGTCCTCCAGAACGTCTCTGCTAATGACATCTTCAATATATTTTTTGTATCCCAGGCTTAGTTTATGGACTGAACAGACAGAAACAGTTACCATTATACATTTTGGACTGTTGATTTTATTTTTGAACCATTTTTAATTGTAAAGTGTTTTTATTTTTGAAACCTTATTTATTGTAGTGTTGATTTTATTTTTGAACCATTTTTAATTGTAAAGTGTTGATTTTATTTTTGAAACCTTATTTATTGTAGTGTTGATTTTATTTTTGAACCTTTTTAATTGTAAAGTGTTGATTTTATTTTTGAAACCTTATTTATTTTGAAGTATTGATTTTATTTTTGAACCCTTATTTATTTTGAAGTGTTGATTGTCTGAAAGACCTTAGACACGAAGTGACCAGTACGGGATTTGAACCGATGACCTCAGCATTACCAGCACCGTGCTCTAACCTGCTGAGCTAACTCACCTACCTTACAAACTGTTGAGTTTCCATGGATTTAAGAAGAACTTACATGATCTTACCACAATGAAGATTTGATAAAAGTGCTTATATTCTAATGTTTTTCAAAACAACATACATCATATTTTATTTTCCAGAGATTTTGTATTTTGAAGTGTTGATATTATTTTTGAACCATTTTTAATTTTCAAGTGTTGATTGTATTTCAGAGATATTTTTTATTTTAATGTGTTAATTTTATTTTTTAACCATTTTTTATTTGTAAGTATTGATTTTATTTTTTAGCCATTTAGCCAAGTCTCTGTAGAACCATTTGTCTCTGCTAATGACATTTTCAATACATTTTTTGATCCCAGGCTTAGTTTATGGACTGTAATGTGAAATTAGGCACAAGTATAAGTCTGACAGTTTGTTCACCAAGTTACTGTGCTCTCTGAGAGGATCTGTGGAATAAGTATTTGACATTGTTCCATGCCCATTGTTGACGTTAGTCTCTTAACAAAATGTGGCTCATCTACCAGGACCACTGTAAAGAGCATGAGTTTCTGTAGTGTAGTGGTTATCACATTTGCTTTACATGCAAAAGGTCTCTGGTTCAAAACCAGACAGAAACAGATTTTGCATGTTCTATTCATTACAGGTGTTTACTAAAGGTCAACAAGGGCTCTATGGTGTCATGGTCTGTACTCTGAATCCAGGCATCTGAGTGCAAACCTCAGTTGAAATTTTCATGCGTTGCATCTCACATCATCAACTTCGGAACCTCAAACTGAAACAAGGCAGAGAAGTTCAGTTCCTGTAGTGTAGTGGTTATCACGTTGGCTTTACATGCAAAAGGTTTCTGGTTCAAAACCAGACAGAAACAGATTTTGCATGTTCTATTCATCACAGGTGTTTACTAAAGGTCAACAAGGGCTCTGTCGTGTCATGGTCTGTACTCTGAATCCAGGCATCTGAGTGCAAACCTCAGTTGAAATTTTCATGCGTTGCATCTCACATCATCAACTTCGGAACCTCAAACTGAAACAAGGCAGAGAAGTTGAGTTACTGTAGTGTAGTGGTTATCGCGTTGGTTTACATGCAAAAGGTCTCTGGTTCAAAACCAGACAGAAACAGATTTTGCATGTTCTATTCATTACAGGTGTTTACTAAAGGTCAACAAAGGCTCTGTGGTGTCATGGTCTGTACTCTGAATCCAGGCATCTGAGTGCAAACCTCAGTTGAAATTTTCATGCGTTGCATCTCACATCATCAACTTCGGAACCTCAAACTGAAACAAGGCAGAGAAGTTCAGTTCCTGTAGTGTAGTGGTTATCACGTTGGCTTTACATGCAAAAGGTTTCTGGTTCAAAACCAGACAGAAACAGATTTTGCATGTTCTATTCATCACAGGTGTTTACTAAAGGTCAACAAGGGCTCTGTGGTGTCATGGTCTGTACTCTGAATCCAGGCATCTGAGTGCAAACCTCAGTTGAAATTTTCATGCGTTGCATCTCACATCATCAACTTCGGAACCTCAAACTAAAACAAGGCAGAGAAGTTCAGTTCCTGTAGTGTAGTGGTTATTACGTTTGCTTTTCACGCAAAAGGTCTCTGGTTCGAAACTAGACAGAAATGGTTTTTGTAGGTTATGCATCTCTTGGGGTGCAGTGAGACAACAAGAGCCTTCCTCTTTGGTGATGGTTCATTTGCCAATCGACTTCAATGTAGGCTTCTTTGAAATCAAAGCTACTTTACTTCAATTACCAATTGGCAGTTCTATGGCGTAATGCACGTGTCAAACATGCATTACACCATCAGAGACCATGAGATGATATTGGAATGTTTTTAATGAATTGGTTTCAGTTGCCTCTGAGACTAAATCTTTGCTTAAATATGTCTGCCCATGTGACTTGTTTTTATTATTTGCTTGCTCACCTTTAAACACTGATTTAAATATTGTAATTTTTAAACTGAGCAGTAATTTTATATCCATGGAAACTCAAATGTAATATTTAAAACTTCAATACATAAAATCAGTTATTTGACAATATGAGGTGGTGTTTAATTTATTTTTAACATTATATTTTTATACATTTATGCTAGGGGTGCCCAAGTCTAGTTTTCCAGAGCTACAATCTGCAGCTTTAGATGGATTCCTTCTCTAACACACCTGGACTAATGACTCATTATAAGCCTCTACAGAACTGAATGAGGGAAGTCAACCTTTTGTCTGCGGTGTGTTTTAGCAGGGATTCACTTCTTATTTGTACCGTCAGTGCGGCCCGTTGAGGGGGGCCAATATGCTGAAGTGGCCCTTGGTGAAATTGACTGACACCCCTGGTTTAGACTAAGCACAGTAAATGCTGTTTGCTTCTTTCTCATCCTCACAAACTGACTGTAAAGTGAGACTAGTGAGGGAAACCAGGACACCTTCATGACCTATGAAGGAGCTACAACAGGTACCTTCCTATGGTGTTGGTGTCGCTACCGACCCCATTTACTTTTAACAAAGTACCACATGAAATTTGTTTATTGCATTAACATTTCTTGACTTTGTCAGAAAGCTCTGTATTGACAAAATTTTAAAATACTCTGGTAATGTTAAATTGCTTGGCTTTCTTGACCAAGAGCTGATTGTTTTTAAAGTTGTAAAAATGGCAACACAGAGTTATTGGGATACTAATTGAATTCATCAAAATTAGCTCTGAAGTGGCTGATTCATTTTGTAAGTTAATATTTTTGAAACCATGAAATAATATATTACTGAAATTCAAAATGTAGTTTTTGCAACGAATTCATGAACGATATGAATATGCATGTTTAGATACCACATAGTGTAGACCTTAGTAAGGATGACTTAGCAATTTGTAAAACCCTGAGAAGGTGAAGAAACACAAAATGACAGTTCCGAATTTATATTCTGACTTTATCTCATTTTTTTCACCCAAGACTCCTTATTTTATTGTCAGATTAAGAAAATTTAAACTACATTTTAACAATGGAACAAAATGGAAGAGTTTTTTTTTTTTAGTTTAACCTTTTGATGTGTCTTGGTGGGTCGCGCAGTAGAAGAGTCGTTGGGATTGTTGTCTTGTGACAACAGGTTCTACATAACATGTTCTCTCTGGAAACCCTGGATTCAGCCTCTTCTTTCAGCTGCCTGTTCGTCAGTGATCTCCATCTCATCATTCACATCTGAAGCTCAGCTCATGCTGGTACTAGTTGCTACTCTTATGTGTGTTTACATCTTTGTCAGAGGCTGTTTTCACTGAGCTTCAGATATAGAAAAGGAATGGAGTATTTAGCAACACCAGAGCTCTTTATGGATAGTCCTAGTTTAGCCTCTAAAAGACAAAAGTATAATGGAAAGTATAACTTTAGAAAACATTTTTATTTAGTGGGCTTGTGTATAACATCAACACATTTTTACATGAAATGCAATACCACAATTACCAGCACCATCTGCTGTTCATACTTCATACTGCACCGTTCTGCAAGAAGCACACTTAATAGTCTCTTAACATTTTTTAGGGTTACAGGATAGATGGTTATAAATGTTGAAACACCATAAAGGGAAACATGCAGATATCAGGCAAACATTTAAAATAATTGTTTATTGTTCACTTGTCTACCTGCCTTTACATTGAAGAGGCAGGTAACAAGAAACATAAAATATTAAAACATTAAAATGCAGCTTGTTGGATTTTCTTGATAAACTGTTAAAAAGGAGCCTCAGGTTGAAAAACAAACAGATAAAATGAATTCAGACCTGGTGTTTCTTCCCCTTCTGAAGGTTTTTCCAAATTGCCAAGTCATCCTTACCAAGGTCTACACTATGTGGTATCTAAATATGCATATTCAAAAAGTTTGAGTCTTGGCAAGAATTGCACCCTTTAGATCTCAGTAAGATATTCTGTCATGTTTTCAAAAACATTAACTTGTAAAATGAAACAGCCAACTGCATTGATGAATTTGACTAACGTCAGCAGATTTGAGTGTTATTTACTTAAAAATCAGCTCTTAATCAAGAAAACCAAACTAGTTACAAAATTATAGCTGAACTTCCATCCATGTCTAACAAACTTTGCATTAAGATAAAGTTACACAGAATCCATGTGTTTAAAGATTTTCAACATTTCTCAGGGTTGGATCATATCTGAACATGAGATGTTCAACATATTGATCTAATACTGTCCTTTTGAGAGTAAGATCCTCCAATTTATACAGAAATATTATATATTAAGAGCAAGTTCTTTATTTTAAGAACTAGTATATTATATTTTTGAAAACAAAAGCTTCAGAAACCGAAAAGGCACAGAAAATAAACCACACCATCTTGTTTTGATTCCTGTTTGATTTCTGCTAAGCCACAGAACAGAACAAAGTTTTGCTTAGATGATCCTTTATTATAACTCAGTCTGATCTTATTACAGAGACAATCCAGATGTTTGTCGCTTCATTTCTTAGGTTGTGTTAAAAAGAGAAATTATAAGTATATGCATCTATTATATGCATCTTTGCATTAAAGGAAAAAAAAAACAGGTAAACTCCTAGCATTCATCCTCCACTGGTTTTAAACACCAGGCCTCTTTGGGAACCTCAACGTTTTCTGATCGTCTTGCTGCAGACAGAAGGCCGAGGATCAGCACAGTTCAAGTCATCCCAGAACTTTTTATCTAGGAGCAAGAAAATAAATTAAACATCACATAATAAAAACCATCCAACACTATATGATAAAAATGATTGGAAAGGTTGATCAACTAAAACGTTTTGCCTTTTTATTTAAGCTTGTGCTGTTAATTCAGTAGCTGAGTTTACAGTTAAACTAAGATGTTTAGATAACCAGCAACAGAGTCCTGATACCACCTGAAAAAAATTAAAAAAAGAAAAAAAATCAGACCTCTGTGGTATTTTGCTTTACCCGTCCAGTTCATCTGCAAACAGTGCTGGTTTCCTCTGTAATTATTAGATTCTTTTGGACACCAGTTGGTGTAGCTCATCGGTCTTCCATCGCTCCAAAACCAAATCTTCTCCTGCAAGACAAAGTTCAGCAGATGACTCGTTTCATAAAATACTTAAAATAAAGTGTACTGGCAAAAATACCTGCTGTGCATCAGAGCTTCCAATCCACGATTTGGTCTGACGACTTGCTTTAAATATCAGAGCCTGAATTCGACGGTACTTGTTCTTATTATGAACTGATGTGAGGTTTGCCCCCATCTTCAGACAGTTTTTCTACAGATAAACACGTAACAATTAGCTTAAGAAGTAGTTGGACTTTGTTGCATAACTGTGAAATAAAAGAGACCAAAAGAGAAAAAGAGCACAATGTGTTTGAAATCACCTCGGCTGTAGCCCAACTCCTGCGTCTGGAAACTTAGCGGAAGCAGCGATTCTTGGTCCGAGTCCAGCCAGAAGGACAATAAATGGATCTCTGGTGCAAGTCAACTTGGTCTAATAAACAAATGCAGAGTTCAGATCAAGTGGTGCATGTGGCATTAGTTTTATAAAGATCTTATTTTATGACGGGCTATAACATTAAAATGATGTCATTAAATTTATTACAAAAGATAAATCCTTCAAGGACGACATAACAGTGACATGCAAACCAAAGCTATGTGTGCTTTGCAATGAGCAGTGGAGACATTAAGAAATCTATTAAATAATCTGAGGATAAAGTATGTGATATGTTTTAATAAAGTTTACTACAAGCAGATGTAAGCATCAAATTTGCTATGGATTAGATTCAGCGTCGCACTCAGGAAATAAAAGAACATGACAGAGAAATCATAAGGGACAGCTGTGGATATTTTAAACTGGAGTTAGTGTGTTTGTATTCTAGTCATTTTATGGTTGGGGTTCTGACTGAGCACTCAGGAAATAAACCGACAAACACCCACTGACCATCATCAGGGACAGCTGTGGATATTTAAAACAGGAATTAGTGCATTTGTGTTTGTCACTTTATATTTAATGCATACTCACGATCAGCAATGGTCTGAGCCATCATGGAAAAGACCAGGAGGAACACAGCCGACGACTTCATGATGGAGATTTACAAGCTGAAGTCGAGTCAAAATGAATCATACATGTTAAGGAAATTCAATCAACGTTGAAGAAAAAGATGAGCAGAAATTTGATTAGCAAACCTGATGCAGGATGATCCGTCTTCTTAGACAGCCTTTAGTCTTCACTGCAGAATCACTGGATACTTAAAGAGCTTCTAATCTTGCCCCAACATGGGGCAATTCTGCAGAAATTTCACAGAACTGCCCTGCATAAACATGCAGTTTATACCTCGCCTCATCATTTACCATCAGCCAAAATCAAACCTCATCATGGCGGTGATGGTTGCAGCAAGAAGGGTTTTGGCAATTATGTTACATGAAAAATGACTGATGGTGTAGCGACTAAGGCTTTAATGCTGCTAGTTAGTTTGTTGGGTTTTTCCCTACATGCACTTCACAGTGCAGAACTTTGCTTCCACTAATATTCAAAAGTGATTTTTCTTAGCATTTTTTTAATCTTTCAATTTACATTTAAAACAAAAAGCAGATATACTGTTCAGGCCAAGCACAGCAGTCACTTAGTCCTCATCAGGTTGTCCTCAATCTGAGTGACCGTGAAAGAGCAAGACTAGAGAGGAAACGGGACTCGTAACCATGAGCTCCAAGTTTCAGCAGCTGGCATTGGAGGGACTCTGCATACAACTGTTGCCTGGATTTTTCACAAAGCGTCATGGTAAAGCAGCAATGAGGAAGTCACTGTTGAAGAAACACACCACGGCTCGACTAGAGTTTGCCAGGTGGAAGAAAATTCTTTGGTCTGATGAGATGAAAATGGCGCTTCTTGCTATTAGATGGGAAGCTCATCACTCTGCTGGATTCTACTATCGATTCTGACCCGACTCCTCTGAGTTGTTCCTCTTACAGCCCTGTCCAGACAGACCATACTAGATGCATCCACAAAGCTTTTTTGTCATTTATGCTCTGCGTTGACATGATTCTGCAGTTTTCTGAGATCATTTATTCAAACTGGTGACTGGAGAACATATTTCAATGTATAAGTCGCACCTTAGCATTGCAGCTCCATTTCTCTAAGAAACCTGCGTACACATCACTCCATGAGGTAAAAACTTCACAGGTTCAGATTTAAATCTAGAAGTGCAGCCATCTTAAGCAAAACAATGTAGTAGGAATGTGATGTAAAAGAAATCCACAAGAGTTGTTTTTCTTTTGCCTCAGAGGTTTAAGAACAGAACAAATTACTTTGTATGAACAATTTATTTGGCACAGATGATTTAAGAAATACATTTTGATTATAAGTTAGCTGAGGAACTAGTTCAGCATCGTTTCCCCTCAATTCATAAATGTATACCCACAATGAAAATCAACCCCCCCCTCATCACTGATTTCCAGAGAAAAGTAAACCTTAAAAGTTACAATATATCCATCATATCCTACTTAAGTCTTTTTTCATGCATAGATGAACTGAAGTTGCAGGCAGCAGCTTCAGAAAGTCGAGTCGTGAGGCTCTTTCCTCCTCCGATTCTCTGAGGCCATGTTGGTTCATCCATGTGCCAACAAATAGCTGAGAGAGATGGAGTTTAAAATCACCTGACTGAACATGAGAGATAATGTGGTGTTTTTGTGACTTACCGATCAAACGTATCAACCATGGTCTGGAAAATGCTGCCCAGGAACAGCATGAAACCAAGCACAGGCGGAACAAAAAATACTGAGTGCCAGAAAAGGGAGGCTGTCAAAGAAGAAAACAAGTTATACGTTTCACTTATGACATGGGAAAAGTGTGTTGCTATAAGTGAAACAAAAAACAAACTTCTAGTGCAACTTGCACTTATCAAAATTATGGAATCAACAAGCTGAAAAGTTATTCAGTTAAAGTTAAATATTGATATCCAGGTCCAATACTCAGTCACTTTTTGCCTAAATGCTCCGAGACCTTCAGGGTGCACAATTAAATTTTACTTTTAATTCAACATTAAATACAGTGAAATAGGAAGTATAGTTTTCAGTGTCATTATTGGGTTGAAACAGGAACATTGAAACGTACCAATGGTGCTTTCACGTCTTCCAAATCTACTGATTTCATAAACTAGCATCCGCACAAGGAGCAACATGGCCGTCATCGACACAACCATAAGCAGCGCAAGGAAGATGATGTGAAGGCAAAAGACCACAGTAGAAACTGCAAAGAAAACAAAACCAGGAGATTTTATATACAAAGCCCTCAAGACAATTTAGAATTGGTCATGCAAGAAAAAAATATTCTGATATGTGTTTTATAATGTAAAGCCAGAAAATGAATCCACAAAGTGTGAAAGAGACATTTGAAACTAAATATTTGTTTATACCAAAAACATGTATACTCCTTTTTCACAATATCAATAAAATTCCAGAAGGATGAGTTTTTATCCCAAACGTTTGCCTCAGTAGTCGAAAGGATCACATTTGAACTGTAATGTTGACGAGGAGAACTCTTACCAGAGAGCAATTCGTCAACTCTATCCATTGCATCTTTTGCTTTAATATCAGAACATTACAAACATGATCACTCTTCTGCATCTTTTGTTTGCATTCTCTGGTATTTTTCATTATGATGAAGACAAAAATTTGGCTTTACTTTAAGTGTCTGTCTTGCTTTTCAGGCATACATGCCAACACCTGGATGTGCACAGAGAAAGATGAACGGCTTGAAACCACCGTAACCAAGAGCAACAAAGGACATGCGGACGTGGCTTTGGACGGCCACCGACAATAGACAAGGTACTGCTCAAAGCCAACATGCTCAATGAAAGGCCACCAGCAAAGAGCATGAAGCAAGCAGCAGTTGGTGGAACATGTTCTTCTTTCTCCAAGTCCAACAGTCATGTAGTTGTGTTATTGTGGTCAGTTATGTGCACCATTGTCAGATGTTGGACATCTAAAAACATCAGCAGCTTAGTGAACGCTGTTAAAGCCAGACAAAAGGACTGTAAACAAAAGAACATTAATCTCTCAGGAGACAGTGGGTGTTGCCCGATACTGATCCTAAAATAGCCTGTGAAAGTTTGTCTTCACAAAACTAAAATTTACACAGTTGCTGTCAGAACAGTCAACAACCAGGTAAATTGCACCAGCTAATAAATGATGAATATCCAGTCAAAATATGTCTGAGGAAAAATGAACCTGACATTTAAATCCTTTTTATTAGTGTTTTCTCTTCCTAACAGCAATGAAGAACATTCCCACCACAACATGGCTCTTCCACTGACATCAAGTCTGCTCCAGTAATGCAGACGATCATCTGTCTAAATCAGTGGATGTGTTGGTTTCAGCAGTTTGCTATGTGGAATTTATGTTGCTCCACAAACAGACAATTTTACTTTGTTAATGCAGTTTTAAGCAAGCAGAGCTTTTAAAGCAATATTAATATTTTTGCCTAATGTCACAGAGATAAATATAATTCCAAATCCGATGTCTCTGACAACAATTTGTACAACTTATATTTTGCAACAAAATGTCTCCTAAATCAATTGGCCTTAAAATGTTTTGAAATAACTTTAAACCTTGTTACACAATGCTGTTTTATGTTTTTTATACAAGGCTATTGTTGCTGAGAATCATGTGTTAAATATTTGCTTCCTTCATGAGCCAGTGTCTTTACTGAAATAGATTATTTATTGCCGTAAGACTTTGATTACTCTCTAAATTAGCACTGATATTAGTTCTTATTTGACCTGTATAAAGAGAGCAAAGAAGAGTTTGTTGTGTTAAAGTAGAGCAAATAAACATTTCTTCTAGATTATTCAAAGTTGTATAAATTAATGTTTTTTACCTTTGAACAACCAAAATTACAATCTTACCTGCAAATGTCATCTCAGAAGGCTTAGTTCAGAGTTTGCCTGTACACAAATCAAGCTTCCTTGTTAGTCAGTTGTTTCTCTTTCCTCTGTCCTTCAGACATATGACTGTGTTGATTAAGACAGCTGGGACAGCTAGTTTGCAGGAGGTGTCACAGCTGCTGCTGAGCTGCGACACCTCACACCTGATCATCATCACCTGATCTTCAGGTAGCGATGGGCTCTGAATCCAGGTTCGAGGCGTACCGGGTAAAAAGGGGGCTTGTCAGATGAAGCCCCACTTTGATGCTTGTGTTGTCTTGCCGAAAACCACGTGACTGACAACAATCAATAAAATTTATTTCAGCAACAATGCAGTTCAAAGAGATTTACATCATAAAATCACAAAAATATAGAGTCATAAAAACCATCATTACCAACAATTGTGAAAACGGTAACAAACATTACATTTTGATTAATGTGATTATTAATGATTAATGTGATTAATTTTATACACATCAAATATGTCGGTCAATGTTCATTTTATTTTGGCCACTGAAGACAAACGTTCTCCTCTGATGCCACCGAATGACCTACAACAAGCCATGAAGCAGCACAGCGCTTTTATTTTGAAAACCGACATGCAAAATGAAGCAGTCACGTATCCCAGGTGATGTCTTTGTTGTCAGTCATGTGGTTTTCATGTTTTCTGGATAATTTTAAGTTAAATCAGACTTAATGGGGAAATCAATGATGATTTACTCCAAGGGAATTTTCAATTAATGCTGTTAAGAAACATTGTCCATTTCTTTTAAAGTAAGAGCCAAAAGCCACTTGTGATTTATTTGCAGTTTAAGATGAACCAAATTATGTCAAATCACCAACTTTCATCTAAATTGAATGTGATACAGCATTTATTGCACTTCCTTTTTTCCCCCATTAACGTGTTAAACACAGACAGAAATGGTTGCCACAAAAAATCTTCGTCATAGTTCTGCTGTCTGAGTTTAGCTGGTTATATAACAAAAAAGACTAATTTTTTCTTTTTGGATGAGCTTTTTATTTTTTACAGAATAAAGTTGTGCTATAAGCAGTCTTCTACAAATTCAGTTGCCTGGATTTGAAGACAGAAACAGGGAGACAATTATCAATTTGTAAATGTTGCGATTTTTTTAAAGTTACCTAATAGCAATAGAGCAAAAAAAGAGGAAGATTTTCATAACGACAGATGGCTTTCTTTAAGTATCAATACTCAGTCCAGGTTTCAGCATTTAGTCGAGGATTCAAGTGGCTCTCTTAACACAGACAGATGGTTTATGGTGGTAGCACTGGAAGTCGTCCCAGCAATTCCTACCTGCAAGAAAAGGAACGCATAGGAATTTTCCCAATCAGTCCAAAAAAATTAGTGTGGTAGTACAAGACAATGAATTGATGATAACACCATGCATGGTCAGTTTTATATATTTTTACCTCCAGTGTACAAGCAATGCTGTTTTCTGCTGTTATTAGGCTCTCCAGGACACCAGATTGTATAGTGGAAAGGAGTACCATCGCTCCAGAACCACTCATTCTCCTGGAAAACAAAGCAAAATCTAATTGGAGTTTATGCATATGAAGCAAAATAAAAATGTTGCAACACATGAAATACCTCCTGTGCATCACTGCCTCCAATCCAGGTTGCTTTATATTCATGACTTGCAGTCACTATCAGCTTCTTAATCTCATGGTAATCCTCCTTGTCATGAACCGATGCAAGGTTTGCCCCCATGGACTGGCAGTTTTTCTACACATGGTATTCAAATAAGACAACACAATAATAATGAATAATACACTGAATCAGAGGCCTTTTATTACCTCGGCTCTGGCCCAACTCATGGGTTGTGGGATGTAGCGGAAGCAGCGGCCGTTGAACCCAGTCCATCCACGGGGGCAGTCGGTTGACCTCTTCACCAGGTCACTCTTTGCTGAGAACAAATACAGAGACTCTAGTTAGAGCTCCTGAGTGTGACGGTGAGAGACATGTTCATGGTTTGGACCTTCAGTTTGACTTTTGACATCTAAATTCAGCATGATAGACACTGAAATTGTACCTAAATGTCCTAAAAGCAAAACGAAGCACCAAGGAAATATTTGCAAAGGAACAATGCTAAATAAATATTCAAACTTTTTCTTTTCAGGAATACTTGTCTATAGTTGTGTGGCCATAATTAGCCCTAAATTTATACAATGTCCTATTCTATTAAGCTGTGACACTTTGATTCTTTTAATTTTCATCTTTCATTTACAAAAAATGCTTTTAGAAAATTAGTTCTACAATGCATTTTTATCTTTGTACCGACTAATATATCGTAGTCATAAAACACAATTTGACAATAGAAAATAAGGGAACATAACATGTTGTGTTACATCAACATTTAAATTTTCATGAAACTATAATTTACAAAATATTGTAATGTAAGGATATTATATATTAAGACATATTTCTCAAGAAAGATGAATAAAAATTATTTTACTTTGCCGTGTAGCTATTTTGTGTAAATATTATTTTAGAAAACCAGGAAGATGGAGACATAACACCAGTTTTAAAGTCCCTACACTGGCTCCCTGTAGCTCAGAGGATAGACTTTAAAATACTGTTAGTTTATAAATCACTGAACGGTTTAGCACCACAATACATTAAAGATCTGTTGTTGCTGTACCAACCGTCTAGACCCCTCAGGTCTTCTGGTTCTGGTTCTGCTCTGCATCCCCAGAACCAGAACCAAACGAGGAGAAGCAGCATTCAGTTTCTATGCACCACGGATTTGGAACAAACTTCCAGAAAACTGTAAAACAGCTGAAACACTGAGAGCCTTTAAATCTCAACTTAAAACCCTGTTTAGAGTTGCTTATGGCTAAATTAGGATTAGAGTGGGTTTTGATTTTTTGTTTTTTTGAGTCCTTGTCAAATGGCGGTTTTTAAATCTATTTATCTTTACTTTAATGTCTTTATTTCTCTTTCTTTAAATCTCTCTCTTTCTCACTGTTTATTCTATGTCACATGCTGTTTTCATTTTAATTATGTAAAGCACTTTGAAATGCCTTGATGCTGAAATGTGCTATACAAATAAAATTTGATTGATTGATTGATAGAATATGAAAAATCGATTACCCTGTTTTGCTGAGTTTGCTTCTGGAAGAGCTGGAAAGTTAGAGAGAATACTTATAAATATATTACTGTTTATGTACAATATTACTGCAAGTTTTCAAAGATAATTTTTAAGAAATGATTCAATTTGCAGTGAAATAAGAACTTTGTTGGTATTTCATGATATTTGTATGTTAATACATTTTGACTATTGAAAATAAAAGTACTATAAATAAGTTAGGATGTGATAAGAACAAAAAACTTTTAGAAAACTCACCAAGGGCAGAAGTCAGGACCATCATGGCAAACATGGCTGCTGAAAAAAGGAGGACCCTCATCATGCAGGTGATGGATGCTGATAAATGGAAACAATCTGATGTTGTAGGGAGCAGCTGAGCAGCCAGACTGATTGTGTAGAGAGGAAACGTCAGAATATAAGCTTTAAGTAGATTCCTCTATCTGCTGCTGCCCGACACGTTCCTCTTTTTCAATACCAAGTAAGGTCAGATGATTGGCTCAGTTTTACAAACTGCTTAACAATGGTTCAAAGAAGTTTTCTATAAGCTGAAAGCATCTATGGGCTTTTTCTGGTAGTCATTTGTTTGAAAAAAAAAAGACTGAGTCTTCAAAGAAAGACTTTTATTTAAATTGACAGTTTTGATGGTGTTTTTTGGTTGTATCTTTTTTTCAAATGTTAGTGTTTATTATTTTTTTATGTATTTTTTTTCTACAGAAATGTAGAAACTGTCACTAGAACGTATAATTAAAGGGAGATTTTGACAGCTTACTTTTCCACCATATGAGTGTTTATCATTTACTGTTTACACAAGATTGGTAAAATATGAGCCTTGTAAATAACCAAAACATGACCCATAGTTACATAGTAGCGGTTAATTAACTTTGTGAAAGAAAAAAATATATATATTTTTTACATAATTGGATTGATATGTTTCACTGTCGTGCTGCAAAGTCATGCTTCAAAGAACAAAGATGACATTTAAGATAAAGTTAGCTTGTTTGAAGAACTTTCCACTTCTGTATGTGGCGACAGAGCTTCTCTTTTGATGCATTACCTCCTTATTTAGGTATATTTTTAACAGTTTTGCCCCAAAGCTTCCGAATGGAGAAAAGAAAATGTTCAGATCACTGTTGAGTGAGATTCTTTCAGAAAATCTAAAAAAACAATTTCCATTGTTAATATGACATGCATCTAATAAAATTAAAACAACAAATATAAAAAACCCAGCAACCTGGTTATATGTAACCCACAGAAAATCTATAGAGTATTCTCAAGATAAAGATGAGACATAACAGAGCCAACAGGTCAGATGAGCTGCAGGAGAGTAGCCTGAGCTACTTTAGTCAATTTAATATTTGATGTTTAAAGTTATGCATTTTTTATGAAGAATCCACCTTTTCCATCTTGCAGCTCACAGCTGGTGTTTTGTACAATTAGAGGCATTATGAGTAAAATGCTGAAGTCTATATTTAGGCTAGACTTCCTGCTTTTTTTACATTTGCACAAAACCAACTCACCTCTTACAGATGATATTTAGAATATTTTTTGTAAAAATTGCTTTGAGTTTCCATCCAGTTATACTTGTATTCTGTAAAAACAACAAAATGTTTTTTAATCAAAAATTGCTAATATTTTATCTGAACATAAAAGTATATATATCTTGATAATGTGATTCAACATTTCCACCTAATGTCTTTTTCAACATCTGCTAATTCTAAAGATGTTTTGTCATGTTCAGATGTTCCTCCTGTAGCAAAACACACACAATTGGTCAAATTACTGCCTGCTATTTGATTCTAAAGATAAGTTCACTTAAAATAATGAATAATTATTATGAGGCCAAACTTTAGCCCTTCATTGGGTCATAAACAATCTCACAATCTTCCACTAAGGGGTAGAATAGAGTTATACAGAGATTTTGAAAAAAATACGAAGGGGAGATCATACACATACACAAAAAATCTGAAAAATGAACCTTTAGGGAGAGTAGACATTTTTGGATTGAAATACATTATAGACTATGCTGAGCAGTGCTAAAGCTAAATCTAATTGGAGATGGTTGTTTGGTCCCCAAAGGCAAAAGAGTCCACCATCTTTGTTGTAAGACCTAAAATATATTCTGTCAACTAAAATCAATGAACTGTTTCACGATAAACAGCCAAAAACATGTCAGATGTCTCAGGCTCATTGTTTCCAACTCCAACATGTTTTCTGGATCATTTTCATCATGTTTGTAAGTTAATCCTTGTGCCCAGAAATGGGGTCCAACCGACCCCACACACGTAAAACTTGTATCATTTCCCACAGTCCTCTATGTTTGCCTCAGTCCTCGCACATACAAAGTCAAACTTTAATGTGGAATTCAAGGATGATTTGCTCCAAGGGAGCTTTCTGTTACTTTTAAGAAACATTGTCTGTTTCTTTTAAAATAGAAGCTAACTATGACAAATCACCAACTTTCATCTAAATTTAATATTCTCCTGACTACCAGGAAAAAATGTATTGTCCAATCACCATTTTTTTTAAATCCCACATTCTTTGTAAGGTAATAAAAGTTTTTATGCACTTACTGTGTCTCTTCCCATAAAATGTGTTATTAATGATGAACGCAATTTTTATGTATTAGAAAAAGATACAAACAAAAGTCCCACCCCTTCATATGTGGTATCATTGAAAAGCCCTAAATGTCCTCTCCAGATACCAAAAGGAATTAATTCAGTAGAATGCAGGGGGTGGGAGATATTCAAGTCTAGAAATGTCCTCTACAGAGGACAAAAATGAACTACTGGTAATCAGGAGGATATGACACAGCATTTGCTGCACTTCCTTTTTGTTAAACAAAGATAGAAATGGTCACCACAAAAACATCTTAGTCATAGTTCTGGCTGGGTTTAGCTTGTTGTTGATTAAAACAGACTAATTTGTTCTTCTTTTTGCTTGAGCTCTTTATTTATTTATAGAATAAAGCATTGCTAAAAGCAGTCTTCCACAAAACCAGTCGCCTATTACTGTAGACTTAAGACGAAACAGACAACCTTAATCTGAAAGTGTTGCAGATATTTTTTGTCTTTTACGTTGCTTCAAAGCGAAAGAGCAATATTAAGAAAAAGATTTTGATGGACACAGTCGCTTCTCTTCATGTATCAGTACTCATTCCCGGTTCCAGGATTCGATCCAGCTTTTAGGATTCAGTAGATGAATCTGACTTTCTTGGCACATACAGATGGTTTTGGGCGATGGCACTGTACGTCATCCCAGCACTTATGATCTGAAAAATAAAAAAAGAGCAAAAGTATTTGTCTAATCAGTTTGAAAGAATGAAGGTGGTGACATGAAAACAAGAATTGCAGATATCATGCATGGCTAAAACAATAAACCTCTGAAGTTATATTCCTCTTATTCAGGAAATTTCATTTTTGCAAAACTTAGCTTTACCTCCATGGTTCATTTGTAAGCAATCCTGCTTCCGTCTTCCGTGGTTATTCGGCTCTCCAGGACACCAGTTTGTATAGAGGAAAGGAGTACCATCAATCCAGAACCAGTGATTTTGCTGGAAAACCAAACTAAACTTAATAGAAAGTTAGTCACATGAAGCAAAATAAAAATGTTGTGATAAGTGAAATACCTCCTGCGCATCAGAGCCTCCAATCCAGGTCTTTTTATACTCGTGACTTGCAGTCATTATCAGTCTCTGGATCTCATGGTACTCCTCCATGTCATGAACTGATGCCAGGTGTGCCTTCATGGATTGGCAGTTTTTCTACACATTTAATGAGACAAAACTCTGAGAAACTTTCTGATGCATAATCTGTTAGCTCAAAGATTTACCTGAATGATGTAAACTGTCAGAGGCCTTTTATTACCTCGGCTCTGGCCCAACTCATGGGTTGTGGGATGTAGCGGAAGCAGCGGCCGTTGAACCCAGTCCATCCACGGGGGCAGTCGGTTGACCTCTTCACCAGGTCACTCTTTGCTGAGAACAAATACAGAGACTCTAGTTAGAGCTCCTGAGTGTGACGGTGAGAGACATGTTCATGGTTTGGACCTTCAGTTTGACTTTTGACATCTAAATTCAGCATGATAGACACTGAAATTGTACCTAAATGTCCTAAAAGCAAAACGAAGCACCAAGGAAATATATGCAAAGGAACAATGCTAAATAAATATTCAAACTTTTTCTTTTCAGGAATACTTGTCTATAGTTGTGTGGCCATAATTAGTCCTAAATTTATACAATGTCCTATTCTATTAAGCTGTGACACTTTGATTCTTTTAATTTTCATCTTTTATTTACATAAAATGCATTTTTTTTCTTTGTGCTGACAAAGCACAATGTGACTACAGACAATAAGGGAACAACATGGTGTGTTACATGAATGTTTAAGTTTTCATGAAACTATAAATTAGGGCTGAAATGATTCCTCAAGTGACTCGATTATTAAAATTTCTCGAGGAAAATGTATCTCCCTCAAAGCTTCGTTGAGTTATGCTTCATTATTTAATGCACCGTGTTCCGGCCGGGTCATTTCTTGTGTTTCGCAGCGCTGGCACTTCCGCCTGAGCTGTTGACAAAAGTTAAGTGTTAGAAGCATAACGTCCAGTTTTCAGTTTCGGCCTGGGAGGATTTTATTGATTCATGATAATGTCTAAGTCTTTGTCGTTTTTCGGGGGATCATCCTTAAAATGACGGGAGCGATGCCTGGAGTATGGGAGCCTTTCTCCTCCTGGAGCTGCTGGTTCAGAGCGAACGGCGGGATCACTTATACAGGTGAGCAGATAGACTGAACACAGCTGCGCTTTAGATGCACAGCTTTATGGACGAGCCAGATAGTAAATTTCACATCTTCCTGGTCGTAACAAATGGATGGCGAAGAGCATCGTGACGTTACAGACCTGTTAGATGCTTCTGTGAACACAAAGCTATAAATATCTGGGCATCTGTTACACTGACTGAAAATGAATACATAAACCAAAAGCTTGAGTATAGACATTTTTTATAACCGTATTTGTGAGCCTGCCTTGTTATTATTAAATTGAATATAGTTTCAGATTTTTGTATAACTTTTCTTCAGGTTAACTTAGAAAGTGAGCTATTATTGTTCCAGGTTCATTTTCTAAACTACAGAAAAGTTGTTAGGGAAGCTCAAATGTGAAAAATTGGACTGATGTTGATATCCAATAGTTTTCCTGCTGTTATCTTAGATTTACCAATGTTTTATTTGATCTTTTTTTATACAATTACTTGGTTAATCGTAACAATAATGGATAGATTACTCGATTTCTAAAATATTTCCTTATAACACCCATACTATAAATTACAAAATATTGTAACGTAAGACCAATAGGATATCATATATTAAGGAATATTTGTCAAGACAGATGAAGTAAAATAATTTTACTTAGCCGTGCAGCTATTATGTGTAAATGTTTTTTAAAAAGATGAAAAGTTCATTATTTCCACTGACCTGTTTTATCATCATCCGACTTTGTTTCTGGAAGAACCGGAAAGTTAGAGAGAATATTATAAATACTGTACTGTTTACGTACAATTTTACTGCAAGTTTCAAAGTTATTTTTAAGAAATGGTTCAGTTTGCAGTGAATTAAGAACTTTGTTGGTGTTTCATGATATTTGTAGGTTAATAAATGTTGGCTATAGAAAATTAAAATACTATAAATAAGTTAGGATGTGATAAGAACAAAAAACTTTTAGAAAACTCACCAAGGGCAGAAGTCAGGACCATCATGGCAAACATGGCTGCTGAAAAAAGGAGGACCCTCATCATGCAGGTGATGGATGCTGATAAATGGAAACAATCTGATGTTGTAGGGAGCAGCTGAGCAGCCAGACTGATTGTGTAGAGAGGAAACGTCAGAATATAAGCTTTAAGTAGATTCCTCTATCTGCTGCCCGACACGTTCCTCTTTTTCAATACCAAGTAAGGCATAATGCGATCGGGTCAGTTTGACCAGCTGTTTAATGACGTTTCAAAGAATTAATCTTTTTTATAAATTGAAAATAAATGGTCTTTTTTAGTAGGAATTTGTTTATTGTTTTGTATTCATTTTTCTCTAGAGAAAAGCAACTGGAACTTATAGTTGAAGGGAGATTTTGACAGCTTGCTTTTTCACAAAATGAGTGTTTTTAATGAACCATTTACTCTTGATGAAAGATTATAAAATATGTACATTGGAAATAACCAAAAAGTTTACTTTGTAAGCAAAAAAATATATATTCTTTTACATATTTGCTTTGTCATGTTTCACTGATGTGCTGGAAGTTCTTGTTTTAAAAAACAAAACCGATGTTTATGATGACCAAGCACTTCACACCGATGCTTGTTTAATACTTAAATGATGGAGATACAAGTAAAAAGATGAGTAGCTTGTCATGTAGAAGAACTTTCCACTTCTGTATATCATCACTGAGCTTCTCTTGAGATGTTTCAACACCTTATTTAGTTATATTTTGGTAACACTTTATTTATGGCTCTGTCTTGTGCAACAAGCAGCAACACAGAGCTAAAGTGGTCTTGTTTCTCTGTCTATATTTGGTAGTGGATCAGTAAAATCATTTTGACGCTTTGAGAAAGCGATTTTAATGTTTGCGCAACAGGATTGTTCGGTCAGGACATTAAGGTCATTCTACACACAGCTGTGATGTTCTCCATGTCTTTCAGATGATATTTTTAGAGTTTGTAATGTTCAACAACTCTTGACGATGCTGTAGTTTATATTCTGTTGCTGTTTGTTATAATCACACCAGTCGGCTGCTTACGTTTCATAAAGAGGGTTTATGAGTATTGAAGAAAATGGAGTTAGACAGAAGGAGATGAGAATGAGGTTTAACATTAACATCAAAGTCAGACTAACTTACTAAGTGGTTTTAAGATCTCCTTCTATATATTTTTTTAGAAATAAAGAGTTGACACAGAGTAAACAAGTAAAAAAGAGATCACACAGTAATCAGCTTACTAATCCAAGTCTTCATTCAATCCCGATGATTTCCATAAATCAGACCCTATAATTACCTAGACAATGTGGCTTCTGCCTATAATAGAGCCATAAAATCTCTGCATGAGTTTCGACTCATCAGTGTTTCCATATGTTTCTTCCTGTCAGTCTGAGGGGAAACATTTGGATCTCTGTTTATCCTGCAGTTATTATGAAATTAATGAAAACGCCTTAATGTTTATTAAAATACTTTGCTGTACCCAACTATTTCTAATTTTAGAAATGTATTTAATTTGTCTGTAATAAATTAAAATAATAAAGTTAATAAACATTGACCACATGTGTTGGTACAGGTGTAAATCTTCAGTTATCTTTAGGAACTGCATAAAATCATTCTATGGGCAGCAAATGGCCCACAGGCCGCACTTTGGACAAACCCTAGAATAAACAGAAAGCTGATGTGTGCAGAACTCCCTGCAGTAACCTGTAAAGACCAGCAGGTGGCAGAAGAGAACAAGCAGTTAAAAGATGAGGGCAATCGTCCCATCCTCATGTAATGACTCAATAATACCAAAAGATGGCAGCAAAACTGACAGCATCATAATTACACTTAATCTTTTACTTTAGAATAGATAGATCAAATTACAATATGAAAAATAAAAATAAGATAAATGCATAAAATGTAAGATGTAAGATTATGTACAGTATGAACAGTGAAAATTAATAATCTGCAGTCTGTACAATAGTGCTTTGTAAACAATCTGTACAATATCGATATGTACAAAGGTACATATCTGCCCATAACTTATCTGCATTATCAAACATCTGGAGAATTATACCTTTGCATTTTATATAAACCATAAACCATTTCATTTTATTACTTCAATGTGCAAATAAAAGCTGTTGCCTGTAAAAATGAGCCGATGTGTGTTTCTGCTACCCATCCAAGAGAGCAGGAAACTCAGTGGTATAATTTTTAACAGCTTTTTTTTTCTTTGGTTAAAAAGAAGCTAACAGGCATTATTTAAGAACAATTACAAAAAAGTGTGGTGTATGAGTGTTTGCTGCAGTTCAGTGACTTGGTGCAGTAGCTGCAGGTTGACTGCGTAGCTGCCTCCACTGACATACGACTGGATTTGTTTTTATGTTGTGCAGCTTAAATGTGTGGTTGGACAAATATCTTAGAATAATACAGAATGATTGTGGTGTGATAGGAAATAAAAACTTTATTTTTTTCCACATTTTTCTCTTCACCTTTAACCCATACCAGGAAAACGTCATATTTAAATTAAACTTCTAATGCAAAAAAGAAGTTTTTGCATTAGAAAAAACTTATTTTTTCTAAGTAAACAGGCAGGATGACATTTATAGATTAAATCTCGATGAAAACTTGTGGCATCATAATGCAACAACAAAAATATTGTCCTGATCTGTGTGACGGACGTGACTGTGAACGTTGCAGCAGAGGTGTTGCCTAACAATGACAGGAGAAAAGGAGATATGAAAAAAGGTCAGACTTTTCTCTGCGTTAGAACATGGAAGCTACGTTACAAAACCGAGAAAAAATAACTACTTAACACATGCAAAAAAAACCATCATAACTGTTCAGCTTCAGTTTTAATATTTGATTTTTATCAAAACAATATTTTTTTCTGAATAATAAAATCTTGAATGTCAAATCATTCAGAAACACAGCTAACAACCGAGATCTGTATTTTCTCTAAAGCAGCACTTGGTGAATGAACATGTTGATTTCAGAATGACGTGATGTTTCTCTCCCACAGCGCTGCAGGATTTCCTCGAGTTAAACTTGTCAACAGCAAAGAACAAACCAGAGCTACAGTGGTACTGTTGGTACAGCAAGAAAGTCTGGTGTTTAATTTACTGGCCTCTGGGTTCCCAGCATGCATTTTTTTCCCTCTGCTCTTGTGGGTTTACTTTGGAGTCCAGCTTCCTCCCTCAGTCCAAAAACATGACGGTCAGGATTTTTGTTTTCATTTAATCAGGTATGAGTTCATGCATGAGTGGCTGTCTTGATGTTTCTGGTCACCAGCTGCGTTTTCATGACAAATGTGCACAAATCTTTGTTGACATTCTGCTAATTCTGAATTGTGGTGTTTCCATTACATAACAAATGTATATAAAACGATGTGAATAAGTTTGTTCATGCAGTAAATCAATCAGTCAAGTTTATTTGTGTGGCACATTTAAGCAACATAGCAGTTCAAAGTGCTTTACATCCTGAAAACATAAAAAACATCACAAATAACGAACAATTGTGAAAACCAGTAACATGCTAACATTTTGTCAATGAACATCAAATATGTTGGTCAACGTTCCAGTTATTACGGTTCAAAGGCAACAATGAACAGGTGTCTTGATTTAACGAAACTCAGCCTGTGAGCACATCAGTGTTGTCACAGCGGCATTATTATCGTTTCATCCATCATTGAATGTGGTGCATTATTGATTGATCAATAAAACCTTCATTAAGTAGCCACACATTTACACTGCTGGTTTCAACATCGGCCCACTCAATCTTTCTGCGCTACATGTCAGCATAATGCAACATTTGGGCCTCGAGCCAGAACACAAATTCATTTATCTGAAGTTGCAGCTTCCTTCTGCAGTGAGTTAGCAGAAACATTGCATTAGAGCCATCAGCCTTTGTTTGTGGTCGTTCATAATTAACACTATTTTTCAGTAAGCTATGTAAAATCAAGTGCATGGATTTAATAAATAGCAACCATGAAATGCTTTCTGCTAAACCTTAATGTTTATGGTGTGAGATTAAGTCACTTCTCTGCTGTTCTGTACAATTCAAACAGGCTGGAGACTCCAAAACTGCCAAACAACCCAAAGTTAGACTGAAACAACAATAAAAATTGGTGTGACATTTATTAAATGAACCTCAGCAGACATTTGTTTAAAATTCTGCCAGTTGTGTTTTTTTATTTTCAGGAAGTGAGAACTGAGAGAAGGAGGAAGATGTTCAGCTGAGGTTTAGGGTTGTGGAGTCAAACACCTGCACCTCTACGCCATGCTGCATTGCTGCTTTTACACTGCAAACAAGGTTTTACAATTACTTTTCCATTTCACAGTTGAATCTAACATCTGAAACCTGCCAGGTTTATTTGACTTAGAGATTAGAAGTTGGTAGACGCAGCTAAAAGGGTGTTTCAAATGTTTCAGAGCCAACAGGCAGATTTCATTTGTTGTGCCAACAAGCGCTGCAGATGTTGACTTAACTTTTTGACTTTCTCAGATTTATTTGCAGACTTGAATCTGAGCACACATCAGTCTCTAACAAAGCAAATGATTAATCTACAGAAGCAGCAATAAGTGGGGATTATCTTGTGTTTGTATAGCACTTTATCAAATCCAGAGAACACTGAAGGACTTCCCACTACATTCACATACACACGTTCACATGCTTTTATCACACGTTTTTCTTGTGTAAAGCACTTTAAACTGCCTTGTTTCTGAAAGGCAGTGAAAGTTTATCCTGTACAAATGAACTTTTTGGAGGCTCCAGTACCTGGACTGTGAGGAGTGAGCTGGGCCCAGTGTGGGTCAGACGTGTGTTAAATGTCTGAGTTTCTTCCAGCAGGGGGCAGTGCTGCCACATTAATGCAGCCAGCAAGCACTCTCGATGCTTTTTGGTTTGCAAAGCACTTTGTGCAGCATCAGTTGCTGGAATTAGTGCCACAGCTACTGTCGTGGTGACAGTATTGAGCAAATTGTTTCTACTTCAAGCTACATTTTAAAGGGGTAGCACTATGTGTGCTCCATTTTATAGCATAATCAATTAACTATGTTACCTTCAATTGTTGTCAAAATGCTATATATCAAATATGACTTAAACAAAATTGTACTTCCTGATTTAACACCTTGAAATTGGGCCTGTCTTTATAAGAACTCATGCTCATTTTGAAACTTCGCCTTTAGGAAGTCAAATATCATGAAATACTTAAATAATTTATTAAGCTTTCAGGAAGAGGCTTTGTACATCTTACCCCCCACTTTGCTTGTTTGTTAGCCTTTTTGAAGACTTTTATGGGCAGATTTGAAATATGTTGTTCTGCTGACCCATTTTGTTCTGCTTAGCAGTTTAACTCTGCTCTTGATTGAGTCCAGAAGCTTGTGTTTGGGAGGTTCGGTGCTCCATTAGTGTTTTTATCTTGGTCCTTTTGAATTTAGTTCAGATTAACTTGTTTATTTGCTGGAGTTGCAACTCTAGACCTTAAGGGCCGGTATCCTGTAACTCTACTTCAACACACATGAGTCAAATAATGAGAGCATTAGCAGGACTCTGGATAACTTGACTTCACTTCAGAGGTGATTCAGCTATTTGATTGAAGTGTGTTAGACCAGGGAGACATCTAAGAGTTGTGGAACACCGGCTCTCGAGGACTGGGATTGCCCAGCCCTGCTCTAGACTTTGGGGTTGTAACAGAAGTGGGGGCTCGTCCGGGATTTGAACCAGGGAACTCTCAAAAAGAGAGACTGCACAGCCTCTAGAGGCCAGGGGCCGTAACAGGATTTCTCAAACATGCATGAAAGAATCACGGCAGCAATGTAGGTTTGTTTTTGATGAGGAAATAAAATAACATAATGTAATGCTCAAAAAAGTTGCTTTTACACTCTGCCCCTTTAAGACATTTTTTCATAGTTAAAAAATATTTATGCAATTTTTAAGGATATTTACTTAATTCAGAAAGCATTTTATTTTGATGCTTCAAAGGTTTATTTTTGCAAAGCCAAACAAGGGAAGAAAGCTTTAATTTGAATGATTCTTTCGCAGCCCAACCAGTCGGCTTTCATTAAAGAGACGATCCAGCTGCACTGTTTTTCTTGTTGTTTCATTCCTTCAGTTGTGTTAGAAAGAAAGAGTAAAAAAAAGGCTGTAAAATCGCAGAAAGAGCCTTTGGGATTTATCTCAAAGGTTGGTGAGGAAGTGCATCCGCCACCGTTTCATGGTGCTGACGTCATTCTTCTATATGAACCGTGGAGCGATTTATGACAATAAGGCTGCTGTTCAGTGTTTGCATGTCTTTTTAGCTTGTCGATACTCACAGAAGACAAGTGTTGATCCACATTTACCAAGTTCCTTTTAACCCTGGTATGAAGAGAGCGTGTTGAAGTTAGTTCCATCCATCCATTTTCTTACACCCTACTGGGGTCAGGAGGGGTGCTGATGCCTATCTCCAGTGAGACGTTTCAGGAGATAGGCGGGGCCACCCTGCCTGTCGCAGGTTGCCAGGTTGCCAGGTTTCCAGTCCATTGCAGGGCAACACAGATGCAATGCACACACTCACACCTAGGGAGAATTTATACAGACCAATTAACCTGACAGTCATGTTTTTGGACTGTGGGAGGAAACTGGACTACCTGGAGAGAACCCACCATGCAAACTCCATGCAGAAAGACCCCGGGCCGGGAACCGAACCCAGAACCTTCTGGCTGCAAGGCAACAGCTCCACCAACAGCTGGCTTGCAGTTGGTGGAGCTGTGCAGCCCGTTGAAGTTAGTTTAGTTTTCTTTTTGTTCTTTCTCTATAACATGCAGAGGAAAAGTTTTATTTAAAATTATTACCAGTTGCTGCTGACTCATGGTGCCAGAGGACAAACCAACTCTGTTTGATTATTATTTGCTTTCCGCAGTCCTCTGTGACAACTCCCTGATTCAGTGTCATGTTTGCAGTCCAAACACTGATCTCTGAGCACTCCCTTATTCAGTTACATGTGTTTTAACTGATGATTGCATCACAAGACACTTTTATTTGGATTAGTTTTATGTAATTTATCGTGAGCTGAAATGTCCGTATTTTATGTCCAATAATCCACTGAAGGTTTTGAGAATTATTTAATGAGAAACATTTCCATGTTACTAATCCATTTAATTTAAAATATGGATTATCATTTAGTTTGTTTTTAAGTGTATTTTTAACATTATGTCCAGTTCATGAGTCTTTTCTCCTTTATTTCAGATAGAACAAACAGAATATGACCAACATGCTCTTTAACCACAAAGTCTGCTAATCATCATCTAAACAATCATCCTTATTGATTCCTGCAGAGGAAAATATCAATGCTGACTATTATTACAGCTTAGCTCTTCCTGTTGGTCACGGCTGGCCCTTTTATTTTTATCTGTTTAATCTGAACCGCAGCCTCAGGCACACGTCGACTTACGTCTTATGTTGTTTGTTTTATGTTCTCTTTTTGGACGGGTTTTACTGAAATGTCAGTTTCCCTCCTGAGTGACTAATAAAGATATTCTTATTCTTACTCTAAGCTGTTTACTGTGAAAGTAAATAATGTGATGACTGGAAACTGAGACGTCAGTAACCAGATACATGAAAGAAGCGTCCCTGCCCTTCAGCCTCTGGGTCAACATTACTAGTTTTCATGCGGCTGTTGACGCCTCAGAACAAACATCCTTATTCAGCTTCATGCTTGACTGAAAATGTTGCCACCGTTTCATTATTGCATCATCACACTCAAAGAAAAGTTATAGTGCAATTTCTAATGTTTTCCCATAATTGATAATAATTTAACTGATTTTGCATATTTTAATGCAAAATTCCCAGATCAAATGAAAACAGGGTCTAAAAAATGGATATAATTTGGGTTCCCATGTGATGTATCCGGACCCCATTGATGTCATGGAGCGGTTTTATAGTACCAGAAACACCAGTTTGGACTTCTGCTCTAGTACAGATTGGTCAGCTGCACATCCATGATGTGAATCTCCGGTTCCACCACCAAAGGTTTCTACTGGACTGAGATCTGGTGACTGTGGAGGCCAGTCGAGTTCAGTGAACTCATCGTTCAAGAAACCAGCCTGAGATGATTCAGGCTTTATGACATGGAGGGTTGTCCTGCTGGAAGTATCCATCAGAAGATGGTCCACTGTGGCCTTAAAGGGATGGACGTGGTCAGCAGCAATACTCAGGTAGGCTGAGGATTTGACACAATGCTCAGATGGTACTAATGGGCCCAAAGGGCCAGGAAAATATCCTCCCACCATTACACCAGCCTGACCCGTTGATACCAGGCAGGATGGATCCAGGCTTCATGTTGCTGACACCAAATTCTGACCCGACCATCTGAATGTCGCAGCAGAAATCCAGACTCATCAGACCAGGCAACGTCTTTCCATCTTCTATTGTCCAGTTTCTGTGAGCCTGTGTGAATTGTTGCCTCTGTTTCCTGTTGTTAGCTGACAGGAGGCATCCGGTGGGGTCTTCTGCTGCTGTAGCCCAGCCGCCTCAAGGTTTGACGTGTTGAGAGTTCAGAGATGCTCTTCTGTAGACCTCGGTTTTAACCAGACTGACCATTCTCCTCTGACCTCTGACCTCATCAATGCATTCGTGCTCACAGAACTGAGACTCACTGGATATTTTCTCTTTTTCTGACCGTTCTCTGTAAACCCTAGAGATGGCTATGAGTGAAAATCCCAGCAGATCATCAGTTTGTGAAAAACTCAGACCAGCTCGTCTGACACCAACAACCATGCCACGTTCAAAGTCACTTAAATCATCTTTCTTCCTCGTTCTGATGCTCGGCTTTAACTGCAGCAGATCGTCTTGGCCGTGACTACAGGCCTGATTCAACATTTGCATTAATGAGCAGTTGGACAGGTGTACCTCATAAAGTGGCCGGTGAGTTTACTTCTCAATTTTAAAAAGTGTACAGTACAACACGAGAATGAAATCTTGATATAAATTGTACAATAGATGACTTTATCATCTGTTTCTACAGCATAATCACATTAGCTATGTTTCTATCAACAGTAAGTGTGAATGTTAAGCAAACATTTGAAATGTCAGAAAAAATACAAATTATGAAAGTTTCCATCTACTGGCTTGAATCGACTCAATCAGGCTAAGCAGAGCATAATTTCATCAGATGTCAAAGATACGTATGAATGTAAAAAACAGGAAGTAGAGGCTGCAAACTATCATGGGCTGAACATCTCAGAGAAATAGAGAAAGTCAGTGGATGAGAAAGTTTCCTATGTCAGAATTTATTCAGCAAATGTGTTTCCATCTCCACTTTAGTGCATTAACTCTGTCAGAAAAACCAAAACCACCTCAGTTAGTGGTACTAACTTTTTACAAAATTGAGGAAATTATTTCAAATTTCGACTGTTTCTACTATAATACTTCAAAATGTGCATAAAAACATAGATGGAAACATGCAGTAACTAATGACTAACATGATGTGTTTGCTGAATGAATGGAAAGTGCTGAAAACGCAGCTTTGTGGAGCACCTTGATGCAGAGTAAAGGAGTCTGCAGCCGAGATGTGGGACAACCTGAGCTATAATCCACATATAGCAACATGGTCCATGTTCAGGGTTAAAGGTGACATAAGTACATGTTATTAGCATCCGCCACTGATGTGTTAGCTCGATATACATGTAACAAATTCAGATTGTATATTTAGGTGGAAACTTAATTTGAAATTAGAAAGAAAAGAAAGAGATGGAGGTTCGATTAGATTCCTTTCTAAACAAATTACACTGAACTGAAACAACGCCCAGGTTCATGTTAGATGATACAGTCAAGACAAATGTAACATAATACCATGTTGGAATGAACATAGGTTATTTAATATATTTATTTAGTCATGTGTGTGCATAATGATGACATGCATGGAGCTCGTTCCTGTTTGGCAGCCTGGCAGAAACACTATATAAGATTTGGTCTTGGATCTGTTCATCACTTCCAGAAAGGAAAGCCGAGGCTCCAGTCTGAAGCTCAACTAAAGGAAAGAAGGTAATTCCCATCCGGGCGTTGGTAGAAACAGCTGTTACATTATTATTAGACTAAGAATGGCTGGTTTACTGTAAGTTATTGTCTTTGACTGACTGTATTTCTTTGTTTCTAGGTGACGATTGTCTCCACCATGAGGCTGCTGACTGTGTCCGTCCTTCTCTCTGCCCTGCTGGCTCTGAGCTGTGCTGCTGGTACGTCTCTGTGGACTATACAGAAGTAAAATGTTCAATCTACAAAGTAGCATTATTAGCATTAGCATTTGATGTCTTGATGAAGGTCAGTCTTATAGTTGCATGTTTTTAAGCCACACATTAAGTTTCTTGAACTAATAATGTTTATGTCAGTCACTTTATGCCATAAAAGTTTATATGTTGTGTTTATTTTATATTTTGAGCTCATTTCTGTTTTAAAATATCTCAATATACAATATTTGGCTCTTGTTCATTGTTGGCAAGTGGTTTAATGACCACTGTTGGCATGGCAACGGCAGTGTTTGGGTGTTTGTGCAGTCAGGTCTGATTAATCAAAGAAGCCTCCATAAACCTAATGCAGTCCTGAGGATCAGACTTAAACAGGCCTCGTTTAAAAATCCCTCAACACAAATGTCTGCTGCCATCAGATAGAAGAGCCGAGTGAATGAAGAGTAAAAACACTAACTCTGTTTAACCTCCACAGATTCCCAGGAGGAAACTGCCACCCAAGGTGAGCTTCATCCTAAATTATTAAGAAAAATGGAAATTTTTCTGTGACACATGGTTTAAAATTATTTGCAGAAATTCAGGCTATTTAAATGTTTGTTTTCATGAATACTACTTGACCTGCTTCACATGCTAGCAGCCAGTGTTTACACAGCACAACACATTTTGTTAACCAAGAATTCATTTATGACTGAAATCTTCTGACTTTCTTTTAACTACATGAATCTTCTCCAGAACCTCAGGCTGAGGAGGCTGCTAGGAAGGTGAGCTGGATTTGATTTATTGTTGAACAGGAAGTAGGAAACATGACAGAGTTTGCCCCAAAACATATATTTAATGATGAGTTAATGTTTGTTTTTCTCCAGCTGTGGAAGAGGAATCTGAGGGGGCCGAAGCAGCTCCAGAGGGTTTGTTGAAATAAAATCAACTTCAATTATTGTTACAGCATCTTTTCAAACTAATCAAGCTAAAAATATTAGCTACCTAAAATTGTGTAATTGTTTTAGAAGAAGCAAAAGAAGAAGAACAGGTAGAAGAAGAAGAACAAGTAGAAGAAGAACAGGTAGAAGAAGAACCTGAAAGTGATGCTGACACATCAGGTAGGTCTTTATTTTCCTCAATATTTTTTTTATTGTAAAAGAAACAAACATGAAGGTTTTCTTGTAAAGTGGGTTTAAGGTTTTAATGGATGACTATCAGATTCCTGCCTGTGTTTCCTTCAGAACCAAGTCATGTGGTCAAGAGAGCGACGTCTTGCCCAGCGGTTGGACTTTATATCGATCTCGCTGTTTCCGCTACTTTTCATCTGCTTACACCTGGGCTCAGGCTGAGGTAACAAGATGTTTAACTGAGCAAACTATGTTTGACTTTTGTTTTGTTTATATAAAGTATTCATATTTTTCTTCTTCTCATTTTTCCCTCTGTAGAACTACTGTAGAGCACAAGGTGGAAACCTGGCAACCGCACCAACCAACAGTGAATATGATTGGCTGAGAAGCTTCATCTACAGCCAGGCTAACACATACAGATTGTCTTGGATTGGAGGTTCTGATTCTCAGGAGGTATGTCTAAGAAATCATTGCAATTATTGTTCTGCAGAATTTGTGAGACTTTGGAAAAGTTCTTTTTAATTTTTTGCCCATTTTAGAAAAATTACCAGAAATTCATTAGTTGATAACTTAATTTAAAAAGTTGCTAGTTGAAGGAAATGTTTTCAACCCAACAGATTATTTATGGATTTCAAACATTCACCCTTTACTTCTTCTTGCTCCTTGTGCTTCGTCCTTGTAGGACCGCATCTGGTTCTGGAGTGACGGCTCACGATTCCAATTCAACGACTGGTGCAATTCAGGGCCTCCAAGCAGCGGCACTTACAACTGCCTGGCAGTGAATTATCCTATCTCCAGTAAGCTATTCCTGAAATCACTATTAGTAACTTAAACCACACAAAGAGCCTTTATTGTGAAAATCATTGTTTGTGCTTGCAGGTTGCTATTGTGGGATTGCCCGCCCATGCAACTACCGTTACCCGTTCGTCTGTGCTACGAATTAAACTCAGAACTGAAGGAACATCCGACGAAGACGTTGAACGTCTAACTTCTCTCTCTCTGCTGTAACGCTATGAAATGAGTGACGCGACAAGATTCAGGAGGTGGATTTTCTCCTGAAAACTGAATGTGTTGTGGAAAGAATGCTTTTACCTCAGCTTGACCTTCTTCTCTTCTCTATTGCAAAATAAAGTTTCTGACAGAAACAAATTGGTTTTGTGTATTTTTTATACCTTAAGTGACTTTGGAACACAACAAAATGTGTAACACAATGAAGGAAATAGCAGCATGTTAAGAAAACAAAACACACGGTTGCAGTGAGTTATGGTCTGGTTCCTAAGATGCCCCTTGGCCTGAATTGGTCACACATTGTGTGGAGCGCTCTCTGCTGAGCTTCACTGGTAACTACAACTTTAAGTCACAGTTTCACGTCTTGTATAATAAACAACTAGACTCAAAATGCAACGCAATTCAGTCTTCATCAGAGTCCAGAACAGCATAAAAACCAAGCAACAACATAATTAACCAAAAACAGTTATCCTCAAATTTTATTATCAATTATTTGGCTTCAAAGGAAAGAAGAAAACATTTTATGTTAAAAATGTAATATTACCTAAGACATGACACATCAGGCTTATGTGGATTTGGATTTACTGTTGTATTAGAAATCAATTAGAAATCAATAAGGGACATCTTCTCTGATTAAACAGTTCAGATGTATATTAAGCCTTTTGTTGGTGTCTTTTTAAAATTAATTAAAATAATGAACCCCTCTCTTGCAGTGTCATAATGCGACCAATAGGAGTCAGTGTGGAGCGCTTTAACCTGAAACTTGTTTAAGATACTGAGCCAACTGCAGTAAATTAATCTGCTCACAACTCATTTATTAAAGACTAGAAGAAAACATGAAACATTCAAAAGATGCATGATGATGTCAGGCTTGTAAGCAGCCTCCACATTTTTGTTTCTTTTTAAATAAATGAGCCATGACGTGGCACCTACTGATAGAGCTTTTTGTTTAGCTTTACAGAAAAATTACAAATGTGTGAAACACCTTTTTCCTAAAATTAGTAGAAATTTGTTGTCATTTTGTGCAGTTTAGCTCTTGGCTGAGTTAGTTAAGGATTAAACCCACTATTGTGGGTGTTTTAAAGGTACAGCACTGAAAAGAGAACTTACCCTGAAATCTTAAAGTTTATCACATAGACATTTTTATTCACAGACGCTTAAAGGTGCCACCTTCATCTGTTCAATTGTTTACAAGCTCAGACATGAAGCAACTTTCCAAACCCTGTAGGAGGAAGGAGAAAAAGTGCTGATCCTATCCGTCAAATATCATTCAAATAAAAGTTAAAGTGGCTCCATAAAAGTATCACCTAATGCACATACTTAAAATACTTAGGTATTGCAGTACTTACAAATTCGGATTTTTTTTTACAATGCATCTCACACTTTAGTGAGATTATAGTCTAATCTAATTATGGACACTGGAGATAATGACATCGTCAAAGAAAAATGAGAGATTCTGAAAAATGATTTTAATCATCTTCTAACCTGAAATCCCAAAATGGAGGTGAATATGAGGGAACCACTACCGACCGCTGGACATGAAATGAGAGATACAGCAGATTGATTATTGATTAATGAATGGCTCAGTGAACTTTATGGACACATAGGATCTTCTGGGAAATGCTACCTCCTCTGCAGACATGATGGATTCGGCCTTAATCAATCTGGAACTAATCCTAATCCCTAATCTGAACCCATCATGTGGCAGAACAAGTGGCTCCACATTACAGCCACATATTTAAAAAAAGAGAGAATACCTTTTTGGAAGTACTTTAATTAAATTTAGTTAAACAAACATAACAGTTTAGATTGCAGAAATATGCCAGAGGTTCTGGTAGTTTTAGTTCAGCAGAGAAGGCCTTCATGTAAAACCACGAGTCACAATGACTGAAGATGTGGGTTTGTTAGCATGAAGCCGAACATGACTCAGGGAAAACGAGATGAGATACGGTACGGTTCTGATACTTTAAAGAAGATACAAACAACAACCGCTAAAATGTGTTTTCTGCAAGACACACAAACACGAGGTCAACAGTGTTGTGACGTTTGGTGTCCAAGTCCATCTCTGGGCAAAAGCATTTCACAAAACAAACACAGGACAAACAACAGAGGAGTCGACTGCACGTGTATTAACTACTGCATGATACCAAAGCTATTGTGCAATGTATGTGCAACATCTCTGTCTTGTTCATTATTTCCTCTTGTGAGTCAAATAAAAATAATTCTGTTTAAAGAACTGTATGCAAACTGACAGTGACAAAAAGTGAGAAAAACTCTATTGGTCAATTTTACAAAAAGAACTAATAATACTAAATGCTTCTGTTGAATACGAGCTTTTCATGATGGGAACTCAGCCACATTTTAATGTAAAATATAAAATGATGACGTTGTGAACACAATTTTATGGAAACCATAATTATAATGATATTATTATTGCTAATAGATATACGATTTAAAAAAAAGAAAAGACTGGAGATAATCTTAATTGTGTCACTAGTTGGAAATCCAGGAGCAGAAGGAAGATAAGTGGGAGCATACATGTTCACATAAAAATAAAAACAATTAAAATGATGGAAACGGTGCAGCAGAAATTTTATGACATTAAGAGCTAATAACACAATACAGACAAAAAATGTGCAGCTTCATAAAATGTAAAGTAAGAAACATGCATAAAGTGTGGAGAACAAAAAAGTCTTTGTTTTGTAACATGAGAAAATATGACTAAGTTTTACAAGTTTCAGTAGAAAACGGCAGCAGATAATATGACAGGGAGCATGCAGGTCAATGATGATGCCAAGAAAGTCCCAGCTGCCCCTTCAGATGAAACTACAAATATATTAAATTATGTAAGAGGAACAAAACACAAGTGACATTTCAGTTCAAGATTAGAGGAGCAAAGCAGCAGGCTTTTTTCCCCTACCAACTATCAACATGTGTTTTGTTGTAAGATCAGTAGACATCGGGACGACAGCGCAGTGACCTTTTGATCAAGTCCATGCCAGGAAAAAGCATTTCACAAAACAAAAAGAGGATCTCACAAAAGAGAAGTACATTTCACACCCACTAGCTTACTGGGTAACTTTTTTGCTTATTGCATAAGGCGCATTTTATCAAATGCAGGACATTTCTGTATTGTTCATTACCTCCTCCTTTGGGTCAAATAAAACATTTCCATTTAAGGATGTGCACTCAAGTCAAGAGAGAGAGAAAGAGAGAGAGAGAGAGAGAGAGAGAGAGAGAGAGAGAGAGAGAGAGAGAGAGGCATCAAGGAGTGAGGGAGAGCAAATAGAGAAATAAGAAAGGATTATGTGAATGGTAACTAAAGAGCCCAGAAAAAATGCCAAAGAAATTAAAGTTTAACTTCAGGATTAAGGTTCGTCAGTGTCCAATTGCACCAGCTGTCGCTGTTTGACTTCATGCAAAACAAAGGACTGACTCTTTGGTCAGATGAAACTAAACTTTATGACCACAGACTCAAAATGAAGCAGACCAAGAAAAAACTCTGTCCCGCAGAGAAACATGGAGGAGTGTTGGCTTTGGTCTGGGCTGCATCTTTAATCTGTTCAGGATTCAAATTTAATCTCAATAAAAGGCATTTTATAGTCTGACACCAGTTCTGGAGTCAGAAAGCTTGGCCTCCGTCACAGTCGCAGGCCTTCCAGCAGGAAAATGACCTAAAACATGCAGCTGAAAACACCCAACCATCTAAAAGCAAAACAACGGACCATTCTGTAAATGCTACTGAACATCTGAACTGAAACACGTCGCCTGGAGAAGACAAACTTCAAACCTGAGATCCGTTTGGCCTGAATACCTGTGGAGTCACAGAAATCATTTGATTTGTATGAAGTTACAGGAACCATCGTTTGTTTCATTTAGTTTTAAATGATTCTACTGAACTGCATTTCAAAAGCGATGCCTGATTGTCATTGGTTCATTTTTAGTACATTTGTATCCACCATGACTGTTATTGGGTTATTTCCATGACCGTTGTGGGATTTTGACACTTTTTTTTTTTCATTAATTGAGGTTACCAAAACTGTGTATATGTGCATGAATAATAATAACAGACGTTTTTAAGTAAAAAAAAAACAGGAATGTTTGTTTCTGATGAATCTCAGTAACTTTGAACTAATTTAAGTTATAAATTTGGTTTCTGAGGAAGAAACAAATGTTCCATAAATGACTGTTGAGTTGGACGCAGCATGATTAGCTCAGAAAACTCAGCCTGCATGTGGCCGCCCCTTTAATGTTTCTGTTTCCTCCTTTAAGATGTGATGTTAAGATAAATGTGCCTATAAAAGCTGAATGCTGTTCCTCCATCTGACCTGAAACTTTCTGATTCAGAGCTGAACGTAAGAAGCTGATTCTTCTATTTTGTTCCAAGTCCTTTTTACTTAACTTTCTCCTGTTATTCTGCTCCACAGAAGGTGATAATCACCCAACAGGACCTGCAGCCATGAGGATGCTGACTCTGCCTTTGCTTCTCTGTGGTTTGATGCTTCTGAGCAGCATAAACGGTCAGTAAGTGTGAGAAGAAAGAATCCTTGAGTTGTGCAATTAAAATGACTTAACCTGCTGCCTAAAAGAAATTAAATGTCCTTTTTTAACATTAAAAATATATCATTTATAGATAGAGATAGAAGTTCCGTTTCTAGATTGTTGGTGCACTTTCTACTTATGATTTAGTTACACCAGCTGAACCTGAGCTGACCAGAAAAGGCTTTTTATATCTCAAAAATGTACAGTTACAACCTTTACATGATAGTAGTGAAGATTAGTTTAATATTTTTCAGTGCAACATTCACTATTAGGTGAAATGGTATAATAGATAATGTTTGTTATATTTTTTTTCCCACAAAGAGATCAATGGATTGAGAACTGAATGCCCGTCTGGTTGGACTCTAATCCAGGGACGCTGTTTCAAATATATTCCAAGACGTTTGACTTGGGGTAAAGCTGAGGTATAACTGGACAATGATTCGTGTTTAGGAACATGAAGCTGCCTTTACATGTTGCGTCTTCCTAAACAAAAGTAAATGCTTCATCAACATTGTTTTTCCAATAAATTGTTCTTTTTTCCCAATTGATTGGCAGAGAAATTGCGTTTCCATGGGAGGAAACCTTGCATCTGTGCACAGTTCTGAAGAATACCATGAAATTCAGTCGCTCATTATGCGTGTCACTTATGAGATGAAGGTTACATGGATCGGCGGCTCTGATGCAACGGAGGTTAGCACTACCCAATATTACTCTATTCATCAGAACCTGCTCAACACAGACTCTGAGAGTCATTCTCCTGATGCGTCTCCTTCCAGGAAGGTACTTGGTCTTGGAGTGACGGGAGCCTGATGACTTTTACAAACTGGTGTCCCGGAGAACCCAACAATCTTGGCGGGAATCAGAACTGCATTCAAATGAATTTCTCAGGTAAAACTGTTCTTTCTTTTAATTAATGATTAAGGCACATATTATAGATATCTGATCACATGCAAAAACATAAAATAAAGATTTATTGATAACACTTTATTTGAAGGGGGATGAATAAGACTGTCATGACACTTTCATAAACATGACATAACACCTGTCATGAACATGAATAAGCCTTAATGAATATTTATGACTGTTGTCATAAAGCGTCATTTGGTAAATTATGACACTTTTAATACAAAGTTGACATTATTCAAAATGTCTTTATTATGACAACTTGACATTAACCAGGAAATTATTACTGTTTAAACTTTACCTTTAATAACATAAAGTTACCTAATTTTTAAAGTGCAATCAGTAAAACATTTATAACAAATTTTTATCAGTAATGATTTCTTGGTTAATGTCAAGTTGTCATAAAGACATTTTGAATAATGTCAACTTTGCAGTGTTGTGTTCAAGACCACCTAACCCGAGACCAAGACAAGACCAAGACTTTTAGGGTCCGAGACCAAGTCAAGACCAAGACCAGCTACAGCTACATGACACAATGAAATGTAAAATATGATCGAAATTGCTTCTCAAAATAATCTGAAAGATCCATATTCCCATAAAAACACCTAGATATTAAATACTTAATACATTTTACCAATATTAAATATTCCATTTCTGTGTTACAATGTGTGATGGTCTCGTGCCATCCCTAAAAACATAACACCCTGGACATTTGCCCATATTGCTCATGTAAGAAACCACCACTGTTGCACCATTAAACATAGCAATTGAGGCAATGCCCTGATGGTAAATAACGCTCAACCATGAACACTGACCAAGGAGCAACAAGCAAGAAGTAACCAAGCAGAAGGCGCTCATCGTGACTGTTTTCACTCTCTATCCCAGTACATGAAGCCAGGTAGTCTGACACCATGGCAGACATTACAGTTGCCACTTTGAACAAAAACAATCAAAGAGCAATGTGCATGCTCTGCGTGCTCTTTCGTTCTTGTGCTTTAGTTCTTTTTTAATTTAAATATCAACGTACATAATTAAATATAATAATGATGCAGTGTACACAGAGCATTACAAGAACAAAGAACCGGTGTTCTGTCAGGTCAGATCGTCATACGCTTAACACGAACTCATGGTGTTCTGTCAGGTCAGCATACGTTGTCAGATAGTTGTACGCTTAGCTCAGACATGCATACGCTGTCATTACCATATGATTTTATTTAATCAGCAACATAGAATCATGACGTAGATCATCATACACTTGGTTATTAACAGTTGTATGGCATCCAGCTGCAGCCAGACCTGCTTTAAATACACTTTGAAACCATGAAAACGCATGTATATCTATCTAGTTATCATATTATGTCATATTATAAACAATTTAATGACTTATTTTCGTCATAACTTGTTGCGTATACTGACAACTCCACTGACGGTCGGACTTAATGCGCATGCGCTGGCGTGGTACTCACTGCATGTATACTATTCTGACAGCGTATGGCTATCTGATAGAACACCGGCTACATCTGTCAGACACGTCATTACCATAAGATTTCATTTAATCAACAACATAGACTCATGACATAGATCGTCATACACTTTGTTATTAACAGTTGTATGGCATCCTGACTTAGCAGTTAAGTGAGTTTTACATGGGCGTGTGTTGTAGTTGACTCCAGCTGCAGCCAGACCCTGCTTTAAATACACTTTGAAACCATGACAACACATGTATATATATATAGTTATCATTGAAAACTATTTAATGACTTATTTTCGTCATAACTTGCTGCGTATGGTGAACTGACAACTCCTCTGACGGTCGGCCTTCTTAATGCGCAGGCATGGTACTCACTGCACGTATGCTATCCTGACAGTTTATGGCTATCTGATAGAACAACGGCTCTCAGCAACACTCCAGTCCTATCTAATAAGTAAAGAGATGAGCAGATGAATCGACTGTTCCTGAATGTCACATCACTATATTGCAGACTTTTGGACACAGCGCCGTTGTCCCATATATGCGACAAGTCAGTCAACATCTCCGCACAATAATTCAGCGCAGTCAGTGACAACTTTTTTTCATCACAATGCTTATGTGTGTCTATACAGCTAGCTTTGCTAACATCACGTCAACGGATCTTACCTTCTTTGAGCTACTTTTCTAAGTGACGAAAATAGTTAGACGTTATCCCCACCGTCTGTGAAAGCGAAGCGATGTTGAGTTAGCTGCCGCTGAGAGAAAACCACTGCGCATGTCTCAGAGCATCGCGTGCGAGTGAAAGGTGGGGAGGGGAGGGGAGGGGCAAGGGGAGAAACACGTAGTTGCTTGGATTTTAATTGGTGCGTTTTGCATCCACTGAAAACAAAGATGTTAACAAATAAACTGGACAGTATGCTGTACGTTTAGTGATATTTTCACAGTTGTGGTCTCGACTGGTCTTGAAATAAAATGCCAAGTCCTCAGCGCCCGAGACTGAGACAAGACCGAGACCATCAAAAAATGGTCTTAAGACCGGTCTCGAGACCAAGACCAATTTCGAGTACCACGACACTGCAACTTTGTATTAAAAGTGTCATAATTTACCGAATGACGCTTTATGACAACAGTCATAAATATTCATGAAGACTTATTCATGTTCATGACAGGTGTTATGTCATGTTTATGACAGTGTCATGTCAGTCTTATTCAACCCCCTTCAAATAAAGTGTTACTGATTTATTTTATCTTTAGTGGTTTTCCTGAATAATTCCAATCTGAATACAGCTGTGACCTTAGAAAAGCTTCAGGCCTTTTTGGTATAAAACTGTTTTCTGTCTTTCTCGCTTGCAGAAGAAAAGTGCTGGGACGATTACAGATGTTCATTTTCCCTACCCTCTGTCTGCGTTTTGAAAAAAAGGAAGCGGAACTGAGCTGAAGACATGAAGAAGCATCTTCGTTTTGCATCTTTTTATTTTCTATCTATGCTGCTTGAAAGATGATGCGGGGCAGCACATCGACAGAGGATCTCTGTCTTGCTTCTCATTCGATCAGGCCAAATGTACTGTAAGCTAACAGCTTTATGTACTTTTTTGCTGATTAAACTTCCCTTCTTGTTCTTTGCAAAATTAAACGGCAGGCATTAAAATACGCTGGTCTGGATGTGTTTTTGTTCGTGTGTAAAATGTTTTATTTTGAGCAGTCTGGGTCCTCAGCTGTAGCTTAGCCAAGTTAACTTTATTTGTATTGTACATTTTAGCAATAAGGCAGATCAAAGTGCTTTACAATATGAAACCATAACACAATAAGCAAACACCGTAAAAGGTTTGAGGCACATTTAGTTGTTTCTATTAACTTCTAGACATTAAATCAAATCAATCTTGCAAATTTTAGATTTTGAACTTAAGTGTGTGTTTGAAAAAAAAAACTGATTAAAAGTGGAATTGTGAGGCTAATACAATCAATCTGGTACAATTTGAAAGTTGAGTTTAACCCTTTACACAAAACATGGAACAGTTCTGTAGCAATTAGGAGCTTGGGGAGGACTAAACCAATGAAATCTTTGTTTGAATTCTTTAGTTTTACTCCTGTAGATCTTACATGAGAAGAAAAACAAAACATTAACGACGGGTAAAATTGGTTTGGCTGTTATAGCCAAATCTTATTTGAAAAAGGGGAAAAATAACTTGGTGCTTTGAAGAGATTGCTGACTGATTAACTACTCATACAGGCGCGCCCTCTAGTGGTGTAGCAACTCCCGGTCCGTGGACCAGTTGGTACCGCCATGCGCAAGACATAATTAAATATTTCCCTTTTATGTATTGAGTCTGGAGGATCTTTTATTTTGAAAATCCTTTAACCAGAATCTCTGTTACTTGCGCGTCAACACTGAGCCCACAAGCAGCAAAATGAGTAAGAAACGGATCAGATGTCTTTGGAAAGTTTCTTAGCAAAGGGGAAAAGGCCCAGAGAAGAGACAGGAGGATGGATTTATCCCGGACCGGTAGGTGAGTCAAACATTACAAGCCGCTCTGTGTAACATGCGGCGACCGGCTGCTAATGAGGCAATGAAGCTTCAAACTGCTTCTCCACGTAGAGAAAAGCAGGCTGTGGATATAAGCAATACTTCGGGTGTCATTGTCTCCCATCACTCCCAAATGGGACCGTCTCGTTGCAGAGAAACAAGCTCAGGGCTCCGTTAGTCATTATCGTGAGTTAAAATGTTCACGAAAGTAAAATGCTCGTTTTTGTGGCACATCTGTATCTTATTTTGAAGGGATATGTATGTTGGCCGATTCTCCAAACCTCTGTGACCACAGAGCTGATAAAAGACCAACAGGTTCAATCGGTTCGTGTTCAGCCACTCGGCAGGAGCAACACGAACCGATTCAAGTCACAAACATCGCGATTCCAGAGGATAATCCAGTAAAACCCCCAACATAGCGGGAATTTAGAATAACCAAACACTGATGACGATGTAGAAGCAATAGTGACAGTTTTTATTGTAAGAGATAAAAGAAACAAAGAAAAGGCGGTGGTTAAAAGATGGCGGGAGCAGCCGCTCTATTTGTTGCACTATGATTTGGAGGTGAATATATTTTTTCATAATTAACATTTTTAACTGATATATAATAATGACCTAATAATAAACATTTCCACATATCATCTCTGATATCCACCGGACTCTCAGTTGCGCGATATGTCAGCTGTTTGGGATTCCCCTCTGTTCTGACGTCACCGCGCTTTCTGATTGGTTACCTGTCACATTCAGAAGGTTGTATTCTCGCTCCCAGTCAGGGTAAACCCCACAGGCTGCGATAAAAGGGCCAAGACAACCCAAATTGGGTATATTCAGGATTTAGTGGGAACACCGACATGCAGAAGCCTTATCTGACGGTTCACTCCCCCCACCCCTCCGGACCGCAGCAAAATTTCCAAGTCTTGACCGGTCTGCGGTAATAATAAAGTTGGGGACCACTGATTTAGTGCACAGGATAAAAAATTTGAAGGTAGCAATTACAGGAACAATAAACTGGGATTTGGGAGGGACTGTGGCCAGTCTGAGACAGAGGATGCAGAATATTAGTTTTTTTTTTTTACTTTAGTTGTACAATAAATTCTTCTGTCTTGTCTTGTAGGCTGCTGTATGTGCATCGTTGTGTTGGTTGGGATGTACAGTGTGTACATTGTTTTTGTAGGAAAAATAAAATATATTTGTTACAGTTTATTTGTGTGTTCTGAGTATAAAAAATATTTTAAAATATTTTACAAAACACTAGGGGTCGCATTAATGGAGCATTTTCCGTATTTGACCGGTATTTTTATAATTGACGGAAAAATATGAAGCTTTTCCGTCTTTCTGACAGATTATAATTCACTCCCTGGCTATACTATGTGCAGACACACTAAATCGATCAATATAGAAAAGCATCCCTTCTGAATATCATCTGCAACATAGACACTGAACTAAATGCATCTTGTTGACAGGGAGCTGACAGCGTGCTGAAGAGCTATGGGCAGGGAACTTAAAACCTAGATAATGATCCAGTGAAATCAAAGATTATGTTATAGAGTTGCTATTAAGTATTACTTGAATCTGGTTGTTCATCTTTGATCACATTTTGCAGTGTGGTGCTGCTCCAGTTTGTTCTCTGCTGCCCTGAAGCAATCATGTCCTGTTTTTCAGCATCTCAAACTCTTACAGCTCTAGTTTGAGGGGTCTCAAAAATTATCTGTATATGGAAAAAAAAAAGTGGAGTGACACTTAGAAAAATCACGTTTTATTAGAAATTCTTTGTAATTTTTACTTGAAAAAAATCCAAGTTAATCTTAAATAGTAGTAAGACGTGTTTTTAGCAAATACTTTCAGGGTTTTTTGTGTTTAGAGGTTTTCTGTTGGACCAAAACACCTAAACTGACACAAAGTGCTAAGTTTGACCTAATTAGTTTATGGATTTTCTCTTTAGAATTAAGCACCAACATCCCATCATATTAAAAAAATACATTTGATTAAGCTTTAAAATAGCATAAAGACCCTTATGGTTGTCTAACAGTTTGATGAAACAATATGCAGGTATAGGTAAACACACATCCTGTACTGTTTGTGTTTATAGCATCAAGAAATTTAGTGGACACAATATTAAAATTTTATTTTGGGCACTTTTATCACTTTATTTCTTTCAGGAATGAGGAGAGCAAGTAGATCCAAAACAATGTCTCAGTTTGTCCAGTTTGTCCAGTTTGTCCAGTGCTAACTAGAAAACAAAGTCGCTATTCTTCATTCTAAGGTTTCTACTGGGAGGTTTCACAGCTGAATCATTATTCAGCAGCAATGCAGCTCTTCAATTAGAACACTGACAAATAACAAACCTTGAACAATGGGATCAACTTGAATCTAATCAGTTTGAGGTGACAGTCATTACATTCAGGTGTTAGAGAGAAGCTACTTTCTAAAACTCCACTAACTTTGGGTTTAGTAGTTTGCAAAAATGCAGTGAAAAATATTATAGATAAAACAGTAGGATATTTCCTGTGACTAATTTATAGCTTCTGCTTCTTGTGCAGCCTGGTTTTCATCAGGCCTTTCATTGAGCACAGGAGCAGATTTTCTTGGCGCAGACAAATGGTAGAGCAAAGTTACACCACAAGTCATCCCAGCACTTTTCTGCTGTAAAAAACAAACAAACAAATTAAATAAATAAATAAAAAAGTAATCTACATATCACATAAACGGCTATACTGATCAAATAAAGGTTCTGCACTAATGAAATGCAAAGCATATTTTCTCAGCCAATAACAACTTTTTGCTCTTTTGTCAGATATCACTTACCTTTATCATTCATTTGTAAACATTGCTGAACGCCTCTGGGATCAGTAAGGCCATTATTGGGCTCTCCAGCGCACCAGTTTGTGTAGTGAAATGGACTTCCATCACTCCACAACCAGGTGCCTTCCTGGGAACAAAAGTTAATAAAAGACTGATATAATTCAACAATTCACTCAAAGAACCAAACAAGTAATTCCTAGTACTAAAGTTACCTCTTGTCCATCATAGCCTCCAATCCAGGTATTTACAAGCTCATTAGTTGCAGCTGTTATCAACCTTTGAATCTCATGATACTCATCAATATTATGGATGGATGCAAGACTGGACTGCAAGGACACACAGTTTTTCTACAGTGTGGAGAAAACAGAGAGGTGGTGTTTCAGAGCATTAGAAGAACTCAGAGATAAAAGAAAGTTACATAAATTCTGCAAGAAAATGTGAAAGTAAAGCACAGATACCTGAGCTGAAGCCCAACTCATCGGTGAAGAAAAGAAGCGGAAGCAGCGTCCATTAAACTCAGACCAGCCAGAAGAGCAAGGGCCTGAACTATTGATCGGGTTGTTTACTGCAGTTCAATCAATCATCACACAATCACAGTCAGATGGATTCACATTCATCAATTTAAAACAAACGTGGCAAACGTAAAGAATAAATATCATCACACAGAACTTGAATCTGTTGTCCGCAGTTTTCAGTTCAGTCTTCTTCATCCACTGACATGTTTCATCAGAACAGGTTGTGTTTTAATGTATTTATCAGAATACTCTCTAGTCTGATGAGAGCGATTGTTAAAACATAAATGTGCAGTTTTTTTTTTACATAATGACCAAATGCTTGGTAATCAGGGATTCATTTTTCTTTCTTCTGGAGAAGAACAGGAGAACCGATTCATGTAAAACTCTTGGCTGGAAAGGAAATAATTAACATCCATCTCTACATGTGTGCTTTCCAGTAAATCACTTGTTAAATGTATATTTATTTCTGGTAAGATAAAGTTACACAGAAACTTTTATAATGATAAAACAAGTATTAAAAAACAAATAGGTGAATTATATTAAGGTAAATGCTGTAAATAAGCTTTTAATTTTTTCATAATTGTTATGTAATTTTGACATTTATTACATGTTTTAAAAGAAATCATTACAAGGAAACATAACGTTACCTGTTGGAGCTGCTTTCTCTTCTCCTTGTTCATCTTGTGAGGATGAAAATGTTTTTAAATCTCATAATCTTTGTCATTTCAGTGGAAAAGATCAGAAGAAAGATGAATTTATTGCTGAATAATACATGAAGCACCAACCTGCTGCGTCAGTCAGTTTCAGGTCCTTCACGGCTGCTGCTTCAGGAGGGACTGCAGTTTGACACAAATTCAGTTTGGACTTTACTTTTCCACAAGATATGTGTATGATTTTTTATTAACATCATGATTTTATTTAAGGATAATTAAAAGCATTATGCTTCTTAGCTGAACATTATTCAAGAAAGTATGTCATTTCATACATTTAAACTAAAAATCCAGGGTTAAGACATGTTTGAACAAACATTCATTGTAGGCTGATTATTATTTGTTCAGTTTTTATGAGTATAATAATTCAAACACTCACCAACATCTTGGCCTAAAGCCAGCAAGGCACAGTGAAGCAATGATAGAATCAGTATCTTCATGTTTGGTTAATGCAAACGGAGACAATAATCACCTTCAATAAAGACAACATTTATTGACCCAAGCGTTATTTACAGATCAATTAAGAAATATATGAATGAGAATTACAGCAGGGAAATCTTCTTTCCTTACCTCAGCATGCAAAGAGGAATGACCAACTTTCATTTACTGTTGGTGGCACGTACAAAAACAGAAACTAGGAGAGGGCATATAAGTAAAACACACACCCACACACACACACCCACTCGTACAAAGAGATTACCGACTCTCATTTAGCCAAAGTCGAGAGTTCCCTGAACTCCTCAGATAACGGATGTTTAATTGTCTTAGATGACCTACATATACATGCAACGTGCTGAGATAAATAACGTAATGTAAGCCAAATATCTTACCTTTATTTATTTAACCTTTATTTAACTAGAATAATTAAGTACACATTATTACTTACAGTACCAACCTACATAGAAGCACACATGTTGTAAATAATATACATTTATTGCCCTTTAAAAAACATCCAATAACTTGCATTATATTGTTGATTTTGTTATATATGGTTCCTATAAAATGTCTTATTTGCAGTTACAATGATAATAAATACACAATGTCACAAATGCTTATCAACATGTTTGATTAAAGAAAAACCTCGGATTGAAAATCCTCACATTCATTATCCATTGGATTGGATGACCGAACCAAACAGCTTATTTTATACCGTGTGTTGCCTTTGACGTAACTACGACAGCATGTGTAATTTGTAATGAAGAATTTATGTCTTTCATAACAAAAGCTTCAGTATCTGTAAGGCTTATTTTTGTCGTCTCTTTCAGAAATCGTTTATGGAGCTCCAAAGCGGTCAGACTCATTGAGTCCAGCTTTTATCCACTTGGCCACTTCGTGGTCTCTAGCCACCCTCAGCCTTTGGTTCCTGCTGTCTCCCAGGACCAGCAATGCTGTTGCTGCCTGTTCACAGTCACTCAGTGTAATTTTCCATTCATAAAATATTGGCATTTATTGAAGCTGCATTTCACTGCAGCTTCAATAAAATAGCTTCATATCATTATACGTTATAGAACATAATTATAAATACACTCAAATCAGAAGAAATGTAATTGAATATTCCTGAAATCAGAGGATTTCAGCCCTGGTTCTAAAGAAAAGTTGATCCAAATGATTGCATTACGTCCTAAACATGCTGTAATTATACGGTTGGTCAAATGTCATCTCTGCTCAGTTGATAATAAAGAATAAAATTTGTTCTATTTAGAAACAGTTTTGGGTTACAATCTTTATCATGTTACAGTTATGTTCACATTAGGGTCACCAATGCCGATGCTTTTTGTGTGTTTTGTTTTTTTAGATAAGATAAGATTAGAGGTTCTGATTGTTAGGAACTACGTTTCCTTAACTGATACCAGTAGTCTTTACTGGACGCCACAGCCGACTGTGAGGCAGACCTTTGACTTCTGCTTTTAACTTCATAACCATAAATCAGATAAAACACAACAGAAAACCACAGTGACACACTGCGTTGCTCATGTATAAATAAGGTCAGGATGTCGGCCTTTCTATCTTTGCTCATTTGCTTTTATAAATGTTTTCTGCCAAAATCCACAATTTTTCTATTTGCTCAATTATATTGAAACAACTATTTTAAATTATACAGTTATATGGAGTTGATTTTTTTAAGTTTGTTTGACAGCTCAGATGAAAAATGCAGGTTAAATCCATAAAAGGCTGGACATTAGTATGTTTATTGATATAAAAAGGTGTGTCAAGGAATATCAAAGGTAAGAAATAGCTTAGAAATATCTACCTGTTAATGACAAAGATCTAATCCAGCCAGCATGAAGCTGCAGTGAATGCTCCTCCCATTAACTTTATGTAGATTTTGTTCAAATGTTGGAGTATTTTTATTCAGTTCCTCAAAATGCTTGATCACATTTTTAGATCAAAGCAGATGAAAACACAGCTTTACAAAGAAAATCATAGAATATTATTGGAAATAATAAAGGAAATCTGTTTGCATAGAGCCTGAATGTAAGACACATTTTGGAGTTATACCAGGAAAGTCTAAGAAAATAACTTATAAAGATTTAGTGGAAAAAGAAAAATATCCTTGACCCCAGATTTATACAAGTCAGGGTTATGAAGAGGATTCAATTAAATTAGTTTTATTTCACACAATCTAAATTTGTTTTATGTAGGAAGGAGGAAAAACATTACAAACGAATATAGATAACATTGATGAAATAACAGGTCTTGGATGTGACGTTGTAAAGATTTATCTGGAAAGCTTTTATCACTGGTTGCTCAGAAGTTAAGTCTGTGCCAAACACGTGCGTCTGAAATGCACGTGTCGAATTCCCGGATCAGGAAACAGAAACAGTATAAAAGAGACGTTTTCCAGACTCTGTGCAGCCAAGGCTTCAGGAGCTAAACCGAAGAAAACATTCCTGCTGAGAGGTTGGTGGAAATCAAGTTAATAATATTTATCATTTTTCTCAGAGGCTTTCTGAAGGCAACATTTTTTCAATCTTTGCAGGTGATTTTGTTCTTAATCTCCATCTTTTCCAAAATGAAGACTGTGACGGCGCTGCTATTCTTTGGTGCCTTCTTGGCTCTGAATGAAGCTGCTGGTAAGTGTCTCTGTACAGGAGCAACATTATCAATATTTAACCATAATGATTATTGTTCACTCGTTATGTTGCAACATATAAAAATGTAACCAATGTTAAAAACATGCAGCTTTTCCAGATCCTGAAGTTCAACCTGACGATCCTGTTCCAGACGGTGAGTTTTAGTCACCGTAGTTATCATTCATAAAGTTATCTACCAATCAGATAAATTACTCATTACATGTGGTAATAAAAGCTTTGCCAAATGACACAGTTGTTCCAGAAGCAGAAGGTGGAAACTGGGCAGAAACAGCAGGTCAGTGAATCTGACAATCCGACTAAACCAACCAAAACAATTCAAGGTTAAAAATCTAACAATTATCCAATACAGACCTCGATCCTGAGGAGGAGGAAACTCATCCAGATGGTGAGTCTGATTCCTGTTGTCTCATGAAAAACCGTTCATATATATGAGAGTCAGAAGCCTCAGTTGATTATTAACACATCATTTTTAAACAGAAGCTCTGAGGATAAAATCATGTATTAAAAGTTTGACTTCTATTCAAATGGTCAAAAAACTTGGTTGCCTGATAATTATCTTTACAAATAAACATCATTACATATGTGAAAGGTTTATATTGTTTGGATTATTTATATGTTTTTCAGGAGAAAATATTTTGTTTTTATCTGCATTGTGGTCTTTATATTGTTCTAGCACAACATTAATAAAAATTATACGACTGTAGCAAATCTCAAAGAATCTTTAAGGATAAAATTACGTTAAACTCTGGTGTGTTTTCTTTGCCAGCTGACCTGATGATGAGTAAAATATCTTGTCCTGTCGGCTGGTCTGGATTCGGGAATCGATGCTTCCGGTATTTTGGATTATTCAGAACTTGGGCTAGAGCTGAAGTGAGCTATTTTATTTTACCAACTCTTTGCAAACTATCTAGTCTCACTTTCTTTTACTAATGAACATTTTATGCCTAACGTTCGCCTCTCCCCTGCAGAGACACTGCTTGTCCCTGGGAGCACAGCTGGCATCCGTCCACAGTTTATTAGAACACCATCAGATTCAGAACCTGATTTCAGAATCAGGTGGTGGCGATCAGGAAACGTGGATTGGAGCATCTGACGCAGAAGAGGTATCCTTACACACTGTGTTTGTAGCTTGTCAAAGATCTTTGAGAGAAATCAGCGATTCATAAATCTGTTGTCTGCAGAATTCCTTTTGGTTCTGGAGCGATGGGAGAGTTTTCCAATTTACAAACTGGTGTAGTGGACAGCCGGATAACATCGGGGCAAAGCAGCACTGCGTGCTTATGAATCATTCAGGTACATGAAAACAATGCAAATTTCAAACGTTTGATAAGTTTGAATGACGAAAATTAAACTTTAGTTTTTTGTTTTCTGTAGAACAGAATAAATTTTGTTAGTTCAAATCACATTTTATGCTAAAAGTTTTAAAAGAGAGTTTTGTTTCTGCTGAGTCACTGATTTCACTTTTTGTTGTTTTACAGCGAACAAGTGCTGGAATGATGAGCAGTGTGCCTTTAGCCGACCGTATGTGTGTGTCAAAAAGCTCTGATGGCTCCACAGCTCCCAAAGAAGTCAAACATACAAGCAACAGAGGAAATATGTTGGATCTTTTGACCCTATCAAGCATCGTGTATATTTTTAAGAATTAAACCTTTAACTAGTCATGTGCAAAAACAATCGATTGTTTAATGAATAATTTCTCTTTGTTTTTCTTTATAAAACACTGCAACAAGATGCCATGTAATATTTTGTTATGTAATGTAACTGTGTCTAATAAACACATTTAAAATGTTACTCTCACTGTTTATGAACTAAAATGAATGAATAATCGAGATGCAAGACTCTGGTAGCTGAAACTAAAAATCCAGTTTCTCTCCCAATTATTAAAACTGCAGTTTGTGACTTTTACTTTTATCCATATTTATTAAAACAGTCACCATGTTGTGACAGATAATCTGCCCCGTCCTCCCGGTGTTACTATTTCCGTCTGCAAAAATGCACCAAAAACAACCAATCAGAGGCAGGAGGCGGGTCTTAGCGCTGTCAATCAACTGCCTTTACACCGATCAATGTGATAACGGTGGAAAAACAACTTCCTACAGAAGAAAACCATTTATCTGCTATCATCAGTGGCTATGCTAACTTAGTAAGATGCAAAAGGTCAAAGTTGAAAAAGTCAAATATACAATTGAATAATATTAACACATTGTTTCCTAGAGGACTGAGTGTGGGGTAATAGAAGAAGTAGAAAAAACTAAAACAGAAAAACGAATTCACAGACTGTAATGATCTTGATACAAACATTTACTGTATTATTAAATCTCACCTGTATTTATAACAGATCAGTTTTTACCTGGAACGTTTCCTGACAAAATGAAGAAAGGATTTCAAGATTACAAAAGCAACAATAAGCAAATTTGAACAAACTTAAAGGAGGACCAATATCAACAAAAATCTGATTGAAGACTTCTACAATATTCACGTTGTGGTGTCATTATGTTAAATACACACTGGGACATTATGATGTTTTTAATAACTATTTATTATCTGCCTTAATTTTTCTTGAGCAGCCAAATAAAAGGTTTGATATTATGAGTTTTAGCTTAAACAGGTTTTGCTGTTCTAAACTAATTTTATTCAGTAGAAACAAGGACAACAATAACCTGATGCTTTGAACAGGTTACACTACTCACACTGCTGCGCCCCCTAGTGGTTCAGCAAAAATACTATTTATGTCGTACATTCTGCTGTAGCGCTGAAGATGTGATTTTAAAAGAAAACACAAAGGGACAGTTTGATGTATCTGCTGTAATATCAACAGCCTAAAACCTAAACAGAAGTTTATCAAACTTAAATGAGAGAAGTTGTAAACTTAACACTCTTAAAGCTGCAGTAGGCAGCTTTTATGAAACAATATGTTTCTTGCAGATTTGGTAAACTGTCCTGGTGGTAAAATATAATCTGTGAAAAACCTAATAAATATTTAATAAAACTTAACCTACTGTAGCTTTATTAAGTTAAATGTGTTATAACACCTTATCTGTTCTAAATAAACCAGAAATGAGGACAGAATAATGACTTGTAGGGCAGGTTTGTTTATGCTGCCCTATTTATTCTGTAATTACAGTGAATTTTATTCCCATGAAAGGAAAAACAAAGCAAAGCAAGAATCAATTTCATAAAAGAAAAATAAGCTAAATTACATTTACTCAAGGCAAAATAAAAACAACTCATTTGTCAGATTGTTTGATCAAAAGTTTCAATAAACACAAATGTTTCATGTGTAAACCAGTGTTCTTGTTTTGCCATAACTTCCAGATAAAATCTGTTATCAGTCAAGGACGTGTCATTTATTTCCCTGTGCAGGTTTTTCCCTCCTCTGAGGTCAAACATGAGGTTCTGGATGATGGCTGTACTTTCAGTTTATAAAATGTTTTATCTTAAATATTCAGACATCCAGCACTTAAGCTGTAAACTTTCCGGTTGCAATGAAGACATAAAATCTAAAGTTTGTATCTGATGCACTGATGAGATCATATAGAACAGATTTGATCTTATCATTTCAGAGGGATCAGAAATATTCACAGCCCTGTTTAAAATACATATAAAGCTAAATGTTATGTCCTGTTTTTGTTCAATATTCTGTTAATTTGGCCATTTATGATGACTGTATGATAATATGCATCAACATATTGTCTTATGTGACTGAACTGAAAACAAAAGAATCAGAAGATGCAAAATATTTCATTTAGGTTTCATGTAAATGTTATTTTAGGGTTGAATATTAATGTTCTTCAAACATCATAAGAACTGGATTGACTTGAAAAATGTGCTAAACATGACTAATAGATGCAATAATATTTGTTTTGTTTTCCACCTAAACTGTCCATTTTATGATTTATCAGGGAATCAACAGTTATTTAAGATATGAATCATTAGTAAATGTATGAAATATGTGCCAGCAAACATTTGATACTCATTTAGAAAGAGAAAAATTGTTAGTTCCTGATTTCAGGTGTTGCATCTTTAAAGAATTAAGTCACATATTGTTACAATGTTCAGTTCATGTGATGAGGAAGTTTGATAAGCTTTTTATCAGGATTAAACATTTGCAGTTGATCTGGAACAGCTGTGACATTAACGAGGCAAACAGTGGATCCAGTTATGGAGATCTAAGCAGTGGACATGTAATATTTAATATAATTACATTTCAATTCAATGTAAATTTTCATCGACTAACATTTTAAGTAGTAATTATACGATCATCTCTGAAAAATAAAGTGTAGTCATATAAAAAGTTTGCACAAAGCATGTTATAAAAACCACACTTGGACTTTGGTAACTGATAGATGAAAACAATGTTTGTTCAAAAGATAAGAAATGAAGAGGGGAATGTTTTTTCTGAAATGCACGCGCCAGCTTCCTTGTTTTGAGGCTGGAAGGAACCGAATATAAGAGCCGATGTTTCACTGGTGCAGCACATTCAACCTGCAGGCTGACTGCAACCGTGGGAACTTCAGAGTGTCCTGTGGTGGGATTGGTCGAAATTAGCTTCTCGTTTCTCCATATTGAACTTTTTACCGTCTTCAACCTGCATCACCAAAGCCATGAAGGCTCTGAGTCTGCTGCTGCTGCTTTGTGCCACGTTGGCTTTGAGTCAACCTGCTGGTGAGTTTGTGTTTGTTTATTACTCCCTCCTTCAGTTATAAGATTTTTACATCTCTATATTTCAAACTATCATTTCATTGCTATGTTTAATGCAGCTCTTCCAGATACCACGGATGTGACTGAGAGCGATGAAGCTCTTCCAGAAGGTGAGACTGTTTTTCATCAGATTTCTCATTTTTAATGTCTTCCAGATGTGTTTCTATACATCTGTCTTTAATTAGCGAGTCTTCTCTGTCTTAATATGAACAGTTTAAACATATTTCAGTTCAATTCCACTTGATTATGTCTTCTGGAAATTCAGCTTTTCCTGCTTTTTGAGCTTAGTGTGTTATTCTGAGTGTTGTACAACATTTATACTGCTTTAGAAAACAGGTCAGGCAAGTTTTGTAAAATACACCTGATATTGATCATAAAAAATAATACAAAATACCCTGACTTTTAGTCGTATATTCTTAGTTTTGTCATATTTTTTGTTCTATATAGTATTAATATTAAAAATCTGAATTGTATCCAGAAACCAGAGAAAATCCTGACACTGAGGATGTTTTTCCAGAAGGTAAGTTTACGTTTGCCAATTATGAGCGTTAAATTCTGTAAACACACAACAAAATGAATTTAACATGAAAACTTTTCCAGAACATTTGACTCTTCATGAAGAGGAACCTGGAAACTGGACAGGTGCAGAAGGTTGGTGCTGTTTTTTCTTATGTTTTATTAAAAAAATACAGAAACGTTCATCCTCCTCTTTCCTCGTGTTTTTCGCAGAACCAGCCTTTGAACCTGTGGATGAAGAAGCTTACCTGAAGGGTGAGTTTACCTTTCCTCATAATGTGGGCCAGGTTTTGTTTTGCAGCAAATAAGGGGAACAACAGAGTTTCAACCAAGACAACTGGCCATAAAATAGACCCAGAAAGTCCAGCTTCCTTCCTGAAGAGGCTCAAGTGAATAACTAAAACCATCAAAAATAGATGATGATAAAACAATCACTAGTCTGTTCTTAAGCTTCATCAGCCCTAATCGTAATGTTGTTGGAGTTGTAAACATATGACCTTCAAACCTAAAACAGATTGAGACGTTTACTCAGCAGACTGGGAAGCAAACTAGCGTTTTTTAATACATATGTAATGTTCTATCATATTTTTATGTCTTTTATTGCATGAAATATTCACATGCAAGCAATGACTGCTGATTTTATGAAGACTGGATGAAGGTTTTTCTAGTTCCCTCCTTTTTTTCAGAAACAGCTGAGTTGCTTTTTTCCACAACATTTGTGTCCCACCACCACATAATTAAAACTACCAGCTGAATATTGTAAATAATTTATCTGAGACTTTGTGTTTGTCTTCAGCTCTGAATGGAACAGCTCAACGTTCCGGATCCTGTTCTTCTGGCTGGACCCGGGTCAAAGGTCGCTGCTACCACGTCTTTCCATTCGCTGCCACTTGGCATAGAGCTCAGGTGACCATGGATTAACTTTGCTTTTATTTCACACCATCTCCTTCCTGTATTGGTGTAGCAGCTCTCCTTGTCTCCACTGCAGGGGAACTGCAGGTCCCTACAAGCAAACCTTGCCTCAGTCCAGGACTACGAGGTGAATAATCAGCTTGTGAGGATGATAATAGCCGCAGGCCGGGGCCATACTGCAGTCTGGATTGGAGGCAATGACATAAGATGGGTAATCTCACATGTGCACCTCATGGGTCAGCCTTCAAAAAAATGCATTTAAATGTTTTACTCAGACAGCGTTACCTTGCAGGACGGCCGATGGGGCTGGGTGGACGGAAGCCCTTTTCGCTACAGTAACTGGTGTCGATTCGAACCCAACAACTTCTTCGATCAGGACTGTTTACAGATGAACTACGGTCGTAAGTGAAATGATCTCATCTGGGTGTGGAGATGCTAATTGTAAAGATTAACAGTTACATAATTAATTGCAGAGATGACCAGGCTCTTAAACTTACTAGTTGTTTCTACATTTTAGACTTCAGATGTTTCTATGATTCAACATGTTTTTGTTTGTTTTCTTGCAGGGCACAGATGCTGGGACGATGCGCAGTGTTACTTTGAAAGACCATTTATCTGTGTCAGAAACTTCTGATGACTGTTTGTCTAGAAATGACAAAGTGTTGGTACCAACACTCATATGCACTGCATATAAACATTATTACACTGTATATAAGGAAAATATGCAATGATGACTGAACATCTGTATTCAAAAATGCAGATATTAAATTTAAATCCATTTGTCAGATTGTTTGATCAAATGTTACAATAAATGAAAATGTTTAATGTGTAAACCAGTGTTTATTATTTCTACATAATTTCTACATAAAATCTGTTATCCAAAAAGGGAATGTAGTTTATTTACTTGTGGCAGCCTTTTCCTTTCCCCAAAGGTCAGATATGAGGTGTAAAGGTGATGGTTGGACTTTCAACTTTAAAAGTTTCTCCTCATGTTTTACAAAAATGATCTGGAAAAAGCTAAAGTTTGATCTTATCATTTGAGATGAACGATTAATATTTTCAGTCCACATCAACACATCATTTATTCTTGCAAGCTGTTGTCTTGTGTGATTGAGTAGACAACAAAAGTACCAAGAGATTTCAAATATTTAATTTTGGTTGCATGTAAATGTTACTTTAGGAGTGAATATTAAACACATGGATACTTATGTTGTTAAAAAATAATAGAAAAAACATGTCTGACTTGAAAAATGTGCATCTGCTAATAGTGGATGAAATAATTATTTTTGTGTTGTTTTTCACCTAAACTGTCAATTTTATGAGCTGTTAGTGTCTCATAATTTATAATTTAAAGTTATAAATTATCAGTAAATGCATGAAATATGTGCCAAAAACATTTGAGGCTAAATAAAAAGGGCTGTTAGTTCCTGCTTGTTTAGATATTATATAGAAAGTTCAGTTCCTGAGATGACAAAATATGATGGAACGACTTTTTATCAGTATAAAACAGTTTGTGTGTCAATGTGGGACAGACAGGAAATCAATAAGGTAATCAGAAGGTGGGAATTCAGCCACATAAATACAGTATGATATTCATTGATTAACTTTTTAAGTGTAAATGATAAGATCACCTCTGTAACATGAACATTTTCAACAGAATATGCTATAAAAGCAGGTGTGGATTTTGGTAAAATATAGATTTAAATAGTGTTTGTTCAAAAGCTTCCTTGTATTGAGGCTGGAAGAATCAGTATGTAAGAGTCGATGTTTTACTGGTCCAGCATATTCAACCTGCAGGGTGACTCTAAATGTGGGAATTTAATGTTCGGTGTGATTGGTCGAAGCCAACAAACTAGCTTCTATTATCTCTTTATTGCAAACATGTATCAAATGAATTCTCATCAGTGCAAATAATGACGGAAGTTTCTAAGTTTTCCTTGCAACTGAACAATTTTACAGTTTGCGACAGAATATAGGAACATTTACAAAGACAAACTGATGATTTTCTACCATTCTGTTTTAGCATTGTGATACTTTTCTGAGAAAATATCAATTTATTTCTGACTCTTGGTTTTCCCTAAGATCAGGGAGTAAAGAAAACAAATAATCAGATAGAAATAAAGGTTTCAGCTAATATAGTTAAGGCAAAAAATTATTGATAACCGTGGAAGGTCCAGTTTTAAATTATTTCCATTTAACTAAAGAAGTATATATAAAACTTTTAAGGTTGCTTTATTTATACTGTATTTATATTTATACTGATTAGGTCAGTCAGAATAAAAAGTCTCAATAGCCTCAATATTGTGATAACTAAATAAAGCAACTTGTTTCTACAGGCCTTTCCTGTTCTTTGATTTGACACAACTGTCCCTTTCTCGCCCACAATTTGTTAAACATTTTAGAAATATAAATCCTATTTTTCTATATTTGTAACAACTCTCATTTTATTGTGGTTGTCGTGTTATTCCCCCCTCCTCAAAAGGGGGTGGCCGTAAAACAAGTGGGGGCTCGTCTGGGATATAAAATTCCCAGAGCTGAACACAAACACAATATTTGAGATCAGATGTTTGTGACTGTTTGGAGATGAGCTTCAACTTGTAGGAGTTCATTCAGGATCCTAGTCAGGAGAAGAGATGTGTCTCATTGATGACTTGCTGTGTATTACTGAACAATTTGATATTCCTGTGGAGAAACATGTTGCTAAAGATGAAATTAAGAAATTATGAAAATATTTGAGCTTGTTAAACTGGTTGCGCTTCAAATTTTTGTGGAGTCAAGGAAAACTGATCTAAATGTTTGTGATGATCAGGTTCCTTCTGTTGAATTGGGACTCTACCCTTCGAAAGAGGAAGCAGCTGCTGCCATGGCAACTCCCCAAAACAGGCTGGCAGTTTTGAACATGCAAATTCCATGCAGAAAGACCCCGGGCCAGTAACCGAACCCAGGACCTTCTTGCTGCAAGGCAACAGTGCTTCCAACTACACCAGTGTGCAGCCCATATGGTTGTACTTTTAATCTTAAAAACCTTTCCTGTTGTTTTTTCTTAAACATTCAGATATACACAATTTATGATGTAAAACTTTCCAGTTGCAATGAAGGCTTAGAACATCTAAAGTTTATATTTGCACTGATGAGATCAAGTACAAGATATTTTTTCCAAACATTTGCAGCTTAATTATAAAATATTGCACAAAATATTAACAGAACTCAATCAATCAACCAAATTTTATTTGTATAGCACATGTTACATTGAATAAACAGTGAGAAAGATTTTGAAAAAGAAAAAAGATTAAAAAAAGATAGAAACATTAAAATCCTCAACCCCTTTAGGACTTCAGTTTGTCATGATCCGTGTTTCTGTGTGTTTATTTTTGACTTATTTCTGTGTTTATTGTTATCCTGTTCCCTGAGTCTCTGTCTCTGCGTCGTCCCCGTTGATTGTTCCCAGGTGTGTCTCATCCCCTTGATTACCCCTGTGTGTATTTAGTCCCACCTGTTGTCTATGTTCTTCGTCGGTTCCTTGTCTAACGTCGTGTGTAAATCACTCCTTGTTTGACTCTCCAGTAGAACTGCTAAGTCCTGGATAGCGTCAGCTCTAGATTCCAGTCTTCAGCGTATCAGTGCTACCGGTAATTAGCTGCGTGCTACTTCTCCGCCGTGCCGCCTGTATTGGACTGTTGAGCTTCCGTCATTAAACATCACTTTATTCATCATAACCTGGGTCTCAGCGTCTCTCCTCACCACCTCAAACCACCACCTTATGACACAGTTAAACGTCGTTTAACTGGGACTCAAACCCTCTGGGACTTTAGTCAAAAACACCGTTTGACAAGGACTCCAACCTCTAGGTTTTTAGTTGAAACGCCGTCAACTGGGACTCTAAACCCTGTAGGACTTTTGTTAAACGTCGTTTAACTGGGACGTCATCATTTACATCATTAAAATGTAGGCCGTGAGAAAGAGAAATAAAAAGAATAATAGATATAAAAGTAAAATAAAAACATTAAAAACATCAAAGACATAAAAACCCACACTCTAATCCTAATTTAGCCATAAGCAACTCTAAACAGGGTTTTAAATTGAGATTTAAAGGCTCTCAGTGTTTCAGCTGTTTTACAGTTTTCTGGAAGTTTGTTCAAAATCTGTGGTCCATAGAAACTGAATGCTGCTTCTCCTCGTTTGGTTCTGGTTCTGGGGATGCAGAGCAGAACCAAAAGTTCTGAGGGGTCTAGACGGTTGGTACAGCAATAACAGATCTTTAATGTATTGTGGTACTAAACCGTTCAGTGATTTATAAACTAACAGTATTTTAAAGCCTATCCTCTGAGCTACAGGGAGCCAGTGTAGGGACTTTAAAACTGGTGTTATGTCTCTATCTTCCTGGTTTTAGTGAGAACAGCAGCAGCAGCTTCTGGATCAGCTGCAGCTGTTTGATTGATTTATTAGTCAGACCTGTGAAGACGCTGTTGCAGTAATCAATGCGGCTGAAGATAAATGCATGGAAACTGGAGATTTGGTCCAATTATATGTTCAAAGTGCTCATTATACCAATATATTTCATACTTTTCAATTGGTTATTTATAAGACCGTTGAAAAATGTTCATTGTTTTTAATTAGTTTCATTTTCTGCTTTTAATGGTTTTATTTTGCAAAAATAAAAATAGAATTGTTTTATATAACACAACAAGGCCTGTCACAATACACAATAAATCAATTAATCGCATGATAAATTAAAAGAAACTCAATCTCTTTTCTCTCATTTTACCAAAAACTGAATGATAAAAGTCTTCAGTCCGGTGTTTTGGTTGCAATTATCCCTTTATTTAATTTAATTTTGTTTACAGAGATTTCATGATTTATTTTTTTTGTTGATTCTGTTTGCTGCTTGCTTCTTATTTATTATCACAGAGCAGGAGAGAAACTGATTACAGTAACAAACTATCACCAAAGATTTAAAGCACAATCAACTGGATTATATTTAGACGTAATAATATCAACTTTTGACTCGTGTTTAAGGTAAAATATGACGACTGATTACAAGAAAAAGCAACTCATCATTTTTTGCTGGATGTTTGACCTGCAGATTTAATTGGCAGGACGAATCTTCATGCTGATGCTCTTCAGGGAGTAATCATATCCCTTCCAGTGAGCCCATTCCACTCCAACAGCATAGAGAGTGGCATCAGCCCCCCAGCGATAAACCCCATTAGGGTTTGCATAGTGACAAGTATTGTACCAGAAAGCACCCAGATGGGATTTGGCACAGTTGCTGCTCGACGGGTCCTGGTCTTTGTCAAAGGTGGTAAATTTCTGTTCATTGTGATAGGCAAGGCTGTCTCCTGCAGAAATCATTACAGGACACGAAAACTATATGAATAAAAATAGACATTGAGTTGAAAACTTAAATAATGAAGAAAAAAAACTGTCATCAGACAAAAATAAGATTTTATTTTTTATATATTAAAAAAATACTGATTTTGTAAAAAGTTCTTTATGTTTTGTGAAATAAATCATAAGAAGTTATGTTAATCTCTTACTATGCTATTAGCAGTGAGATCAATTAAATTTACTTTGATCAGGTTTTTTGCTGTGAACTGCCAACATCAATCTGTTTGCTTCAGAACCATAAGAACAAACTCTGGGTATAGATATCACTGACACAACACATTTAATCCAATGGAAGTGGTTTCTTATGAACCCTGAATGGCCTAACTACAGCAAATTAGCTTTATTATTAATATTATAGATGTTATACATATGTAATAACACAGGAGTCCCTCAGGGATCCATGCTCAGTGCCTTGAATCCATCCATCCATCCATCCATCCATCCATCCATCCATCCATCCATCCATCCATCCATCCATCCATCCATCCATCCATCCATCCATCCAGTAAAGTTAGGATGAGGTTTTCTCATGACTCACCAGCATCCCCGTTATTGTTGAAACCACTCACATGCAGCATGTAACCGTCACACTCAGAATCAACTCTAAATGAGGAGTAAAGGGCAAACTTTTTGTTTCCTTCAAAGTCCTCCATGTCGACCATCAGCTCATGGTTCTGAAGTCGTGTCAACTCATGGATGTTATCAAGACCTGCACAGACATGAAAACCATTAAAATTGGATTTTTACTGAGACTTTCACACACTAAGTACTTAGTTGGGTCTCCTTCTGCTCAGGTTACTGCAGCAATGCAGAGTGGCATGGAGTCGATCAGTCTGTGGCTTTGCTCAGGTGATATGAGAGCCCAGATTTTTCTGATAGTGACCTTCAGCTCTTCTGAATTGTTGGGTCTTCACTATTGTGTCTTCCTCTTCATGATACCCCAGAGATTTTCTATGACGTTAAGGTCAGGTGAGTTTACTGGCCAATTAAGATCAGGTAAACCCTGATCCTTAAACCAGGTACTTTGGCTCTGTGTGCAGGTCCCAAGTCCTGTTTGAAAATTAAATCTGCATCTCCATAAAGTTGGTCAGCAGCTGGAAGTGCCCTAAAACTTCCTGGCAGATGTCTGTGTTGACCTTGGACCTCTGTGTGTGATGGTTCTTGAAGCACTGACTCCAGTTTTACTCCACTCTACATTTCTAAATGGGTTTTGTTTCACAATGCCCTCCAGGTTGTGGTTATCCTGATTGCTTGTCCAGTTTTTTTCCACTACATCTTTTCTTCCCTTTCCTCTCTCTCTGTGAACACAAAGCTTCTTTACCAATGACATGTGTGTCATTCCCTCTTGTGCACGGTGTCAAAGGTCATCTTTTGGACAACTTTCAGGTCAGCAGTCATCCCCATGATTGTATAACCTACAGATCTGGACTGAGAGACCATTAAAAAGCCTTTGCAGGTGTTTTGAGTTAATTAGTTGATTAGTGTGTGGCACCAGGGCTCTGCAATATTCAACCTTTTCACAATATTGTAATTTTCTGAAATACTGAATTTGGAGTTTTCATTAGTTGTGAGTTATAATCATCAACACTAAGAGAAGTAAACATTTGAAATATATCAGTCTGAGTGTAGAGAATGAATATAATATACAAATGATACTTTTTGAATTCAATTACTGATTTAAATCAACTTTTTCACGATATTAAAAATGTTTGACTTGCACCTGCACACCATCACTTAGCAACACAATAGTGAAGAAGTGAGTCTAGAAAATAAACAGATGTTGACAAATGTAGCTATAATTATGTTATTATTGTCCTAATTAAATAAGCAAACCACACATTGACTGTTCAGGTTTGTGTCTCACCCAGCCAGTACTCTCCAGCAGCGTTTCCAAAGCCTCTCTTGTACTCGGCCCAGGGCCTGTAGAAGTTTACGGAGCCGTCCATCCTCCTCTGGAAAACCTGGACAAACAAAGGAATCTGTTCAAGGAGTGAACTAATTTCTCACTTACACACTCAGGCTGAAAAGGAAGTGGGTTTTACCAACTCTGAATTGATATCAATAATCAATATTTAACATGACAACATTTACTACGTCTTATTTTGAACAGGGAGGTGAAAAAGGAAAGAAAATAAAGACTCTTCTTTCAACAGGACTTGATGTTTGTTGGATGAAAACCTCCAGGAACCTTCAGATAAACCAAGTTGTTCTGCAATCAGAGTTCATGTTGAGTAGATGTGGACACTCACCGTCCAGCGTCCTCCCTCTGAGGTCATGTCACAGTAAGCCTTCACACAAACACACAGATTAATTGGGCTGCAGTAGATATAATATATAGTGGAACAATATATATTATTACTGTCTCAGTAACATGTGAACTTATAATTAAATAAAATTGCATCTCAATAAATAACTGCTTTAGTTGCAGGTGAAACAAACTGGAGCTTGAACTGAATCAACAACATATTAAACATCAAGAAATTAAGTTTCAAATATCCAGTTTAAGTAATGTGTGTGAAGACGAGTCACATTGAAGGCAGATTAACCTCCAGTCAGGTTTGGTGATGCACAGAACTCTAATCTGGATCTTCATTCTCATGAACAAACCAAACTTAAAGTTCACCTGAACAGCAGATGTAGATCCACTTGGATAGATGGTGTACACTCCACTGGGGAGATTATTGTCCACATTGTAGAGGTCATTACAGTCAGCTGGCAGTTTGACCTCTGCACAGCTGACCAGCAGTGGAGCCAAGAGGAGGAGAACTGATGACAGCTAGAAGACATGGCAACTTCTGAGCATCAGCCATCAAAGAACATCCATCTAGTCAGATTAACTCTGATTAACATCCATCTAGTCAGATTAACTCTGATTAACATCCATCTAGTCAGATTAACTGATGAACATCCATCTAGTCAGATTAACTCTGATTAACATCCATCTAGTCAGATTAACTGATTAACATCCATCTAGTCAGATTAAACCTGATTAACATCCATCTAGTCAGATTAACTCTGATTAACATCCATCTAGTCAGATTAACCCTGATCCCTGTTCCTTGTCCTGCATGTTGTGCTGCCAGATTTGCAGCCTCAGACTGTCTTAATGGTTTTATTCATTATGCAAGAGCTCCAGTTCAACTCATTTGACCAATCCTGTTCAGGAATGGTTTTTCCAGAGCCAATTATATGCAGGGAGTTTTTAAACAAATGGCTACTGTAACATTTCAAATAATCAAAGAGCAATGCAAATGTTTTTTTTGTTACATATTTTATTAAGCACTAATGTTTCATAATTTGTTAAAATTTAATCCTTAATGTCTCTGAGATTGTTCTTACTTGGATCCCGAGTGGAAAACTCCAAGCCTCAAGGACCTGCGACTTTTAGCTGACCTACAATATTCATCTTCACAGTGATGATTGATTTACCCAAGAATCTTTACAGTTGAAAATACAAGCTTACCTTCATCCTTACTGTTGAACTGGATAAAACTGAAAACCTGGAGTCAGTGTGGATCACTGCTGAAATGTAATACAATAAAAATAAATAAAGTTTAGTGGTGAAAAACAGTTTAAATGAATTCATTCGTTCATCTCTCACCTGCAGCTGGAATGAACTTGATTCAAAACTTCTGTTTCTGCTCTGTGTCTCTGAATTTCAGTCACCGTTATTTATGCCTGCAAATGTGATGATGTGTCACCTCACCTGATTATCAGAAATCTAAATCAAACATCACCTAATGAAGAAAACCAGTTTGGCTTCATCATTTTACAAACAAATACAAATATGGGATACAGGATGCAGGATCTTGGCTGAGCGTGAAAAGCACTGGGACATCAGTCTAAGGAAGATATAAACAAAGATTCATCACGACAGGCTTCCAAGAAATATTTGCTCTTTTCTCTCAGCTGTGGCATCAGGCCTTTAATTCAATGGACCAGCTTCTGTGTCCTGGTACCAGTCTGACCCAACTGTTTAAGCAGTGTAAATAAACTGGGGTAGTTTAGAAACTATTTATAAAAAGTTTTTAATTTGCCTAATGAGCCTCATCAGAATGTATTCAAGTTCAGGAATTTGACTGAACATTGTACTACCTTAAAGTTATGTTGTCAATATGTTGAAGGTGTGAGATAAAATCTGATTTGCTGTATTTACACAAATTAGGTTAGTAAGACTGGAAAGTCTCTATAGTTGCTATAACTAAAACCAATAACTAATAACCACCACTAGGGGCTCCAGTGCAAGAGCAAACAGAAGCGGGGATAGAGGACAACCCCGTTGAGTTCCTCTATGTATTGTAAAAGGTGGAGATTGAACACCATTAGTCATGGCACAGGCTGATGGGGAACTGTAAAGTATCTTGATCCATTTCAGAAAATCACCCTCAATCCCGAATCTCTCCAAAACATACCATACCAACTTTATTTCTAAAGCACTTTAAAACAACCACAGCTGATACAAAGTGCTGTACATTAAAACACAGTCTTGTGAAGGAGACTGGTCAACACATCGGTCATGGATGCATTTAAAATCCCCTCACAATACAATATATGGTGTGTGTACTGATGCAATATTCAACAAAAGTTTTGGGGAGAAAGTAGCCTCATATATATTTGGACCATATATGCAACCCATTAAAATGTGTTCTCAATAAAGATAACCTGACATACGAACATATCGGCCATCATTGTCGCTCATGGTTTTCTCCGATCTAAAGGGAAGGCTGCGATGGATTAGTATGGCAGCTCCACTACTCTTAAAGTTATGTGACGAGTAAAGGCCACCCAATTCCTCTTAGGTTTAAGGTGCTCATTGTCGGTTAAGTGGGTTTCAGACAATAATGCTATTTTTGTGTTTTCCTTTTTCAAGAATGTTAGGATATTTTGTGTTTTTATCACATTATTTATTCCCATTACATTAAGGGAGACTATTCTGAAATCACTCATAGTAAAGCTGATAACAGCTTGACAATCTGTGAGAGAGCGTTCCAAGTAAAACTCCATGAATTTACAAAAATTTACTGAAAAATCTGAAAAACTCTAATCCCCACACCCTCCTCCCCTCCACCTTGTGCGGTTCTGGGACATTGACCACAGTAAGAAAACTGGGGCACATGAACCGAGAAGAGCCGTCGCCTAGAAAAGAAGACCAGACATCCTCCCTAAAGCTAAACTCCCCCCAACAATTAGCCACATACCTTTGCAACAGAGTTCTGCACCGAGGAGAAAATAAAATCAAAAGGAGCGATTAGCCGGCTCTGCCTCCAGCCGGCCCAGAACACAATATACAAGTGCGCGGTCGCTCAAGACATTATTTACGTGCTGCTTTCACAATAAAAGCGCACATCCGGTCTAACTAATCTCTCTCTCTCTCTCTCTCTCTCTCTCTCTCTCTCTCCATATATATATATATATATATATATATATATATAAAAAATTCCCTTCTCACCCTCCGCGGGTGGTCTCTTTCATCCTCTGAGCTCGGGTCCTCTACCAGAGGCCTGGGAGCTTGAGGGTTCTGCGCAGTATCTTGGCTGTGCCTAGAACTGCACATTTCTGGACTGAGATGTCTGATGTTGTTCCTGGGATCTGTTTGAGCCACTGCTCCAGTTTGGGGGTGACTGCCCCGAGGGCCCCTATGACCACAGGCACCACTGTGGTCTTCACCTTCCAGGCCTTCTCCAGTTCCTCTCTGAGGCCCTGGTATTTCTCCAGTTTCTCATGCTCCTTTTTCCTGATGTTGTGGTCCTCTGTTCTTTATCCACCACCACAATGTCCGGTTGGTTCGCCATTACCATCTTGTCTGTTTGGATCTGGAAGTCCCACAGGATCTTAGCTCGGTCATTCTCCACCACCTTTGGGGGTGTTCCCCACTTTGACCTCGGGGCTTCCAGTCCATATTCGGCACAGATGTTCCTGTACACTATGCCCGCCACTTGGTTATGTCGTTCCATGTATGCTTTCCCTGCCAGCATCTTGCACCCTGCTGTTATGTGCTGGACTGTCTCAGAGGCCTCCTTGCACAACCTACACCTTGGGTCTTGTCTGGTGTGGTAGATCTGAGCCTCTATTGCTCTGGTGTTTAGTGCCTGTTCCTGGGCGGCCAGGATGAGGGCCTCTGTGCTGTCCTTGAGTCCAGCTTTCTCCAGCCATTGGTAGGATTTCCTGATATCAGCCACTTCAGTTATTTGTCGGTGGTACATCCCATGTAGGGGCTTGTCTTCCCATGATGGTTCCTCCAGCACCTCGTCCTCTGTTCCCCATTGTCTGAGACATTCGCTGAGCACATCGTCCATTGAGGCTTTGTCCTTGATGTATTTATGGATCTTGGATGTTTCATCCTGGACAGTGGCTCTCACACTCACTAGTCCTCTGCCTCCTTCCTTACGGCTTGTGTACAGTCTCAGGGTGCTGGATTTGGGGTGGAACCCTCCATGCATGGTTAGCAGCTTCCGAGTCTTAACGTCCGTGGCCTTTATCTCTTCCATTGGCCAGCTAATTATTCCGGCAGGGTATCTGATTACTGGTAAGGCATAGCTGTTTATTGCACGGATCTTGTTCTTGCCTTATTCGTTGGAGGTATTTGGCTGTGGCTCCTTTCCTTGTGACCTCATCGAGGTTGCCATTTGCTTGTGGTATTCCCAGGTACTTGTAGCTGTGCTCTATGTCTGCTATTGTTCCCTCTGGGAGTGAGACCCCTTCTGTGTGGATGACCTTCACAGGTTGGTGTGTCGGGTTTTGCAGTCTCGGGTGATTGTGTGGTCTACAAGGAGTTGGTGTTTGGCTCCTCTGCTATTTATGCTGATGCCCTTCTGTGCCGTGTTCATGTATTTATTGTTCATTACGTGTTCATTCTGTAGCAGTTGGTTCAGTTGAACTGCCAGTCGCTCATGGAGGGCAGTGAGTTTCTTTAGCCAGTAGGCATGGATCATGTCAGGCCCTGGTGCTGTCCAGTTTTTCATACCCGAGACTCTTTCTTGGACATCTGCCACAGTGATGGTTACCGGGGCTTGTTCAGGGAGCACCTCTCTCGTAGAGAGGTTAGCCACTGTGCATTGCTGTTGTGGGACGCCTCCCTCAGTCTCCAGCCTTGGTGGGTCTGCTCTGTTGTTATTACCCTGCCATTGAGAGTACACTTTAGCTGGTTGGGTGGAGAAGAGCCGGTTAATCCTCCTGGCTTCATTCTCTCTTGTGTATCTCTTTAGGCGGCTGGCCAAGGCTTGGAGCCTTTGTTTGGCAGTTTCGAGTGCTTCAGGTATGGGCATCTGGCTGTACTTCTTAGGTACTGGTCTTTTCATTGCACCTCTTTGGAGCTCTGACAGTTGGCTCACTTCCCTCCTTGTTATCTTGATCTTAGCCTCTAACCGTCTTTTCCATGATGGATATTGGGTCTCATAGTTGCTCTTATAGCCGAGCATTTCAAGGATCACTGATGCTGAGTTGTATATCAGCTCATTGGTTTCTGTTATGGTGTTGGTAGGGATTGTTCTCAATGCTGCATTCACATCTTGAATGAGACTTTCTGATGGTACTTCACTCAGCCGTTGTAATTGGCGTCGGGGTTGCCTGGTGTTCATTCGGGCCACGATTCTCTCTCTCAGGTCAGTTGCTGTCTCGTTCAGCTTTGATAGTTCGTTCATTACTGGGGCTGCATACCCAGTCTCGGGGTGGGGAGTAGTTAACTCCCCCCTGACCTTATCTTTGGGCTCCTCCCTTTTGCCGTAGCATTTGTGTTGTACCTCGTCAATCTCAAGTTGTGATAGCAGTTGCCGTTTGCGGATGTTGGAACACTGAGCTACTAGTTGTTTGGCAGTCATTGTAGACTGTGGGTGTCGAAGTAACCATTCCACCCTCAGTCTTTGCATGTAGCCCCTCTGACTAGGGTTACTTGAGTAGTAGCATTCCAACAGATCCATGTTTTCGTCTCTCGCCCATTTCCGTCTTGTTCCAGTAGCCCATTTTTCATCAAGGTGCTCTGGTTCCCCAGCACCTGACGCAGACCTTGTTTGGCCGGGCGACGTCTGAGCCGGCATGTTATGCGTATCAATGTCTCTCATGGTATGAGGTAGGCTATATAGCTCCAAGGGTCTTGCCTAAGGACCCACACTGCATAGCTCAATTGCACTGTTGTAACTCGCCCCAGCCCGGATTCGAACCCCGGTCTCCCGGGTGGTAGACTGGTGTCTACCCACTGAGCTATACAGTCAGCTATATATATATATATATATATATATATATATATATATATATATATATATATATATATATATATATATATATATATATATATATATATATATATACACACAGAATGGGACTCACCCTGAATGGTTAACTGAAGGGCGCACAATCCTGATCCAGAAGGATCCCTCAAAGGGTTCAGTCCCATCCAACTATCGGCCAATAACCTGTCTCTCTACAACATGGAAGCTCATGTCAGGCATCATAGCGGCTAAGATAAGCGGACACATGGATAAATACATGAGCACGGCACAGAAGGGCATCGGCATAAATAGTAGAGGAGCCAAACACCAACTCCTTGTAGACCACACAGTCGCCCGAGACTGCAAAACCCGACACACCAACCTGTGCACCGCTTGGATTGATTACAAGAAAGCCTATGACTCAATGCCACACACCTGGATCATTGAATGCTTAGAGATGTACAACATCAATAGGACTCTAAGAGCCTTCATTGCAAACTCGATGGGGCTGTGGAAAACCACCCTTGAAGCCAACTGCAAACCGCTTGCACAAGTGTCCATCAAATGTGGCATATACCAAGGAGATGCTCTGTCCCCACTGCTGTTCTGCATAGGCCTGAACCCCCTCAGCCAAATCATCAACAAGACTGGCTACGGATACCGACTTAAGAATGGGGCCACAATCAGTCACCTCCTCTACATGGATGACATCAAGCTGTACGCCAAGAGCGAGCGAGACATCGACTCACTGATCCACACCACCAGGATCTACAGCACTGACATTGGGATGTCATTCGGACTAGAGAAGTGTGGCCGGATGGTTACAAAGAGAGGGAAGGTCGTCCGCACAGAAGGAGTCTCACTCCCAGAGGGAACGATAGCAGACATAGAGCACAGCTACAAGTACCTGGGAATACCACAAGCAAATGGCAACCTCGATGAGGTCACAAGGAAAGGAGCCACAGCCAAATACCTCCAACGAATAAGGCAAGTCCTGAGAAGCCAGCTCAATGGCAAGAACAAGATCCGTGCAATAAACAGCTATGCCTTACCAGTAATCAGATACCCTGCCGGAATAATTAGCTGGCCAATGGAAGAGATGAAGGCCACGGATGTTAAGACTCGGAAGCTACTAACCATGCATGGAGGGTTCCACCCCAAATCCAGCACCCTGAGACTGTACACGAGCCGTAAGGAAGGAGGCAGAGGACTAGTGAGTGTGAGAGCCACTGTCCAGGATGAAACATCTAAGATCCATAAATACATCAAGGACAAAGCCTCAACGGACGATGTGCTCAGCGAATGTCTCAGACAATGGGGAACAGAGGACGAGGTGCTGGAGGAACCATCATGGGAAGACAAGCCCCTACATGGGATGTACCACCGACAAATAACTGAAGTGGCTGATATCAGGAAATCCTACCAATGGCTGGAGAAAGCTGGACTCAAGGACAGCACGGAGGCCCTCATCCTGGCCGCCCAGGAACAGGCCCTAAACACCAGAGTAATAGAAGCTCAGATCTACCACACCAGACAAGACCCAAGGTGTAGGTTGTGCAAGGAGGCCTCTGAGACAGTCCAGCACATAACAGCAGGGTGCAAGATGCTGGCAGGGAAAGCGTACATGGAACGACATAACCAAGTGGCGGGCATAGTGTACAGGAACATCTGTGCAGAATATGGACTGGAAGCCCCGAGGTCAAAATGGGGGACACCCCCAAAGGTGGTGGAGAATGACCGAGCTAAGATCCTGTGGGACTTCCAGATCCAGACAGACAAGATGGTAATGTCGAACCAACCGGACATTGTGGTGGTGGATAAAGAACAGAGGAAAGCCGTTGTGGTGGATGTAGCAATACCAAGTGACCACAACATCAGGAAAAAGGAGCATGAGAAACTGGAGAAATACCAGGGCCTCAGAGAGGAACTGGAGAAGGCCTGGAAGGTGAAGACCACAGTGGTGCCTGTGGTCATCGGGGCCCTCGGGGCAGTCACCCCCAAACTGGAGCAGTGGCTCAAACAGATCCCAGGAACAACATCAGACATCTCAGTCCAGAAATGTGCAGTTCTAGGCACAGCCAAGATACTGCGCAGAACCCTCAAGCTCCCAGGCCTCTGGTAGAGGACCCGAGCTCAGAGGATGAAAGAGACCACCCACGGAGGGTGAGAGGGGAATTTTTATATATATATATATATATATATATATATATATATATATATATATATATATATATATATATATATATATATATATGTTTTATATATATATATATATATATATATATATATAAAAATAAAAGCCTATCAAAAAAGTCATTTTTTATCTTTTTCCCCTAAGTTGCCGTGCTCATTGCTGAAAAACTTTGTGTTTCCAGTGACTTCTCTCACTTCTGGATGACAGAAGGACACCTCTAGAAGACAACCAGAAAATATCAAACACATGTGATCTATAATTTCAAAATTAAATCCTTTTAAAATAATATGTTTTTACTTTTATATACAAAAATAAGTAGAAAATGTAAAGAGCTGCCTCACTCAATCATCTTTTTTATATACAGATTTTTCTATAATCTCCTATACATGTACTACTTATATACAAACCAGATTTCCAAACAGGTGTGACACTAAACAATTTGTGAATAAAAACTGAATCTAATGATGTGGAGGTGCCAACATATAATATTTTATATGTAATAGAACATAGATGGCAGATCAAAAGTTTAATCTGAGTAAATGTAACATTTTACAGGAGATATATGTTGAGTCAAAATTTCACAATGTCTATAAATCCCCAAAAAGTTGGGACACGGCCATTTTTACCTCTCTGTGGCATCTCCCCTTCTTCTTACAACACTCAGACGTCTGGGGACAGAGGAGACCAGTTTCTGTAGTTTAGAAATAGGAATGCTCTCCATTCATGTCTAATACGGGCCTCTAACTGTTCAATCGTCTTGGGCCTCTTTGTTGCTCCTTCCTCTTTATGATGCACCAAATGTTCTCTATAGGTGAAAGATCTGGACTGCAGGCTGGACATTTCAGTACCTGGATCCTTCTCCTACCATGATGTTGTGATTGCTGCAGAATGTGGTCTGGCATTATGTTGTTGAAAAATGCAGGGTCTTCCCTGAAAGAGATGAAGTCTAGATGGGAGCATATGTTGTTCTAGAACCTGAACATAGTTCTCTGCTTTAATGGGGCCTTTCCAGACATGCAAGCTGCCCAGGCCACCAGCTCTCATGCAACCCCAGACCATCAGTGATGCAGCTTCTGAACGGAGCGTTGATATTGGGTTATCCTTGTCCTCTCTGGTTCGGATGACATGGCGTCCCAGTGCTCCATAAAGAACTTCAAATCGTGACTCATCTGACCACAGAACAGTCGTCCATTTTGCCTCACTCCATTTTAAATGACTCCTGGCCCAGTGCAAACGCCTGAGCTTGTGGAGCTGCTTAGAAATGGCTTCCTCTTTGCACTGTAGAGTTTCAGCTGGCAGCGGCGGATGGCAGGTGGATTGTATTCACTGGCGATGCTTTGTGGAAGTATTCCTGAGCCCAGGCTGTTGTTTCCTTGACAGTGGCATTCCTGTTTGAGGTGCAGTGACATCTCCTCTATACCCAGACGTCTGGTACTGTGACTTTATCTTCAGTTTGTGGTTTGCTTTGCTGTGTAGTTTGACTCACTGTTTGTTCAATCTCTCTTGTTTTCTGTTCCTTCACATTTTTAACTGCTTCTGCATAGCTTATGTTTTTAGTTGTTTTAATCTGTACGATTTCTTTTGCTCTCTTTCTTACTTCACATCCTCCAAATGTAACTCTATGATTCCCTCCACAGTTACAACATTTCTCTTGTGCTTCTTCTTTACACTCCTCTAATTTATGATCTTCTCCACATTTTGGACATCTCTGCTTCCCTTTACAAACTTCTGCTATGTGTCCAAACCTTTGGCATTTGAAACACCGAAGTGGTGGAGGTACAAAGGGTCTGACCTGGAAATTGAGGTATCCTATTTTGATGTTTTTTGGCAACTCTTTTCCTTCAAACTCAATAAGGATTGACAAACTTCCAACTCTTTCTCCATTCACTGTTTTTGACAATCTTTTCAAGTTATTCACTTTTGCACCTACAACACTTCTCTTAACTTTATCCAGATCTTCATCTAGAGGTATCCCATAAATCACTCCTCTAATTTTTTTTATTTTCTCCCATGATTTTCTTCTCCAGCACAGATCTTTTGCAAATATTATCCACATTTAAAGCCTTATTTTTTTGTTCTACATCTTACATACTATCAATAGATTTCCGTCTCTCAAAATCTTAACCATTTCAACATCTCCAATTTTCTTTTTAATTTCTCTTGACACCCCAGTGGGGCTGATTTTATCCTGTTCCTCCTCGTTTTTCAGTTTTAATATTACTTTAAATTCCTCCCTCACAACCTTCCTCCTCACTATCCTTTCTTCTTCTGAGCTACTACCTTCCAGTTCCCGTTTACTGCCTTGGCTATCACCAATGCCCTTTCCTTCATCCATTTTATTTCTTCCACAACCTCTCTCCCTCCCTCTTCCCATTGACGTCCACCCTTCAAAATCTCCGTCTGTCTCATTTCCTACCTCCATTTCCATCTGAACCATTCACATACCAGTTTATGCCAAAACCACCTTTTCCCAAAGCAATGTTTCTATTTTTGTTTTTTCCGCGTCACTCCAACATACAACTCTCCAGGTTCTCCACAAAGGCGTCAAACCGGATCAACCAAACAAAACCAACAGGTCAGCTGTCGAGCAAGTCTTCCCACTCCACTGTCCACGCTCTGGACTCTCACACACCTGTGGACCTGCACGGCACATCTCCTTGACACCAGCAGTCATATCCTTGTCTGATGAAGAAAGTTTGGCCTCGTATGTGAGCGGAGCCTGCTTCCTGGCCGCCGCCAGGATCCTGGATGTATCTCTGGAGTGATGCAGCTTCCTGTTAGGTCTCGGCGGTCCGAGGCTCTGATGACGCCCTGCTTACACTCTAAGACGAGAAGAGATGGGAGCCATCTGTCAAAAAATGAGACTGGTTGTCGGCCTTCTGTGTCTTCTTTGAGTTTGTAAATCAAGATATTATTCCTACGGCTCCTTCGCTCCAAATCGGTACATTTCTCTGTCAGAATGCCCACTTTCGACTCCAGAGCTCCTTCATCCTGGTTCCCACAGCCGACATGTCATCCTCCACTGCAGAGATGCGGTGCTCTGCTTCCGTGTTGTGCTCCGTGTTGCCTTCTAATTTTGCAAAGATGATGTTCAAAGTGGTGGTGAACTCCTTAACGTCCTATCCATAAGAGCTAAAATCTTCTCAGTGACACATTGGGAAATATCTGCAGCCACAGTGTCAGAGCTGCTAGCAAGGACCTCGTGCTGCTGAGCTACCTGGTTAGCTTCTTTGCTAGTTAGCATATTCTTCCTTGTTGTCTCTTCAGCTGGTTTATTAGCAAAAGATTTGGCTGTCTTAGGGTTGGACATGATGTCGGGTTGCTATAAGATAAGCTTACAGCTGTTTAGTTTAGATAAAAATACATAAATAAGCTAAATTGGCTCGAGAGAAATGGGAGCCTAGCAACAAGCATCCGCTCAGGGTCACTGCATCACGTGACTCCTCAGAATTGAAGTTTAACTTGCTGAACATTTCCAACAGTTTTTGAAATTGGAGACATGATAACACTTTTACATGAGCTGTATTTATTTAACTGTAACACTGGAACTGTTGGATACCTGGAACACCAGGTGATCACATTATTTATTCCCAATACATTAAGGGAGACTATTCTGAAATCACTCATAGTAAAGCTGATAACAGCTTGACAATCTGTGAGAGAGCGTTCCAAGTAAACCTCCATGAATTTACAAAAAGTTACTGAAAAATCTGACATGGGTGGGTAATTGTGTGTTTTTGTTTGTTTTTATTGATCTGGATAGCACTTTGAGCTTCTTTTAGTATGAAGGGTGCTTTATAAATGAAGTTGATTGATTAATTATCTATTCATTTAACCCAACAACCAATAGATGAGAGATATTGCTGTGGGAGTTGAACTAAGGAGGTTAAACAAGGCTTGAGAATAATTTTTATTTCATAAAAAGAAGGGGAAAAGCATGTCAATTAAATAGGTTTCTACGATGCACAACACAGACAATCACAAAAAATTTCTGTTTTTTTAATTCATATTTAAACACTGACATCACTGAGGAGATCAAGTGGATCCATCCAGCTTCACTGAAGGCTTTGAAAGTGACGCAGAAACGTTTGACCATCACAACCACTTGGTGTCGCTGTTGGGAGTCTTGTGATATCAAAGACTGATGATGGAGCTGGGACTGATTTTCTCTGGTTGTCAACATTTAAAAACACTTAAATTCATATAAAAATGATTTCTTCATATTCAATAATGATTAACAGTTATTGATTAATTCTTTAAGTTAAAAAACAAACAAACAAAACTTAAACCTGCTTCTAACACTCATACATAACCCAAAAATTATGTTCTGTCACCTGTAGGACTCTGAGTTTAGGTTGATCATTTTGCTATTTGAGTTTTGAACGTTTGATTATTTTCTAGTGTTACTCTCAGTTAGACTTTCAGGTCTCTGATGTTCCTTCATCTGCTCAGTGACATTTTCAGCATTTGGCGATCTTTTTAGTATAAATATTTTTATACTTTTTAGACAAATGCAGATATATTTGACCTCTCGTTCTAATGAACAAGCATTTCTAAAACAACAGGCACAGGGAAGTTTTAAGCTTTGATTCGCAGAGGCTGCGGAAAAAGATGTGGTGTTTTGAGATGAAGCTCTTAATGTGAGAATCTGTGACAGTAAGAAAGACATGAAACATGGAGGAGGAAAAGCTCTCAAACATGAAGAGAGCCCCTAGAGGTCAGTGATGGTAACATTAGTGTCACCATGTTAGAAGGTGAACCTCGTCTTAATTTTCTTGCAGCCAAAACTGTAATGGATTAAGCTAAGATTTAAGTATTATGTTTTTTAAAATGATATTGTGAGTCAGGGGGAAACACAAACAATAGGAACCAGTTCTGGAGCAAAGCTGGAGAGATTGATGGGTTAGTGCAAAAACTTCTTTGTTTAATTTCTTATGTTTAATGTTTAAGTTTTTCTATGAAAAACTAAAAAGTAAAAGTAAACATGAGGATATTGATTCAATAAGTTTACTGTTCTAGATGACTGTAGTTCAGTAGAAACATGAGAAAAATAACTTGTGGCTTTGAAGAGGTTCCTGACCTGTGCGATAGTTATACAGGTGCTCCCTCTAGTGGTGCAGAAAAGATGTTTCACACAATTCAATTCAATACAACCAAGAACTTACTTTCTAAAGATGTTTACGTTTCAGACAATTTCTATTTTAAAACTGGTTTAACGGTTTGTTTTGTGTGTTTAAAAGTAATAAAAGAATCAAACATAGCCATTTGCTTCTTATTTATTATCATAGAGCAGAAGAAAAGTGGATACATGCAGCAAACCCTCACCAAATAAAATTTATGCACAATCAACTGAATTACATTAAAGCTAGAGGAAATCATGTCAACCTTTGGTTGATTTCAATTTAATGATTGCATTTTATTTTAGTAAAAAGCAACTCATCATTTTTTGCTGGATGTTTGACCAGCAGATTTACTTGGCAGGACGGATTTTCAGACATAACCAGGTCACAGGAGAAGGAGCGAGTATGTAAAGCCGAGTTGATTTAAAACTTTAAATCCATAAGTTGGGAATTGAAGCTGAGAAGGAGATCAAATTAAAACAGCTCGATGTGGAAGCTCTGAGACTTTCACTAAGTCACCTCTAGGTTCATCTGTTCATTTATTATTTTCTCCAATGTCAGTTATGAGGTGTCAGGATTCCTAGATAATGTTTGTACTTTTAATCTTAAAAACCTTTCCTATTGTTTTATCTTCAATATTCAGATATACACAATTTATGATGTAAAACTTTCCAGTTGCAATGAAGGCTTAGAACATCTAAAGTTTATATTTGCACTGATGAGATCAAGAACAAAATATTTTTCCAAACATTTGCAGCTTAATTATGAAATTTTGCACGAAATATTAACAGAAACTGGAGATTTGGTCCAATTATATGTTCAAAGGGCTCATTATACCAACATATTCCATAGTTTTCAATTAGTTATTTGTTGAAAGATGTTCATTGCTTTCAATTAGTATTAATGCAAATAAAACCATAAAAGATATTTAAATTCTGGCACATATCAGCTTGGGAAAAATACAAATGTGGGTTTGAGGCCCAGCTGGTTCATTCATGGATACATTTTTCAAGTTTTACCTGGGAAAACCTACTCAGCAAAGTTATTAAAATGCATGAAGAGGTTTTGAAAGAATGATCCATATCCAGTTCTTGCTACTTAACCACAAGATTTTCAACCCAAAACTTAAAAAGCAAACTGACGACTTTCTGCAGTTCTTGTTTAGCTTCCTGATTGTTTTCTGATAAAACTCCAATTAAACTTAATTTCCTTCTCTGAGCTAACATCAGAAACACTTTATGTTTTCTGTGAGTGACAAAAACAGATAATCAAATAGACAAAGGTTCACACTGACAGAATTGAGCATAAAATTATTGAGAATCATGGAAGATCTAGATTTTTCAATTAATTGCATTCAACCAAGAGGTTTGATTCTAAAAATGTTTCCATTTGGCCCAATTTCTGTTTTAAAACTGGCTTATTTTAAGTTTTACATGTAAAACAATCCAGACACACAAACATTGCTGCTTGCTTCTTATTTATTATCACAGAGCAGGAGAGAAACTGATTACAGTAGCAAAATATCACCAAAGATTTAAAGCACAATCAACTGGATTATATTTAGATGTAATAATATCAACCTTTGACTCGTGTTTGAAGCCAAAAGTTGATGATTGATTACAAGAAAAAGCAACTCATTATTTTTGCTGGATGTTTGACCTGCAGATTTACTTGGCAGGACGAATCTTCATACTGATGCTCTTCAGGGAGTAATCAGCTTCCTTCCAGTGAGCCCATTCCACTCCAATAGCAAAGAGAGTCTTGTCAGCCCCCCAGCGATAAACCCCATTAGGATTAGCATAGTGACAAGCATTGTACCAGAAAGCACCCAGAAAGGATTTGGCACAGTTGCCGTCCCACTTGTCCTGGTCTTTGTCAAAGGTGGTAAATTTCTGTTCATTGTGAATGGCAAGGCTGTCTCCTGCAGAAATCATTAGGGGACACAATACTATATGAATAAAAAGACATTGAGTTGAAAACTTAAATAATGAAAAAAATCCTGTCAGACAAAAATAAAATAGTAATTTTATATATATATAAAAAAATACTGGTTTTGTAAAAAGTTCTTTATGTTTTGTGAAATACATCATAAGAAGTTCTGTTAATCTCTTACTAGGCTATTATCATGATATCAATTAAATTTACTTTGATCAGGTTTTTTGCTGTGACCTGCCAACATCAATCTGTTTGCTTCAGAACCATACGAACAAACTCTGGGTATAGATATCACTGACACAACACATTTAATCCAATGGAAGTGGTTTCTTATGAATCCTGAATGGTCTAACTACAGCAAATTAGCTTTATTAATAATATTGTAGATGTTATACATATGTAATAACACATCCATCCATCCTGTCTAGTAACGTTAGGATGAGGTTTTCTCATGACTCACCAGCGCCCCCTTTGTTGTTGAAACCACTCACATGCAGCATGTAACCGTCACACTCAGCATCAACTTTAAATGAGGAGTAAAGGGCAAACTTTTTGTTTCCTTCAAAGTCCTCCATGTCGACCATCAGCTCATGGTTCTGAAGTCGTGTCAACTCATGGATGTTATCAAGACCTGCACAGACATGAAAACCATTAAAATTGGATTTTTACTGAGACTTTCACACACTAAGTACTTAGTTGGGTCTCCTTCTGCTCAGGTTACTGCAGCAATGCAGAGTGGCATGGAGTCAATCAGTCTGTGGCTTTGCTCAGGTGATATGAGAGCCCAGATTTTTCTGATAGTGACCTTCAGCTCTTCTGAATTGTTGGGTCTTCACTATTGTGTCTTCCTCTTCATGATACCCCAGAGATTTTCTATGACGTTAAGGTCAGGTGAGTTTGCTGGCCAATTAAGATCAGGTAAACCCTGATCCTTAAACCAGGTACTTTGGCTCTGTGTGCAGGTCCCAAGTCCTGTTTGAAAATTAAATCTGCTTCTCCATGAAGTTGGTCAGCAGCTGGAAGTGCCCTAAAACTTCCTGGCAGATGTCTGTGTTGACCTTGGACCTCTATGTGTGATGGTTCTTGAAGCACTGACTCCAGTTTTACTCCACTCTATATTTCTAAATGGGTTTTGTTTCACAATGCCCTCCAGGTTGTGGTTATCCTGATATATTCTAATTTTCTGAAATAGTGAATTTGTAGTTTTCATTATTTGTCAGCACAGGGGCGGAGCTATGGGGGGCTGGGGAGGCAGCAGCCCCTAGGGAGGGCCAGGATGGGAGGCAGAAAATGACTTCAGAGATCCAAGTCTGTATCACGTCTGATGAGAGCTGAGGTGGGCACTCTCCTGTTGAGTACGGTGCATATAGATTATATAAAGGAGTCATCCAGTAGATCATATAGTAGGCTGCCGCCGCCATTGTTGACTCATGGTTGCTAAAAACTTTACAAGACCGACTGATTTTAGTGACAAATTGTAAAACATTGAATAAAATGTTGTGCGACATGACTGGCTTTATTTTCACTCTTACATTTAACCTTATGACATACAAATTTATAAGTTGATTGCCGATATTGTCTCCAAGTGTATTCTGGGTAAAACACGTTACTAACCACCCACAACGTCAGTCAGATACTTATGAACAGATTGTAAAGTAGGTAGATTGGAGTATTTTTACAACAAATATGAGTGGCTTTTATTAGTAATTTATAAAATCATGTTTTCATGAGATTATTATTTTGGGTATAAAGGGCCCAGTTATTAGCCCCGCCCCCCCGGCCCGACGCCACTGTGTCAGCAATAATCATCAACACTAAGAGAAGTAAACATTTGAAATATATCAGTCTGAGTGTAGAGAATGAATATAATACAAATGATACTTTTTGAATTGATTTATTGATTTAAATTAAAGAGATTTTCTATGACGTTAAGGTCAGGTGAGTTTGCTGGCCAATTAAGGTCAGGTAAACCCTGATCCTTAAACCAGGTACTTTGGCTCTGTGTGCAGGTCCCAAGTCCTGTTTGAAAATTAAATCTGCATCTCCATAAAGTTGGTCAGCAGCTGGAAGTGCCCTAAAACTTCCTGGCAGATGTCTGTGTTGACCTTGGACCTCTGTGTGTGATGGTTCTTGAAGCACTGACTCCAGTTTTACTCCACTCTACATTTCTAAATGGGTTTTGTTTCACAATGCCCTCCAGGTTGTGGTTATCCTGATTGCTTGTCCAGTTTTTTTCCACTACATCTTTTCTTCCCTTTCCTCTCTCTCTGTGAACACAAAGCTTCTTTATCAATGACATGTGTGTCTTTCCCTCTTGTGCACGGTGTCAAAGGTCATCTTTTGGACAACTTTCAGGTCAGCAGTCATCCCCATGATTGTATAACCTACAGATCTGGACTGAGAGACCATTAAAAAGCCTTTGCAGGTGTTAAATCAACAATTAGTTGATTAGTGTGTGGCACCAGGGCTCTGCAATATTCAACCTTTTCACAATATTGTAATTTTCTGAAATACTGAATTTGGAGTTTTCATTAGTTGTGAGTTATAATCATCAACACTAAGAGAAGTAAACATTTGAAATATATCAGTCTGAGTGTAGAGAATGAATATAATATACAAATGATACTTTTTGAATTGATTTACTGATTTAAATCAACTTTTTCACGATATTAAAAATTTTGACTTGCACCTGCACACCATCACTTAGCAACACAATAGTGAATAAGTGAGTCTAGAAAATAAACAGATGTTGACAAATGTAGCTATAATTATGTTATTATTGTCCTAATTAAATAAACAAACCACACATTGACTGTTCAGGTTTGTGTCTCACCCAGCCAGTACTCTCCAGCAGCGTTTCCAAAGCCTCTCTTGTACTCGGCCCAGGGCCTGTAGAAGTTTACAGAGCCGTCCATCCTCCTCTGGAAAACCTGGACAAACAAAGGAATCTGTTCAAAGAGTGAACTAATTTCTCACTTACACACTCAGGCTGAAAAGGAAGTGGGTTTTACCAACTCTGAATTGATATCAATAATCAATATTTAACATGACAACATTTACTAAGTCTTATTTTTAACAGGGAGGTGAAAAAGGAAAGAAAATAAAGACTCTTCTTTCAACAGGACTTGATGTTTGTTGGATGAAAACCTCCAGGAACCTTCAGATAAACCAAGTTGTTCTGCAATCAGAGTTCATGTTGAGTAGATGTGGACACTCACCGTCCAGCGTCCTCCCTCTGAGGTCATGTCACAGTAAGCCTTCACACAAACACACAGATTAATTGGGCTGCAGTAGATATAATATATAGTGGAACAATATATATTATTACTGTCTCAGTAACATGTGAACTTATAATTAAATAAAATTGCATCTCAATAAATAACTGCTTTAGTTGCAGGTGAAACAAACTGGAGCTTGAACTGAATCAACAACATATTAAACATCAAGAAATTAAGTTTCAAATATCCAGTTTAAGTAATGTGTGTGAAGACGAGTCACATTGAAGGCAGATTAACCTCCAGTCAGGTTTGGTGATGCACAGAACTCTAATCTGGATCTTCATTCTCATGAACAAACCAAACTTAAAGTTCACCTGAACAGCAGATGTAGATCCACTTGGATAGATGGTGTACACTCCACTGGGGAGTTTATTGTCCACATTGTAGAGGTCATTACAGTCAGCTGGCAGTTTGACCTCTGCACAGCTGACCAGCAGTGGAGCTAAGAGGAGGAGAACTGATGACAGCTAGAAGACATGGCAACTTCTGAGCATCAAAGAAACCCTGATTAACATCCATCTAGTCAGATTAACCCTGATTAACATCCATCTAGTCAGATTAAACCTGATTAACATCCATCTAGTCAGATTAACTGATTAACATCCATCTAGTCAGATTAACTGATTAACATCCATCTAGTCAGATTAAACCTGATTTACATCCATCTAGTCAGATTAAACCTGATTAACATCCATCTAGTCAGATTAAACCTGATTAACATCCATCTAGTCAGATTAATCCTGATTAACATCCATCTAGTCAGATTAACTGATTAACATCCATCTAGTCAGATTAAACCTGATTTACATCCATCTAGTCAGATTAACTGATTAACATCCATCTAGTCAGATTAATCCTGATTAACATCCATCTAGTCAGATTAATCCTGATTAACATCCATCTAGTCAGATTAACTGATTAACATCCATCTAGTCAGATTAATCCTGATTAACATCCATCTAGTCAGATTAAACCTGATTAACATCCATCTAGTCAGATTAAACCTGATTAACATCCATCTAGTCAGATTAATCCTGATTAACATCCATCTAGTCAGATTAATCCTGATTAACATCCATCTAGTCAGATTAAACCTGATTAACATCCATCTAGTCAGATTAAACCTGATCCCTGTTCCTTGTCCTGCATGTTGTGCTGCCAGATTTGCAGCCTCAGACTCGCAGACTAATGCTGGATTCTAATGGTTTCTGGTCGGTGGGACCCCACAATTTTTAAACAACTCATTTGATCAGTCCTGTTAAGAAATGTTATTTCCAGAACCAATGATATGCTGTGTTTGCATCCATCCAATGTTTAAATATGTTTAAAAACTCAAAGTCACTCAACATTTACCTAACTCTTTAAATAGTCAACAGGCTCACTAGAAGTTGTTTGATTGGTACATTTTTGACTACATTGTTAAATATGTTGTTTGTATTCATATTTTAATCATCATTGATGTTCCATAATTTGTACATTTTATGTACAATGTCTCTGTGCTGTTTCCATCTTGTTATTGATGAAATTTTGAATCTTAAAAAAATCTTTCCAGGTTAAAGTAAATAAAGATAGATTAAACCTGATCCCTGTTCATGTCTATCCTTGTCCTGTAAACTGTGCTGCCAGATTTGCAGCCTCAGACTGTCAGACTAATGGTTTTATCATTATGCAAGAGCTACAGTTCAACTCATTTGACCAATCCTGTTAAGGAATGTTTTTTCAAGAGCCAATTATATGCATGGAGTATTTAAACAAATGTAACATTTCAAATAATCCAAAACTCCAAGCCTCAAGGACCTGCGACTTTTAGCTGACCTACAATATTCATCTTCACAGTGATGATTGATTTACCCAAGAATCTTTACAGTTGAAAATACAAGCTTACCTTCATCCTTACTGTTGAACTGGATAAAACTGAAAACCTGGAGTCAGTGTGGATCACTGCTGAAATGTAATACAATAAAAATAAATAAAGTTTAGTGGTGAAAAACGGTTTAAATGAATTCATTCGTTCATCTCTCACCTGCAGCTGGAATGAACTTGATTCAAAACTTCTGCTTCTCCTCTGTGTCTCTGAATTTCAGTCACCGTTATTTATGCCTGCAAATGTGATGATGTGTCACTTCACCTGATTATCAGAAATCTAAATCAAACATCACCTAATGAAGAAAACCAGTTTGGCTCCATCAATTTGAAAATAAATACCGGATACAGGATGCAGGATCTGGGCTGAGCGTTTGTTCATATCTTCTCAAGGAAGATATAAACAAAGATTCATCACGACAGGCTTCCAAGAAATATTTGCTCTTTTCTCTCAGCTGTGGCATCAGGCCTTTAATTCAATGGACCAGCTTCTGTGTCCTGGTACCAGTCTGACCCAACTGTTTAAGCAGTGTAAATAAACTGGGATAGTTTAGAAACTATAAAAGCCTCTTCAGAATGTATTCAAGTTCAGGAATTTGAACATTGTACTACCTTAAGGTTTTGTTGTCAATATGCTGAAGGTGTGAGATAAAATCAAATTTGCTGTATTTACACAAATTAGGTTAGTAAGACCATAAAGTCTTCATAGTTTGTATAACTAAAACCAATAACTGATAACTGATTCCAGCTGCTCAAATGGAAAAACAAATCTACAAACATCAGTCTTGACGTGACAAAAGAGGTCGTTTCCTCCTCTTTGCTTCAAGCAAACACCAGATGCATGAACTTGCCTGAGGACTTTGTGACAACTGGGACTTATAAGTAAACACTAGTAATTGCAAGCAAAGCTGTAAAAGGGGAACATTGAAGTAAAAAAACAAAACAAAACAGAAAATTGTACGCTGTGATGCCTATCACATTACATGAGTAGATAATAAGGAAGAGAAACAGAAAACAAACAAAAAAAGCCAATGTCACATCATGTCAAATTATGTCTTCAATGGTCGCCAAACACAGACACATTTACAACCTGACAGAAACACAATCATAGCTAACTGGGTGATAAAAGAAAAGAATAAGAAAGATGGGTAGTAATACAAAAGGAGGATGTTCTTAGTTAAGACCTGGTGAGACTTTGTAGGATTCTGACCTCTCATCACAAGGTGCGTCAACTCTATAGGTAAATAACAAAGCACAGGAGCCCACTGATCAATGAAATGTTTCTCATTACCCTTAAGATGCACTAATCCTTTCATGACGGAGGACCCTAAATAACCACTGCGTGATAGTTGGTGGTTTATCCTTAATCTAATTAATTAAAATGCATTTTCTAGCCAACAGCAATAATTTGTCACAAAGTTTGAAGTGTGATTGTGTCAGAGTGACTGAATTTGACAGGAGGCCAAGAAGAAACAATCCTGGGTCTGATCATCTGATCTTTACATGAAACACTTCACTCAGCTCTTTAGAAATTGCACCCCAGAATCTTTTGATCAGTTTCTGAAATAATGGTAATAGGTTCCAACCTCTCTTCCACATTTATTGCATAAGAGAGCTTGTGATCCATCTTATTCAGTATAAAATGTGTTTCTTAGGGAGGGGGTAAATCCCTCACACTTCCCTCCCCTTCAGGAGACTCGCTGTGTACACAGCGAGACAAAAAGTCTGCAACTGTGTTCCCTTTTCCTGGAATGTAACCTATCTTGAACCGGTAAGGTTGAAGAGCCAGGAACCATCGTGTGATGCGACTGTTTGTGTCTTTCATGGCCTCCAACCATTTCAATGCACGATGGTCAGTCTCAAGGGTGAATTCTCGCCCCAGCAGATAATATCTGAGAGAGTCTATCGTCCATTTGATAGCCAGACACTCCAGTTCCACCGCCGAATATCTGGTCTCTCGCAGAAACAACTTCCTGCTAATGTAGGCGACTGGTTTCTTTTCCGCTCCTTCTCCCTGCAAAAGAACCCCACCAATTCCCCTGGCAGATGCATCAGTATGTACTATGAAGGGTAAAGAGAAGTTTGGGCTCTGAAGTACAGGTTCTTGACACAGTGCCTGCTTCAAATCCTGGAAGGCCCTCTCCTGTGCTTCTCCCCACACAATTCTTGTCTTTGATATCCCAGTGAGGTCAGAAAGAGTGGCTGCTCTAGCAGAAAAGTTCCTGATAAATCGACGATACCAACCTACCAGGCCCAAAACGGACCTGACTTGTCTTCTGGTTGTCGGTCTCTCTGTCGCTTTGATTGCCTCCATCTTGTCTTTCACTGGCTTTATGACTCCTCCACCCAGGATGTGACCTAAATATTGGAGTTCCTTCTTGGCCAATGCACATTTCTTGGGATGAATAGTCAGGCCAGCTTGCTTGATGGTCTGTAGCACCCGACCCAGATGAATTAGGTGTTCTTGCCACGAGTTGCTGTAAATGACAATATCGTCAAGGTAAGCTGCAGTAAATGATTCCATACCTGACAGTACCTTATTCATCAGTCTTTGAAAAGTGGCGGGTGCGCCATGAAGTCCAAAAGGCATCTTTGTAAACTGCCATAATCCCTGCGGGGTCCTAAAGGCAGTGAGAGGCTTAGCAGCATCCGTTAGAGGGACCTGCCAATATCCCTTGCACAGGTCTAAAGTACTTATATATTTAGCCTGGCCAACACATTCAATGAGGTCATCCAACCTGGGTAATAGGTAAGCATCAAAGTCTGATTGAGCATTTACCTTTCTAAAGTCAATGCAAAAACGGATACTCCCATCTTTCTTGATCACCAAAACCACTGGGTTGCTCCATTCGCTGGTGGATGATTCAATCACGCCCAGCTTCAACATGACCTCAATTTCTTCCTTTAATACAGGAGACATCTTCTCTGGGATCCGATACATTTGTTGTCGAATGGGAACACTGGACTTCAGACGAATATCGTGTTCCACCAAGTTTGTTGAACCTGGTTGTTCTTTGAAAAGATCTGAAGGAATAATGGCCGCCAACTCCTGTTGCTGGGTGAGAGAGAGATGAGAGAGATCAAGTGAAATAACAGAGTCTTTTACAGATGGCAGCTCACCCTCATCATCATCTTCCTCTTGCACTGCACGCACAAAACACTGCTGACTAAGGGGCGGAGCCCGGGATTTCCACTCCTTAAGCAGATTGATATGAAAGGTTTGCTTTGAATTCCTTCTCTCAGGCATCTCAATCTCATAGGTGGTAGCACTTAGCTTCTTCACAACAGTATATGGCCCCTGCCATTTTGCTAAAAGTTTATTGTCAGATGTTGGAAGTAGTAAAAGAACCTTCTGACCTGGTTTGAAGGATCTGCATCTGGCCGTTTTGTCATACCAGGTCTGTTGCTGCTGTTGAACCTTCTCCAGGTGCCTTCTGACGAGGCTGGTTGTCTCCTCCATCTTCTGTCTCATATTCAGAACGTAGTTGATGACATTGGTTGACTGATCCTTCTTGCCAACCCAGGACTCTTGAAGAACATCCAGAGGGCCCCTCAGCTGCCCTGCATATAGCTGGACTTCTGTTGAGGGTTGTATCGGAAGGTTTTTGGTCCCCGTCGTGCAGCCAGGAAGTTTTCAACAAGTTCTGCTGCTTCTTGTGCCGATGCTGGGCTCCTCTCTTTGACCCATACTCTGAGCTCCGGTGGCAGAGAACTGTAGAACTGCTCCAGGATGAGGATCTCCCCAATCTCATCCTTTCTCCTCTTCTGCGGCTGTATCCACTTTAGGTAAAGATCCTTCAGACGGTTGTAGAACTCTCGGGGGGTTTCATTCACACGAACATCTGGCTCTCTAAAGCGTTGTCGGTACACTTCTTCATTAATTTCATACTTTGTCAAGATGGCTGCTTTTACTTCACCATAGTCACAGGACTCCTCTGCAGCCATGGCCACATACGCTGCTCGGGCTCTGCCGGTGAGATGAGGTACCAACCTTACTGCCCAGTCCCTCTCAGGCCACTGGTATGCCATTGCTAATCTTTCAAAGGTTGTCAGGTACTGTTCAATGTCCTCACCCTCCTCAAACTTTGGAATGTCAGATTGAATCCAGGCTCTTTGTTTTGGCTCACCTCTAGATTTATGCCGAGAAGCCGGTTCTAAATCATCTTCCGAAGAGGAGCCTGCATGAGAGCAAGCTTCCGTTTGCTGCTTCTCCAAGTCATCTCTCAGATTTTTAACTTCAGCCTGTAACTGATGCCATCTCCTTTCTTGCTTACACTCTTCTTTGTCCCATCTGTCAACAAAGTCACTCTGGAACTGAAGACATTTTTCCAGCATGGCAGCAACATTTTTCATATCCACAGATGCTGCTTCATCACTGAACTGCCAAGTCTGCTGACCTGTAGCTCCATCCTGCTCCGCTTCCTCCACTGGATCCGCTTCTGCAGCCTTGAGGCCTCTTGTCTGCGGCTTTGGACCCATAATCAACCCTTATCTGGACATCAGCGTCGCATCCCACTCCTGACACCAAGTGTTAGTTATACGACTCAAGAGGAAAGAGACTGGAGTCAGCAGTTGTCGTGTACTCAATATATTTCTTTTCTTTTATCTTCTGTTTCATACCTTACAGTTCAGTTCCGTTCAGTTCAGCACAACACATTTGTCAAAACAACAAGAGGGGAAAAAAAACTCCCCCTTATCTCAACCACCTGGTTTTTAAAGGATGGGCTCCCATCCGGACTAATTAGAGGGGTGGAGCCATTTTCAGCTAAAACAAACAAACATGTGCACTAAACTATACCTAGAAAGTGTCTATCAAGTTACCATTAACTCAAACACAACTAAAAACAAAACTAGAAACAAACAATCTGGAATCCAGTCAAAATAGAAATGCATCTCTCCCTCTCTGAAAATTGATTTTCCCAATGAGGCTGATTGAAAACACCAAGTCCTTGTCAGCGTTGCTCATGGGCACGCTTCCACGGCAGCACAAGACCAGGTGACCTCAAAGAGATGAGAAAGATGATTAAAACAAATCAAACCACCTCCCAAAACAATACATTCACCCAAATAACCCAGAATATATAAAGAACATGCAAAACAGCACCTCTTAGGGAGGGGGTAAATCCCTCACAGTGTTATTTATAGGTGATGTAGTATTTTATACTGTCTCCCTGAGTGTTTTACATATAAAGGTGGAGTTAACTACATTAATGGGTTCTTGCCAGTCATCCTCGTTGTATACTGTGTCAAGGTCTGATTTTTGATTTTCTGTCATGGCCAAATGAATCTAGAAAATGTTCTCTCTATATCCGTAGTAACAAAGGGGTAACATTTGGAGGGGATATAGAAGTCGTGGGAAAATGTTCATTTCAATTAAACTTATATGCACCATAAATGATAAGGGAAGGTCAAGCCACCTCTATAAATCCCTCTTTATATTCCTAAGTGTTGGAGAGAAGTTAAGCTTTCATAGCTCTGTCAGATTAGGGGACACATTAAATCCAAGGTAAGTGCAACCATGTTGGGAACAACTGGAGGGAAGGTCCTGGACAGGAGCAATACCTAATAGCATTGCTTCTGATTTATCAAAATTGACTTTATAACTTGAGAAGGAACCAAACTCATGAATAGTGAACAAGATAGCTGGTATTGAGAAATCAGGTTTTGTTACAAATATCAGAATATCATCTGCGTATAACTCTATTTTATGGACTTTACCTCCAATCATCACGCCATGTACATTTTGCTGTGATCTAATAGCCACCACTAGGGGCTCCAGCAGGAGAGCAAACAGAAGCAGGGATAGAGGACAACCCTGTTGAGTTCCTCTATGTATTGTAAAAGATGGAAATTGAACACCATTAGTCATGGCACAGGCTGATGAAGAACTGCAAAGTATCTTGATCCATTTCAGAAAATTACCCCCTATCCCGAGTCTCTCCAAACATTAAATAAGTACTTCCACTCAATCCTATCAAATGCCTTTTCAGCATCCCACGATATAGCAAAGGCTCTACAATTCATTTGGCTTGAGTACTGCATTATGTTAAGTAATCTTCTCACATTTGGGAAGGATAGATGGTTTTGTATGAATCCAGTCTGATCTGGGTTTATTAAGAAAGTCGAAAGCTTCTCCAGTCTCGTTACAAGTAATTTAGAGAGCAGCTTACCATCTACCCCAATAAGACTATTAGGTCTATATGAGCCAGAGATGTCTGGTGGTTTATCTGTTTTAAGGATGAGGTTATGTTCACCAGGCTTAGTGTTGGTGGAAAGTCTCCACGCCCAAACAAATGTATAAACATGTCGGTAAGTGGTCCTACCACCAGGTGGCTCAGTTTCTTATAGACAGAAGCCGCCAGGTTTAGGAGCCTTTCCACCCTTAAGGGAGGTGATGGCTTCTCTGACTTCTAGCTGAGAAATTGGAGCACCTAAGATTTCTTGTTGTTCCTCTGTCAGGCGAGGGAGAGTCAGTCCACTTAATAATTTTGTTAATTAAACATTGGATGAATTGTGTTCAGATGAATACAGTTTTTGATAGAATTCCCTCGTAACCCTATTAATGTCTGTTGTTTTGTGATGTCTGTCTCGGTTATTGTCTTGTAATGATGAAATTGTGTTCGCTTCCATTCTGCCTTTTGTTAGCATTGCTACTAACCAGCCAGGTTTATTCCCTGATTGTTATAATCTGTGTTTAGCAAAGAAAATGATAGATTCTGACTCTCCAGGTGTCAAATAGCTTTAAGTCTTGGCAAAACTCTTGCAATCTCAGATTTTTTCTTGAGGTTGCAGTAGATCTGGGAGGAGACTGGTCAACACATCGGTCATGGATGCATTTAAAATCCCCTCACAATACAATATATGGTGTGTGTACTGATGCAATATTCAAGAAAAGTTTTGGGGAGAATGTAGCCTCATATATATTTGGACCATATATGCAACCTATTAAAATGTGTTCTCAATAAAGATAACCTGAGACAAGAACATATCGACCATCATTGTCGCTCATGGTTTTCTCCAATCTAAAGGGAAGACTCCAGTGGATTAGTATGGCAGCTCCACTACTCTTAAAGTTATGTGACGAGTAAAGGCCACCCAATTCCTCTGAGGTTTAAGGTGCTCATTGTCGGTTAAGTGGGTTTCAGACAATAATGCTATTTTTGTGTTTTCCTTTTTCAAGAATGTTAGGATATTTTGTCTTTTTATCACATTATTTATTCCCATTACATTAAAGGAGACTATTCTGAAATCACTCACAGTAAAGCTGATAACAGCTTGACAATCTGTGAGAGAGCGTTCCAAGTAGACCTCCATGAATTTATAAAAAAGTTACTGAAAAATCTGACATGGGTGGGTAATTGTGTGTTTTTGTTTGTTTTTATTGATCTGGATAGCACTTTGAGCTTCTTTTAGTATGAAGGGTGCTTTATAAATGAAATTGATTGATTAATTATCCATTCATTTAACCCAACAACCAATAGATGAGAGGTATTACTGTGGGAGTTGAACTAAGGAGGTTAAACAAGGCTTGAGAATAATTTTTATTTCATAAAAAGAAGGGGAAAAAGCATGTCAATTAAATAGGTTTCTACGATGCACAATCACAAAAAAAATCTGTTTTTTTAATTCATATTTAAAAACTGACATCACTGAGGAGATCAAGTGGATCCATTCAGCTTCACTGAAGGCTTTGAAAGTGACGCAGAAACATTTGACCATCACAACCACTTGGTGTCGCTGTTGGGAGTCTTGTGATATCAAAGACTGATGATGGAGCTGGGACTGATTTTCTCTGGTTGTCAACATTTAAAAACACTTAAATTCATGTAAAAATGATTTCTTCATATTCAATAATGATTAACAGTTATTGATTAATTCTTTAAGTTAAAAAACAAACAAACAAAACGTAAACCTGCTTCTAGCACTCATACATAACCCAAAAATTATGTTCTGTCACCTCTAGGACTTTGATTTAGGTTGATCATTTTGCTATTTGAGTTTTGAACGTTTGATTATTTTCTAGTGTTACTCTCAGTTAGATTTTCAGGTCTCTGATGTTCCTTCATCTGCTCAGTGACATTTTAAGCATTTGGCGATCTTTTTAGTATAAATATTTTTATACTTTTTAGACAAATGCAGATATATTTGACCTCTCGTTCTAATGAACAAGCATTTCTAAAACAACAGGCACAGGGAAGTTTTAAGCTTTGATTCGCAGAGGCTGCGGAAAAAGATGTGGTGTTTTGAGATGAAGCTCTTAATGTGAGAATCTGTGACAGTAAGAAAGACATGAAACATGGAGGAGGAAAAGCTCTCAAAGATGAAGAGAGCCCCTAGAGGTCAGTGATGGTAACATTAGTGTCACCATGTTAGAAGGTGAACCTCGTCTTAATTTTCTTGCAGCCAAAACTGTAATGGATTAAGCTAAGATTTAAGTATTATGTTTTTTAAAATGATATTGTGAGTCAGGGGGAAACACAAACAATAGGAACCAGTTCTGGAGCAAAGCTGGAGAGATTGATGGGTTAGTGCAAAAACTTCTTTGTTTAATTTCTTATGTTTAATGTTTAAGTTTTTCTATGAAAAACTAAAAAGTAAAAGTAAACATGAGGATATTGATTCAATAAGTTTACTGTTCTAGATGACTGTAGTTCAGTAGAAACATGAGAAAAATAACTTGTGGCTTTGAAGAGGTTCCTGACCTGTGCGATAGTTATACAGGTGCTCCCTCTAGTGGTGCAGAAAAGATGTTTCACACAATTCAATTCAATACAACCAAGAACTTACTTTCTAAAGATGTTTATGTTTCAATTTCTATTTTAAAACTGGTTTACCGGTTTGTTTTGTGTGTGTTTAAAAGTAATAAAAGAATCAAACATAGCCATTTGCTTCTTATTTATTATTATAGAGCAGAAGAAAAGTGGATACATGCAGCAAACCCTCACCAAATAAAATTTATGCACAATCAACTGAATTACATTAAAGCTAGAGGAAATCATGTCAACCTTTGGTTGATTTCAATCTAATGATTGAATTTTATTTTAGTAAAAAGCAACTCATCATTTTTTGCTGGATGTTTGACCAGCAGATTTACTTGGCAGGACGGATTTTCAGACATAACCAGGTCACAGGAGAAGGAGCGAGTATGTAAAGCCGAGTTGATTTAAAACTTTAAATCCATAAGTTGGGAATTGAAGCTGAGAAGGAGATCAAATTAAAACAGCTCGATGTGGAAGCTCTGAGACTTTCACTAAGTCACCTCTAGGTTCATCTGTTCATTTATTATTTTCTCCAATGTCAGTTATGAGGTGTCAGGATTCCTAGATAATGTTTGTACTTTTAATCTTAAAAACCTTTCCTATTGTTTGATCTTAAATATTCAGATATACACAATTTATGATGTAAAACTTTCCAGTTGCAATGAAGGCTTAGAACATCTAAAGTTTATATTTGCACTGATGAGATCAAGAACAAAATATTTTTCCAAACATTTGCAGCTTAATTATGAAATATTGCACAAAATATTAACAGAAACTGGAGATTTGGTCCAATTATATGTTCAAAGGGCTCATTATACCAACATATTCCATAGTTTTCAATTAGTTATTTGTTGAAAGATGTTCACTGCTTTCAATTAGTATTAATGCAAATAAAACCATAAAAGATATTTAAATTCTGGCACATATCAGCTTGGGAAAAACACAAATGTGGGTTTGAGGCCCAGCTGGTTCATTCATGGATACATTTTTCAACTTTTACCTGGGAAAACCTACTCAGCAAAGTTATTAAAATGCATGAAGAGTTTTTGAAAGAATGACCCAAATCCAGTTCTTGCTACTTAACCACAAGAATTTCAACCCAAAACTTAAAAAGCAAACTAACGACTTTCTGCAGTTCTTGTTTAGCTTCCTGATTGTTTTCTGATAAAACTCCAATTAAACTTAATTTATTTCTCTGAGTAACATCAGATACACTTTATGTTTTCTGGGAGTGACAAAAACAGATAATCAAATAGACATAAAGGTTCACACTGACAGAATTGAGCATAAAATGATTTAGAATCATGGAAGATCTAGATTTTTCAATTAACTGCATTCAACCAAGAGGTTTGATTCTAAAAATGTTTCCATTTGGCCCAATCTCTGTTTTAAAACTGGCTTATTTTAAGTTTTACATGTAAAACAATCCAGACACACAAACATTGCTGCTTGCTTCTTATTTATTATCACAGAGCAGGAGAGAAACTGATTACAGTAGCAAACTATCACCAAAGATTTAAAGCACAATCAACTGGATTATATTTAGATGTAATAATATCAACCTTTGACTCGTGTTTGAAGCCAAAAGTTGATGATTGATTACAAGAAAAAGCAACTCATTATTTTTGCTGGATGTTTGACCTGCAGATTTACTTGGCAGGACGAATCTTCATGCTGAAGCTCTTCAGGGAGTAATCATGTCCCTTCCAGTGATACCATTCCACTCCAACAGCATAGAGAGTCTTGTCAGCCCCCCAGCGATAAACCCCATTAGGGTTTGCATGGTGACAATCATTGTACCAGAAAGCACCCAGATATTTTTTGGCACAGTTGTTTTCGTTCCACTTGTCCTGGTCTTTGTCAAAGGTGGTAAATTTCTGTTCATTGTGAATGGCAAGGCTGTCTCCTGCAGAAATCATTACAGGACATGAAAACTATATGAATAAAAAGACATTGAGTTGAAAACTTAAATAATGAAAAAAAAATTGTCATCAGACAAAAATAAAATTGTAATTTTTATATATTAAAAAAAATACTGGTTTTGTAATAAGTTCTTTATGTTTTGTGAAATAAATCATAAGAAGTTATGTTAATCTCTTACTAGGCTATTAGCAGTGAGATCAATTAAATTTACTTTGATCAGGTTTTTTGCTGTGAACTGCCAACATCAATCTGTTTGCTTCAGAACCATAAGAACAAACTCTGGGTATAGATATCACTGACACAACACATTTAATCCAATGGAAGTGGTTTCTTATGAACCCTGAATGGTCTAACTACAGCAAATTAGCTTTATTATTATTATAGATGTTATACATATGTAATAACACATCCATCCATCCTGTCTAGTAACCTTAGGATGAGGTTTTCTCATGACTCACCAGCGCCCCCTTTGTTGTTGAAACCACTCACATGCAGCATGTAACCGTCACACTCAGCATCAACTTTAAATGAGGAGTAAAGGGCAAACTTTTTGTTTCCTTCAAAGTCCTCCATGTCGACCATCAGCTCATGGTTCTGAAGTCGTGTCAACTCATGGATGTTATCAAGACCTGCACAGACATGAAAACCATTAAAATTGGATTTTTACTGAGACTTTCACACACTAAGTACTTAGTTGGGTCTCCTTCTGCTCAGGTTACTGCAGCAATGCAGAGTGGCATGGAGTCGATCAGTCTGTGGCTTTGCTCAGGTGATATGAGAGCCCAGATTTTTCTGATAGTGACCTTCAGCTCTTCTGAATTGTTGGGTCTTCACTATTGTGTCTTCCTCTTCATGATACCCCAGAGATTTTCTATGACGTTAAGGTCAGGTGAGTTTGCTGGCCAATTAAGATCAGGTAAACCCTGATCCTTAAACCAGGTACTTTGGCTCTGTGTGCAGGTCCAAAGTCCTGTTTGAAAATTAAATCTGCATCTCCATGAAGTTGGTCAGCAGCTGGAAGTGCCCTAAAACTTCCTGGCAGATGTCTGTGTTGACCTTGGACCTCTGTGTGTGATGGTTCTTGAAGCACTGACTCCAGTTTTACTCCACTCTACATTTATAAATGGGTTTTGTTTCACAATGCCCTCCAGGTTGTGGTTATCCTGATATATTCTAATTTTCTGAAATACTGAATTTGTAGCTTTCATTGTTTGTCGGCGCAGGGGCGGAGCTATGGGGGGTTGGGGGGGCAGCAGCCCCTAGGGAGGGCCAGGATGGGAGGCAGAAAATGACTTCAGAGATCCAAGTCTGTATCACGTCTGATGAGAGCTGAGGTGGGCACTCTCCTGTTGAGTACGGTGCATATAGATTATATAAAGAAGTCATCCAGTAGATCATATAGTAGGCTGCCGCCGCCATTGTTGACTCATGGTTGCTAAAAACTTTACAAGACCGACTGATTTTAGTGACAAAGTGGGTGTAAAATATTGAATAAAATGTTGTGCTACATGACTGGCTTTATTTTCACTCTTACATTTAACCTTATGACATACAAATTTATAAGTTGATTGCCGATATTGTCTCCAAGTGTATTCTGGGTAAAACACGTTACTAACCTTTATTTTCACTCTTACATTTAACCTTATGACATACAAATTTATAAGTTGATTGCCGATATTGTCTCCAAGTGGTATTCTTGGGTAAAACACTTTACTAACCATCCACAACGTCGTCATGAGTTTATTATTTTGGGTATAAAGGGCCCAGTTATTAGCCCCGCCCCCCCGGCCCGACGCCACTGTGTCAGCAATAATCATCAACACTAAGAGAAGTAAACATTTGAAATATATCAGTCTGAGTGTAGAGAATGAATATAATATACAAATGATACTTTTTGAATTCAATTACTGATTTAAATCAACTTTTTCACGATATTCAAACTTTTTGACTTGCACCTGCACACCATCACTTAGCAACACAATAGTGAGGAAGTGAGTCTAGAAAATAAACAGATGTTGACAAATGTAGCTATAATTATGTTATTATTGTCCTAATTAAATAAACCAACCACACATTGACTGTTCAGGTTTGTGTCTCACCCAGCCAGTACTCTCCAGCAGCGTTTCCAAAGCCTCTCTTGTACTCGGCCCAGTTTCTATAGAAGTTTACGGAGCCGTCCATCCTCCTCTGGAAAACCTGGACAAACAAAGGAATCTGTTCAAGGAGTGAACTAATTTCTCACTTACACATTCAGGCTGAAAAGGAAGTGGGTTTTACCAACTCTGAATTGATATCAATAATCAATATTTAACATGACAACATTTACTAAGTCTTATTTTTAACAGGGTGGTGAAAAGGAAAGAAAATAAAGACTCTTCTTTCAACAGGACTTGATGTTTGTTGGATGAAAACCTCCAGGAACCTTCAGATAAACCAAGTTGTTCTGCAATCAGAGTTCATGTTGAGTAGATGCGGACACTCACCGTCCAGCGTCCTCCCTCTGAGGTCATGTCACAGTAAGCCTTCACACAAACACACAGATTAATTGGGCTGCAGTAGATATAATATATAGTGGAACAATATATATTATTACTGTCTCAGTAACATGTGAACTTATAATTAAATAAAATTGCATCTCAATAAATAACTGCTTTAGTTGCAGGTGAAACAAACTGGAGCTTGAACTGAATCAACAACATATTAAACATCAAGAAATTAAGTTTCAAATATCCAGTTTAAGTAATGTGTGTGAAGACGAGTCACATTGAAGGCAGATTAACCTCCAGTCAGGTTTGGTGATGCACAGAACTCTAATCTGGATCTTCATTCTCATGAACAAACCAAACTTAAAGTTCACCTGAACAGCAGATGTAGATCCACTTGGATAGATGGTGTACACTCCACTGGGGAGTTTATTGTCCACTTTGTAGAGGTCATTACAGTCAGCTGGCAGTTTGACCTCTGCACAGCTGACCAGCAGTGGAGCCAAGAGGAGGAGAACTGATGACAGCTAGAAGACAGAACATGGCAACTTCTGAGCATCAAAGAAACCCTGATTAACATCCATCTAGTCAGATTAACCCTGATTAACATCCATCTAGTCAGATTAAACCTGATTAACATCCATCTAGTCAGATTAACTGATTAACATCCATCTAGTCAGATTAACTGATTAACATCCATCTAGTCAGATTAAACCTGATTTACATCCATCTAGTCAGATTAATTTATTAACATCCATCTAGTCAGATTAAACCTGATTAACATCCATCTAGTCAGATTAATCCTGATTAACATCCATCTAGTCAGATTAACTGATTAACATCCATCTAGTCAGATTAACTTATTAACATCCATCTAGTCACATTAACTCTGATGAACATCCATCTAGTCAGATTAAACCTGATTAACATCCATCTAGTCAGATTAACTGATTAACATCCACCTAGTCAGATTAACTTATTAACATCCATCTAGTCAGATTAAACCTGGTTAACATCCATCTAGTCAGATTAACTCTGATTAACATGCATCTAGTCAGATTAAACCTGATTAACATCCATCTAGTCAGATTAACTGATTAACATCCACCTAGTCAGATTAACTTATTAACATCCATCTAGTCAGATTAAACCTGGTTAACATCCATCTAGTCAGATTAACTCTGATTAACATGCATCTAGTCAGATTAAACCTGATTAACATCCATCTAGTCAGATTAACTGATTAACATCCACCTAGTCAGATTAACTTATTAACATCCATCTAGTCAGATTAAACCTGGTTAACATCCATCTAGTCAGATTAACTCTGATTAACATGCATCTAGTCAGATTAAACCTGATTAACATCCACCTAGTCAGATTAACTTATTAACATCCATCTAGTCAGATTAAACCTGGTTAACATCCATCTAGTCAGATTAACTCTGATTAACATGCATCTAGTCAGATTAAACCTGATTAACATCCATCTAGTCAGATTAACTGATTAACATCCACCTAGTCAGATTAACTTATTAACATCCATCTAGTCAGATTAAACCTGGTTAACATCCATCTAGTCAGATTAACTCTGATTAACATGCATCTAGTCAGATTAAACCTGATTAACATCCATCTAGTCAGATTAACCCTGATCCCTGTTCCTTGTCCTGCATGTTGTGCTGCCAGATTTGCAGCCTCAGACTCTCAGACTAATGCTGGATTCTAATGGTTTCTGGTCGGTGGGACCCCACAATTTTTTAACAACTCATTTGATCAGTCCTGTTAAGAAATGTTATTTCCAGAACCAATGATATGCTGTGTTTGCATTCATCCAATGTTTCAGTATGTTTAAAAAGTCAAACTCACAAATACCTAACATTTTAAATAGTCAACAGACTCACTAGAAGTTCTTTGATTGGTAAATTTTTGTCTACATTGTTAAATATGTTGTTTGTATTCATATTTTAATCATCACTGATGTTCCATAATTGGGGCATGCCATAGCAATGCATAGGGAGAGCAGTGACTGACCTGCGAAGCAGGTCAGTCACTGCCTCCATGCATTGCATGGCAGGCACCTATTGTTCTACACCCAATATAATGTCTGTTTATTATTATTATAACAACTTCTTCCATTACCGTTAATGCGGCTCGTACCGCTGCGTGCCCACCCACAAAAATGGTATCAAAACGTGCGGCTTGATCCCGGCATTGGAGCTATTATTTTTATTGGGGATCGGACTTATGACGGCGACGTAAAAAGCGAAAAACGAGCAAAATTTCCAACTGCCGAACCTTCGACGAATCTTAGAGTGTAACTGAAACCAACTGCCGCTTTTTAGAGTGAGAAAAAGAGTGGATTTTTGACCCCAAAATAATTTTGAAATCGCTCTCATGGGTGCAAAAATTGGTCTATCGGTCTGAAACTCGGTCATGACATTGATACGCATGCCTGCTCCGGTAAAATGTCTTCGAAATTTCTCTAGGGCTGACGGTTTTCTGTCAAGGTGCTTCAGAGCAAAATCAAGTGACAGGGTACCTTCAGGCACTCCACCATTCATTTTCAGACTTTTCTGAAAAATTTCTGAGCTCAGCGCACACCATTTTTCTCTCATCACTGCAATTACTGTGATTGAGCTACAGATATGAATCGCGGTAATAGATGAGATGAGAAATAGCCCTCTCATATGCTTCAAACGGTTTTTGGATCGGACTTACGGAACCCGAACGGGAAGCAGTCGTTCGGACTGCTTTTTCCATTCAAACTGACTGGGTGTCTCATAAAGATAGATAAGTCTGACACACACAGGGCACTTTCATCACTATAGCAACAGAATGCAGAGGAAGGCTGGCAGCTGGTTTGGACTACAAAGACTCTGTAGTTCTAAATATGGCGGAACACTTTAATACAGAGGGCAGAGCAGGAGGTCAGAACTACAACATGGCGGAACACTCAATTATTACAGAGGAGGAGTTGGCTGGTATTATAAACAACTTGTGCTTTGAGCATTATATAACTGATTTAACCTGATCACTATTACACATGAAATTAGTGTGGCAATTTCAAATGAAGCTTATTGAAAATTTTCAAAATAAAAGCCTTGACAATTTTTACATCATGTAATTGCTCTTTTTACATACATTTCTGCAAAAAGTTCTGAGCTCAGCGCACACCATTTTTCTCTCATCACTGCAATTACTGTGAATGAGCTACAGATATGAATCGCGGTACTAAATGAGACGACAAATAGCCCTCTCATTTGCTTCAAACGGTTTTCGAATACGTATCACGGTTCCCGAATGGAAAGGAGTTGTTCGGACAGCTTTTTGGAGTGAAACTGGCTGGCTCAAACACATAGAATTGTTTCTCCCCCTGTCTGGAGAAACACAGGGGGAGGCTTGATCACTATAGCAACAGAACACAGACAAAAGCCAAACTGCTCCTTAGGACTACAAAAACACCATCTTTGTAGTTCTAAACACGATGGAACACTTTACTACAGAGGCCTGAGCAGAAGGTCGGAAGGTCAACATGGTGGAACCCTCAATCATTACAAAGGAGGGCTGAGCTGGCAGTTAAGAAGTACATAATGGTGGAACTCTGACTTATTACAGAAAGAAGGTGAGCAGAATGTTATAACTACAGACAGGGCAGAATGTTCTGGGCTTTATATATAAACTGGTTTAACCCAACCACTGTTAGACATGGGATTAGTGTGGCCATTTAAAATGAAGCTTACTGAAAATTTCAAAATAAAAGCCTGAATATTCCTCTCAGGCCTTTATTATGTTTTTCTCTCAGGTTAGTGCAGAGACAACTACAGATTTAAATCGTGGTTCCATCGGAGACAAGAAATTGCCCTCTTATATGCTTCAAAAAGTTTTCGGATTGCTCTTATGGATGCTGAACAGTAAGCCGCTTTGATCAGAAAAACTAACTGCTTCAAAGAGTTGCTGCACTCCTCTCATGCTAGTGCAACGCCGTAGGCGTTGCAATAATATTAAGCTTTTTTCGCATTTTTTTTCCTCAGGATAGTTAGGATAGTTAATGTTGTGCACAAGATTGTGCACAACATTAGCACAAACTTTAGCATTTTACTACCCCCACTAGTGCACTGCCTTGCGCAGCAAGGCAGTGCACATCCTAACATCCTAACATCCTACATGAATATTAGTCTTCACGCTAATATTAGCATTTTGGCTTATGCATTAATTTCAACATACTGAATGGTACAGGTGCAGTTTAGTCAACATGTTTCTGACTCACCATAGGTTATTGACTACATTGAAGCTTTCTTTAGCATTAATGCTAATTTTTTGCATTAGAACGCTTGATTAAAAAGCGACGGGCACACTTTGGCATGCCCCTTAAAATTTCTGCGGAATTTTCTAGTTTGTACATTTTTATGTACAATGTCTCTGTGCTGTTTCCATCTTGTTATTGATGAAATTTTAAATCTTAATAAAATCTTTCCAGGTTAAAGTAAATAAAGATAGATAAATCATTGTTCATTTTTCCTACATTATACATCATTAAATTAATAATTCAGTTACAGATATTTTTATAGTGCATGGTACAGGCTTACCTTCATCTTTACTGTTGATCTGGATAAAATTGATCAAAACTGATGAAAATCTGGAGTCAGTATGGATCACTACTGAACTGCAATACAATGAAATTCCCTGTCAATGTAAAATAAATAGAGAAACTTTAATGGTCAAAGACAGTTGTAAATGAATTCATTCGTCCATCTCTCACCTGCAGCTGCGATGAACTTGATTCCAAACTTCTGCTTCTCGTCTGTATCTCCGACGTTAAGACACCGTTATTTATACCTGCTGAATGTGCTGACGTGTCGCCTCACCTGATTATCAGAAACCTAAATCAATCATCACCTAATGAAAATAGACTTTGGCTTCATCATTTTACAAAGCAAATACTGGATACAGGATCTGGACGAACGTGTGACTGAAAGGGAACACCAATGCTTCCAAAGAAGATATGAAGGAACAACTTTTATTACAGGCTTCTAAAAACATTGTATCTTTCCTCGTAGACATATTTACTCAGTGTTGTTATCAGACCTTTTAGTCAATACATCTGTATCCTGGTAGAAATCTGACCCAACACCAACACGCCATACACAAGCAAAACGTTGGCCAGCTTCCTGTTGGGGATTGAATTAGGATTGATTATATCTAATGTGGTTCTGATCGACTGGATCAGCATTCAGCCGATCAGACATCTTACTGTTGCATGCCATTATGTCCGACTTCGTTACACTGCTAAACTCACAGTATCCATCAAAAAGTGTCAGTACTGGAACACATAGACACAAAATGAAGATATATGTGATAAAAATAAATAAATAAAATTGTACAAAACTATTACTAATCAATTCTCTCTTTCACAGCATCTGGAGGTTTATTGATAGTTTCTAAGTCTTTTATATGCAGTATATTATATCTAACTTGCTCATTCATTGCATGGATAATTTTGGACAAATATTGTGTATCATCCTTTACATATACTAACAACAGTCCGAACTGGTCCCTACCCTCTGGTTCACCAGGGTGAAGCCCAACGCTCATGTATGTTGGGGGGCAAAAACCTTCAGGTATGTTCTTGGCCCCCTAACAAGATAGGGGGGAAAATTATGCCCACTCCTCTCACCAGGGGCAACTCTAGAGTAAAAGAGTGTCCAACCCTGTAAAGGAGACTTGTCCAGAACCAGAACCATGTGTTGAGGTGAGACTGACTATTTTCAGCTGGAACTTCTCAACCTTATAAAACAGCTCAGGCTCCTTCCCCAACAGAAACTCAGTATTTAACCCTTGTGTGTGCGAGGACTGAGGAACGTAGAGGACTGTTGGAAAATGATACAAGTTTTACGTGTGTGGGGTCGGTTGGACCCCATTTCTGGACACAAGGGTTAAAATGTAAATTTTACATCAGAACATAAAAAAAAATCAGTAGAGAAATATGAGTTTAATCTATGGTGTATTAATTACCTGCCTAAAGGTTGTTAATTTGAGTATTTGCTTTCGACCTGGAAAAAAAAAAAAACATGTTCAGAGCCCATACAGATGACTGTATATCCAAACAGCTTAAAGTTAGGTTGTCAATGTGTGGAGTGATTCAATATACCTACAATAGCTTTAAAGGTGTAAAAACCAAATACATAAACCATCTTCAGACACACATCTCTCTTACTTCTTTATGTGGATCCAAGGCAATGAACATCAAATTGTGGGACAGGAGAACATTTCTTCCTCATTGCTCTAAGCAAACACCATGTGCAGGAAGCTGGCGGAGGATGGTATTACAACTGGAAACTATAAACCAAAAATCAATCAGCCCATGACAGCTTTTTCGAAGGGCTTTTATTTTTTTAACTGTAGCAGCAGAACTCATAAGTAAACACTTTTGTTTGCCTAAGTAACTGAAAACAAAGGTGTAAGATGGAAATATCCCAAAGATTTTATTGAAGATTTCCTTTCTGAACTTTTGATAATTAGTCTCAATTGCACAAAAAATGCCTAATAAAATGTTACATTATTATAACTGGAGATGTAGCTTCCATGGTTTTGGACGGTTGAATGGATGGATGGTAGCCACCTCACCTCACCTCACCCCACCTCACCTCACCTCACCTCACCTCACCTCACCTCACCTCACCTCACCTCACCTCACCCCTCCTCACCTCTCCTCACCTCACCTCACCTCACCCCTCCTCACCTCTCCTCACCTCACCCCTCCTGACATCACCTCACCTCACCTCACCTCACCTCACCTCACCTAAAATTCATCCTTAGCAGAACCAGTTAAATTAAGGTTTTGCAACCACTTAATATTTTCTGAAAGTCAAAACATATTTCTGCAGCTCTACCATCAGCTTTGTTGCAAAGATTTGCCCTTACAAGAGCGTTTAATATTCGAGAGTTTAAGAAAGTATGTAAAATCTGAAATTGTTGATGATCTGAATACAAGGGCTTTCCTCGATTAGTTATTTGAATACAAATGTGTTGTTTAAATATATTTAATTATATTAACAAAATAATTAAATATATAATATAATATGAAACCCAATTTTATTACATTATTACATAATGCAGTGTAACAAGCCCCATCCAACACACAAACATCACCCCAAACATAGAAGCCATAATTCTCCTTTGAACAAAAATAAGGAAAGCGAATTCTACCTGCAGGAACTTGGCAGTGTAATAACTAAAAACCACAATGCTTAAGTCAAACAGTCCCATGACAGGTTATTAGAAAAGTGATGACACTTTTACACAAGCAGTATTTATTTAACTGTGACGCTGGAACACCTATGGGTGTCAGATGATATGGAACCATCTGATGGTAACATTCCACTATTTTTTTAAGCTTAACTTCCTGAACATTTGATCATGAATATAAATGATGTAATTAACTCTGAATAAACTCCCAACTAGTAAAACTAGTGAGGATTAGATCCATAATAATAAATAATACTTAGATATTAATATCAATATTAATTAGATATTAATACTTATTTGTTTGTAGCTTCATTCAACAACAGTAAAAATAGTTCCTCACAAATGACCACATTTTCTTTAAACCTCAAATTTAAACATCTATCCACTTTTGAATTGCAATTATTATAAAATAGTTATTCCTAACAAAATAAAATACAAAATCAATTAGCCAGCAAAAATAGAAATAACCAATGCTTCTTAAATCTTGACCCCAAAAGGCTCGTTACTTTAAGCATTTTTATCTAGGATGTAGAATCTATTATCATTATCTATTAATCTAAGTCAGCAGTCAATAGATGAGAGACACTAATGTGAAAGTTATACTATGAGGGTTAGCCAATCACAACAATTCCTGCTTTTTTTATTCATATTTAAAAACCGACATCACTGATTAGACCAAGTGGATCCATTCAGCTTCACTGTTGGCTTTGAAAGTGACGCAGAAACATTTGACCATCACAACCACTTGGTGTCGCTGTTGGGAGTCTTGTGATATCAAAGACTGATGATGGAGCTGGGACTGATTTTTCCTGCTTGTTCAGATTTAAAAACACTTAAATTAATATAAAAAAAATGATTTCTTCATATCCAATAATAATTAAAAAATACATATTGATTAATTTTTTTAAAGAAAAAATAAAATAAACTTAAATCTGCTTTTAACATTTCTACACAATCTAAAAACTATTACATTCTGTCATCATCTGTAGGTCTTTGAGTTTAGTTTGGTCATTTTGGTATTTCTGAGTTTTGAATGTTTGGTTATTTTTTAGTGTTACTCCCTCAGTTGGGTTCTCAGCTCTCTGATGTTCCTCAGCTGACCTTCATCTGATCACTTAGTCACATATTAAGCATTTGGTGATCAAATCCTTTGATCAGTCTATACTTCTTAGACTAAGGCCTATGCATAATATGCAGATATATTTGATCTCATTCCAAGGAACAACCACAGGGAAGTTTTAAGCTTCGATTCTCAAAGGGTAAAGATCATTACAGATCAAAGCTGAGGGAAAAGATGAAGCTCTCAATGTGAGAATCTGCAACACATCTGAGCTGTGACAGTAGAAAAGACATGAAACATGGAGGAGGAAAAGCTCTCAAACATGAAGAGAGCCCCTAGAGGTCAGTGATGGTAACATTAGTGTCATCATGTTAGAAGGTGAACTTCATCTACATTTTCTTGCAGCTTTTACTGTTAGATTCAGCTTGGAAAAGCTAAGACTAAAATATTAACTCATTAAAAACTATATTGTGAGTCTGGGGGAAACACAAACAACAGAAACCAGTTCTGCAGCAAAGTGGGAAAGAATGATGGATTAGTGCACAAACTTGTTTGCTCAAAATGTTTTAGTGTTTAAGTTTTTCTATGATTTAATAAGTTTACTGTTCTAGATGACTGTAGTTCAGTAGAAACATGAGCAAAAATAACTTGTTGCTTTGAAGAGGTTCCTGACCTGTGCAGTAGTTATACATGTGCTCCCTCTAGTGGTACAAAAAAGATGTTTCACACAACTAAGTTCAATACAACCAAGAACCTAAAAATGTTTTCTTTTGCAACAATTTCTGTTTTAAAATTGGTTTAAGGTTTATTTGTGTGTTTATTTAAAAAGAAATCAAACACATAGCCATTTGCTTCTTACTGTCAAAGAGCAAAAGAAAAGTGGATTACATGTAGCAAACCCTCACCACAAATTTTTAAACACAATCAACTGAAATATTTTAAAGATAGAGGTAATCATGTCAACTTTTGATTGATTTCAATCTAATATATATATATATATATATATATATATATATATATATATATATATATATATATATATATATATATATATATATATATATATATATATATGAATAAAAAAATTCCATTCTCACCCTCTGTGGATGGTCTCTCTCTCTCTCTCTCTCTCTCTCTCTCTCTCTCTCTCTCTCTCTCTCTCTCTCTCTCTCTCTCTCTCTTTCATCCTCTGAGCTCGGGTCCTCTACCAGAGGCCTGGGAGCTTGAGGGTTCTGCGCAGTATCTTGGCTGTGCCTAGAACTGCACATTTCTGGACTGAGATGTCTGATGTTGTTCAAATAAAATTTATGCACAATCAACTGAATTACATTAAAGCTAAAGGGAATCATGTCAACCTTTGGTTGATTTCAATCTAATGATTACATTTTATTTTGGTAAAAAGCAACTCATCATTTTTTGCTGGATGTTTGACCAGCAGATTTACTTGGCAGGACGGATTTTCAGACATAACCAGGTCACAGGAGAAGGAGCGAGTATGTAAAGCCGAGTTGATTTAAAACTTTAAATCCATAAGTTGGGAATTGAAGCTGAGAAGGAGATCAAATTAAAACAGCTCGATGTGGAAGCTCTGAGACTTTCACTAAGTCACCTCTAGGTTCATCTTTCATTTATTATTTTCTCCAATGTCAGTTATGAGGTGTCCAGATTCCTAGATAATGTTTGTACTTTTAATCTTAAAAACCTTTCCTATTGTTTTATCTTCAATATTCAGATATACACAATTTATGATGTAAAACTTTCCAGTTGCAATGAAGGCTTAGAACATCTAAAGTTTATATTTGCACTGATGAGATCAAGAACAAAATATTTTTCCAAACATTTGCAGCTTAATTATGAAATACTGCACAAAATATTAACAGAAACTGGAGATTTGGTCCAATTATATGTTCAAAGGGCTCATTATACCAACATATTCCATAGTTTTCAATTAGTTATTTGTTGAAAGATGTTCATTGCTTTCAATTAGTATTAATGCAAATAAAACCATGAAAGATATTTAAATCCTGGCACATATCAGCTTGGGAAAAATACAAATGTGGGTTTGAGGCCCAGCTGGTTCATTCATGGATACATTTTTCAACTTTTACCTGGGAAAACCTACTCAGCAAAGTTATTAAAATGCATGAAGAGTTTTTGAAAGAATGACCCATATCCAGTTCTTGCTACTTAACCACAAGATTTTCAACCCAAAACTTAAAAAGCAAACTGACGACTTTCTGCAGTTCTTGTTTAGCTTCCTGATTGTTTTCTGATAAAACTCCAATTAAACTTAATTTCTTTCTCTGAGCCAACATCAGATACACTTTATTTTTTCTGGGAGTGACAAAAACAGATAAATAGACATAAAGGTTCACACTGACAGAATTGAGCATAAAATGATTTAGAATCATGGAAGATCTAGATTTTTCAATTAACTGCATTCAACCAAGAGGTTTGATTCTAAAAATGTTTCCATTTGGCCCAATCTCTGTTTTAAAACTGGCTTATTTTAAGTTTTACATTGTAACATAACCACTATGTTTGTTTTTTTCTATATAAAATACATTTAAGAGAAAATGTAACGGTGATTTGGATAACAGTTGCTGTTATTTCTGTATAAAAATTATTCCATATTTCCACTTGTAAAACTGATTTTTTGGGCAGGTCATGCTGATTTTAGGTGTGACTGAGATTTGGCGTATAAAAGGGGGCGTGTGCGTCGGCGCGGGGCGGCGCAATCAGAGAGGAAGACGCTCACCGTCAGTCCGTGCAGCGGGAGACTTGATGTGATTTAAAAGTTTGGATAAGTGATCGATCAAAGGAAAATAAGATAACAGCAATCAGAAGTCGCCCCAGCGCCACGGATCGTGCGCTGTCGGATGCTAAATTGGAGCTTGTACTCAGAAACTGCCGCCAGCTGCAAGTGGACGCCAATTTGCCGGAGGACGCCGACGGTGCGAGAAGACGCCACCGGGGAGGGAAAGGAAAGATTTCCCGGTGAGATCTGGACTTTACTTTTCTTTTTGGGGATTTTTTGGTGGTACCACATTCTTATTTCTCATTTTGGGGGGCGGGGGTTGACGAGCTGGATTTCGTTTGGATTGGGGCTATGAATTAAAGCGGAGAAATTCTCCCCGCATATGGAACTCGATTGTGGACAATAATCACATTAAGAAAGGGACGGAAAAGTTTGGACATTTACATGGACTGAGTGAATTAAAGAGAAACTAACCTCATTTTTGAAGGATTTTTTGGGTTATTTGATCTGTATCAAACTAACTATTATTATTTCTTAGTTGGTGGTTCCTGTAATAAATCACTGTTGCTAAACATCAACAAAACTTATATTGGATGGTTGTTTTTTTTTTATTCTATTTCTCAATTAACCAGTGTAACGTATTTTCCCTGAGGCCTGTGACGAAACCCCCTTGCGTGTATTTGTAAGTTCCACTTTAAGTAGAAGTTGAATTTTACAAAATGGTGGCCAGAATGGGGACCAGGATTGTATAATCTCAGGTTTTGTGTTATATATGTTGACACAGTTAAAGAACATTTTGGTGTAGATTTTGAATTTATTTGTTTGAGTGGTTTTTCTGCTCAAGATGGATGACATAACATCTCAACCAGAACATGTTGATGAAAAAGATACTGATCAGGGTGAGGAAGAAAGGGAAGCAGGTCTTCTTGTAGATCAGGAAGAAGCGATTGACAACAGAGGAGGAGAAGCCTGGGTTACAAGGAGAAATCCTGTAGGTGAAATAACTTCTCTGATTAGCTCCCTTTATGTATCAGATAATGAAGTTGAAGACAGAGAGGATGATGAGGAAGAATATCTCACTATGTCAGACATTAAAGGCATTAGGGGTGATTTAACTAACATGGGGGTTAGGATTACATCACTGGAAGAAGATTTCCGGGCCTCTGTAGATAGTGCTTTGAATAGGGAGCAAAACATCAGGACATATATAGATAGGAATGTCGAGGCCATGGAGCAATGCATGAACACAGCTTTTAAGGAATTTGAAGCTAAGGTTGTAGACTGTTTGCTGCGACGAGATGAGAAGTGGAGGGCTGAAATAGAGAGGCTGAAGCGCGCTAGACTCTCTACAGCTATTCACGCTTTTGATAGTGTTAGACCAGGTCTCCCTGTGCCATCTGAGCATCTCTCCTCCACCATGAGACCTACTTTACCCGAAATCTCATCTCCACCTTTAGCCCTACCTGTACAAAGTCTACCACAAGGAAGTCTTGGACCTTCACACGCACCAAGGAAGGATCAAACTACTGCCTACATCACTCCAGGAATGGTTCCAGTTATGCCATCAATAAACAGTGGGATGACAGACTTTCCGGCATCAACCTCCCATTTGACCGTTCCTACATCAAGCAGAACACCTGTGATTTATTCCAAACCTCCCGTGCTCTTGGAGTTTCCCACATTTGAAGGTTCAGGAGAAGTTTCTGATGTTTTAAACTTCATTGATCAGTGTGAGACATATCTAACAGTAAGACCCCTGTCTGATCCTGAATTATTAGGAGCTTTAACAGCTGTCTTAAAAGGCTCTGCACGGAGTTGGTGGAGTGTGGCTAAAAACAAGATACACAACTGGCTTGAATTTAAGAACGCCTTTTGTGCTGCTTTTTTACCTCCAGACTACCTTTCAGAGGTAGAAGAGAAGTTAAGAGACATGGTCCAGTTGCCAGAACAATGTCTGAGAGACTTTGCCTTTGAGTATCAAGCACTGTGTCTAAGATGGAAGCCGGACATCAGTGAGGCAGAGCTTGTGAGGAGGATTTTAAACAATTGCAACCCGAAAATAGCAGGCTGTTTGAGGGGCACAGTCACATCCATGGATCAATTAATAAAGGTGGGGTCCCAGGTTGAAAAAGACTGTGCTGGTGTTAAAATCTACTGGGGGAAAGTGGATCAGCACAAAGCCAAAGAGAAAGGCCCAGCAAGAGGACAACCTAAGGGAAATCCCAGAAGGTCAACCAACTCTGTATCTGTTGTTCAGCGTGGCCCTGCATCCTCCCTCCTTCATGTTCCCATAGAGGTGCGCGACAGGATGTATAATGCTGTACTGGATACAGCCTGCACCTATTCCCTGATGAGAAATAGTCAGTGGAAAAGGATTGCTCGAGAAGGGGAGGTTTTGAAGCCAGCCGACAATCAACAGTTTGCACTTGCCAATGGCAAAACATATAGTGCTTTGGGGAAAGCCACAATCATTTATGGGTGGCATGGGATGATGTGGTCTTTAGAGACCTTTGTGGTGGAGGATAATAACCTCACCTTTCCCATCATCTTAGGTCTCGATTTTCTGACCAAAACTTCTGCTATTATTAACCTAGGCGACTACACATATGGGGTAAAAGGGCCAAAAGGTTATACCTTTTACCCTTTTTCATCTTCAGCTGTGGCCGCAACATCTGTGCCTGCTAGATTTTCTCCAATTCATCTGATCGTGGCTCTGCCCATGGAGGAGAACAAGGCATCAACCACAGAGTCATATCCTTGGATGACAAAGCAACCACCGGAAGTCCAGACGCTTTTAAAGGCCTGGCCATCTGTATGCTCAGATGCATTGGGTAGGACATCTGTGGAAGAACACAGAATAATGACCACAGATGAAATACCCATTCGCTGCAGAGCTTACCGGGTGTCTCCTTTCAAGCGGCAAATAATCAAAGAACAGATTGATGCAATGCTTAAAGATGATATTATAGAGCCATCACAGTCCTCCTGGGGGTCGCCTGTTGTCCTTGTTCCCAAACCAGACAAATCCTTTCGATTTTGTGTGGACTATAGAGCTTTGAACACCAAAACTCTTCAGGATGCCTATCCTATGCCCATCATCCATGAGTTGTTGGAGTCAATGTCTGGAGCAAAATTTTTCAGCACCCTGGATTTAAAGTCTGGCTATTGGCAGATGGCGGTGGCAGAGGACAGCAAAGCAAAAACTGCTGTTATTACCCCATTTGGACTTTATCAATTTAAGTGCATGCCATTTGGATTGAAAAATGCTGGAGCATCCTTTCAACGCTTAATGGAGAAGGTTTTAGGAGAGCTACGGGGAAAGATCTGCTGTGTGTACATCGATGATGTGATTGTCTTCTCAGCCTCTCCTGAGCAACACCTGAAGGACCTGGACACAGTATTTGCAAAGCTACACCACGCCAATTTGTCCCTCAATCTTAAAAAATGCAACTTTTTCCAGCAAGAACTCAAGTTTCTGGGACATATTGTGTCAGCGGAAGGTGTTCAAGTGGATCCAGAGAAAACCCACGCCATTACGGTTTATCCAACTCCAACTAACCATAAGACTCTCCAGAGATTCCTTGGGATGGTTGGTTGGTACCACAAGTTCATCTCACATTTTGCAGACATAGCTACGCCTCTTTATCAGCTGCTCAAAAAAGATGCAAGGTGGGAGTGGACAGGGGACTGTCAACGCGCTTTCATGACGCTGAAGAAAGCTTTGGTGGAGTCACCCATACTGGGGCAGCCAGATTTCGAGTTACCATTCGAAATTCATACAGATGCCAGTGATGTTGGTCTGGGGGCTGTCCTGGTCCAACCTATCCCTGATGGAGAAAAGGTCATTGCTTTTGCTTCAAGATCATTGAAAGGAGCAGAGCACAACTACTCCACCTCTGAGAAGGAATGTTTGGCGGTTGTTTGGGCCGTGGAAAAGTGGAGACATTTTGTAGAGGGTACAAAGTTCACCGTTTACACTGACCATGCTGCTTTAACCTGGGCATTCAATTGCCCCAGAACCAGTTCTAGGTTAACGCGCTGGGTGTTGAGGTTGCAAGACTTCAATTTTGAAGTACGATATAGAAAAGGAATGCACAATGTAGTGCCTGACGCGCTGTCCCGAGCGATGCCCACTGATTCAGCTGGACCAGCACATGTGGCCCTGAATTCTGCTAAAGCCATGTTAGGCTTACCCTTATCATTAGTAGAAATCAAGGAAGCTCAAGAAAAAGACTCAGACATCATGGATATGGTCCAAGGCCCGAGATACCGGAGACCTGACAGGATCCTCTTCGACAAAGTTCACGATCTCTGGTATAGGAAAACCCCACTAAAAGATGGCATGAAATACCAGCTGGTGGTTCCCAAGTCCTTGGTTCCTCAGTTTCTCCAGTACTTCCATGATCGTCCATTGAGTGGACATCTGGGCAGGCTAAAGACACTTCTCCGGCTGTTGGAGGTTGCATGGTGGCCGTCAGTCCGTAAGGATGTGTGGACTCATGTAAAGAACTGTGCAGTTTGTCAGAAGTACAAACCCGACAATCAAGCTCCAGCTGGTTTTCTGCAACCCACTCCTCTAACTGAACCCTGGGCAAAACTTGGGGTGGACTTGATGGGACCTTTTCCACACAGCAAAAAAGGAAATGTTTTCCTTTTTGTCGTGATCGACTACTTCACAAAGTGGGTGGAAATGTTTCCTATAAGAGACAGCAAGACACAGAAACTTATCACTATCCTCCGGGAGGAGATATTCACTCGCTTTGGCGTTCCACAAAGCCTGGTGTCTGATCGGGGGCCCCAGTTTACCAGTCAAGAGATGTCCAGTTTTTGTGCTGCGTGGGGGGTAAAACACCATTTTACCACCAGCTATCATCCCCAATCTAACTTGACTGAACGGGCTAACAGAACCATCAAAACAATGATAGCCTCATTTGTTGGACAACATCACAATCTATGGGACCAACATATCTGGGAGTTCCGTTTCGCCATCAATGGTGCTCAACATGAAACCACAGGGAAATCCCCTGCAGAGCTAATGTTGGGACGTCAACTTCAAGGGCCATTGGAAAGGATGATAGCCAAACCACCATCCCCGCAGCAAACTGTATATAAATTGTTGGAGCGACACAATGAGATGAAAGAAGAAGTCAAACGGAAAGTTGGGATAAGTCAAACCCGACAAGCCAAATACTATAATGCCCGGAGGAGGGGTGCACAGTTCCGGCCGGGAGATTTGGTCTGGGTAAGGTCTCACCCCCTTTCCAAAGCCATAGATAATTTTTCCGCAAAGCTAGCGCCAAAGTGGTCAGGACCAGCTACAGTGAGGAAACAGTTAGGCCCAGTAAATTATCAGCTCCAGTGGAAAGACCAGTGCCAGGAAACAGACACGGTTAATGTGGTTAACCTAAAGCCTTATTTTGGGGTTCAGCCTCCCTTGCCTCCGGCTGGGGGGGGGGGATTGTAACATAACCACTATGTTTGTTTTTTTCTATATAAAATACATTTAAGAGAAAATGTAACGGTGATTTGGATAACAGTTGCTGTTATTTCTGTATAAAAATTATTCCATATTTCCACTTGTAAAACTGATTTTTTGGGCAGGTCATGCTGATTTTAGGTGTGACTGAGATTTGGCGTATAAAAGGGGGCGTGTGCGTCGGCGCGGGGCGGCGCAATCAGAGAGGAAGACGCTCACCGTCAGTCCGTGCAGCGGGAGACTTGATGTGATTTAAAAGTTTGGATAAGTGATCGATCAAAGGAAAATAAGATAACAGCAATCAGAAGTCGCCCCAGCGCCACGGATCGTGCGCTGTCGGATGCTAAATTGGAGCTTGTACTCAGAAACTGCCGCCAGCTGCAAGTGGACGCCAATTTGCCGGAGGACGCCGACGGTGCGAGAAGACGCCACCGGGGAGGGAAAGGAAAGATTTCCCGGTGAGATCTGGACTTTACTTTTCTTTTTGGGGATTTTTTGGTGGTACCACATTCTTATTTCTCATTTTGGGGGGCGGGGGTTGACGAGCTGGATTTCGTTTGGATTGGGGCTATGAATTAAAGCGGAGAAATTCTCCCCGCATATGGAACTCGATTGTGGACAATAATCACATTAAGAAAGGGACGGAAAAGTTTGGACATTTACATGGACTGAGTGAATTAAAGAGAAACTAACCTCATTTTTGAAGGATTTTTTGGGTTATTTGATCTGTATCAAACTAACTATTATTATTTCTTAGTTGGTGGTTCCTGTAATAAATCACTGTTGCTAAACATCAACAAAACTTATATTGGATGGTTGTTTTTTTTTTATTCTATTTCTCAATTAACCAGTGTAACGTATTTTCCCTGAGGCCTGTGACGAAACCCCCTTGCGTGTATTTGTAAGTTCCACTTTAAGTAGAAGTTGAATTTTACAACATGTAAAACAATCCAGACACACAAACATTGCTGCTTGCTTCTTATTTATTATCACAGAGCAGGAGAGAAACTGATTACAGTAGCAAACTATCACCAAAAATTTAAAGCACAATCAACTGGATTATATTTAGATGTAATAATATCAACCTTTGACTCGTGTTTGAAGCTAAAATATGATGATTGATTACAAGAAAAAGCAACTCATTATTTTTGCTGGATGTTTGACCTGCAGATTTACTTGGCAGGACGAATCTTCATGCTGATGCTCTTCAGGGAGTAATTATGTCCCTTCCAGTATAACCAATCCACTCCAACAGCATAGAGAGTGGCATCAGCCCCCCAGCGATAAACCCCATTAGGGTTTACAGAGTGACAAGCATTGTACCAGAAAGCACCCAGAAAGGATTTGGCACAGTTGCCGTCCCAATTGTCCTGGTCTTTGTCAAAGGTGGTAAATTTCTGTCCGTTGTGAGAGGAAAGGCTGTCTCCTGGAGAAATCATACAGGATACTCAATGAATAAAAAGACATTGAGTTGAAAAACTTAAATATTGAAAAAAAACCTGTCATCAGACAAAAATAAAATTGTAATTTTTATATATTAAAAAAAATACTGGTTTTGTAAAAAGTTGTTTATGTTTTATGAAATAAATCATAAGAAGTTATGTTAACCTCTTACTAGGCTATTATCATGATATCAATTAAATTTACTTTGATCAGGTTTTTTGCTGTGAACTGCCAACATCAATCTGTTTGCTTCAGAACCATAAGAACAAACTCTGGGTATAGATATCACTGACACAACACATTTAATCCAATGGAAGTGGTTTCTTATGAATCCTGAATGGTCTAATTATGGCAAATTAGCTTTATTATTAATATTATAGATGTTATACATATGTAATAACACAGGAGTCCCTCAGGGATCCATGCTCAGTGCCTTGAATCCATCCATCCATCCATCCATCCATCCATCCATCCATCCATCCATCCATCCATCCATCCATCCATCCATCCAGTAATGTTAGGATGAGGTTTTCTCATGACTCACCAGCATCCCCTTTGTTGTTGAAACCACTCACATGCAGCATGTAACCGTCACACTCAGCATCAACTTTAAATGAGGAGTAAAGGGCAAACTTTTTGTTTCCTTCAAAGTCCTCCATGTCGACCATCAGCTCATGGTTCTGAAGTCGTGTCAACTCATGGATGTTATCAAGACCTGCACAGACATGAAAACCATTAAAATTGGATTTTTACTGAGACTTTCACACACTAAGTACTTAGTTGGGTCTCCTTCTGCTCAGGTTACTGCAGCAATGCAGAGTGGCATGGAGTCAATCAGTCTGTGTCTTTGCTCAGGTGATATGAGAGCCCAGATTTTTCTGATAGTGACCTTCAGCTCTTCTGAATTGTTGGGTCTTCACTATTGTGTCTTCCTCTTCATGATACCCCAGAGATTTTCTATGACGTTAAGGTCAGGTGAGTTTGCTGGCCAATTAAGATCAGGTAAACCCTGATCCTTAAACCAGGTACTTTGGCTCTGTGTGCAGGTCCCAAGTCCTGTTTGAAAATTAAATCTGCATCTCCATAAAGTTGGTCAGCAGCTGGAAGTGCCCTAAAACTTCCTGGCAGATGTCTGTGTTGACCTTGGACCTCTGTGTGTGATGGTTCTTGAAGCACTGACTCCAGTTTTACTCTACATTTCTAAATGGGTTTTGTTTCACAATGCCCTCCAGGTTGTGGTTATCCTGATATATTCTAATTTTCTGAAATACTGAATTTGTAGTTTTCATTATTTGTCAGCACAGGGGCGGAGCTATGGGGGGCTAGGGGGGTAGCAGCCCCTAGGGAGGGCCAGGATGGGAGGCAGAAAATGACTTCAGAGATCCAAGTCTGTATCACGTCTGATGAGAGCTGAGGTGGGCACTCTCCTGTTGAGTACGGTGCATATAGATTATATAAAGGAGTCCCCCAGTAGATCATATAGTAGGCTGCCGCCGCCATTGTTGACTCATGGTTGCTAAAAACTTTACAAGACCGATTGATTTTAGTGACAAAGTGGGTGTAAAATATTGAATAAAATGTTGTGCGACATGACTGGCTTTATTTTCACTCTTACATTTAACTTTATGACATACAAATTTATAAGTTGATTGCCAATATTGTCTCCAAGTGTATTCTGGGTAAAACACGTTACTAACCATCCACAACGTCAGTCAGATACTTATGAACAGATTGTAAAGTAGGTAGATTGGAGTATTTTTATGACAAATATGAGTGGCTTTTATTAGTATTTTATAAAATCATGTTTTCTTGGGTTTATTATTTTGGGTATAAAGGGCCCAGTTATTAGCCCCGCCCCCCCCGGCCCGACACCGACTTGTTCTGCCACTGTGTCAGCAATAATCATCAACACTAAGAGAAGTAAACATTTGAAATATATTAGTCTTAGTGTAGAGAATGAATATAATATACAAATGATACTTTTTGAATTCATTTACTGATTTAAATCAACTTTTTCACGATATTAAAAATTTTGACTTGCACCTGCACACCATCACTTAGCAACACAATAGTGAAGAAGTGAGTCTAGAAAATAAACAGATGTTGACAAATGTAGCTATGATTATGTTATTATTGTCCTAATTAAATAAACAAACCACACATTGACTGTTCAGGTTTGTGTCTCACCCAGCCAGTACTCTCCAGCAGCGTTTCCAAAGCCTCTCTTGTACTCGGCCCAGTTTCTATAGAAGTTTACGGAGCCGTCCATCCTCCTCTGGAAAACCTGGACAAACAAAGGAATCTGTTCAAGGAGTGAACTAATTTCTCACTTACACACTCAGGCTGAAAAGGAAGTGGGTTTTACCAACTCTGAATTGATATCAATGATCAATATTTAACATGACAACATTTACTAAGTCTTATTTTTAACAGGGAGGTGAAAAAGGAAAGAAAATAAAGACTCTTCTTTCAACAGGACTTGATGTTTGTTGGATGAAAACCTCCAGGAACCTTCAGATAAACCAAGTTGTTCTGCAATCAGAGTTCATGTTGAGTAGATGTGGACACTCACCGTCCAGCGTCCTCCCTCTGAGGTCATGTCACAGTAAGCCTTCACACAAACACACAGATTAATTGGGCTGCAGTAGATATAATATATAGTGGAACAATATATATTATTACTGTCTCAGTAACATGTGAACTTATAATTAAATAAAATTGCATCTCAATAAATAACTGCTTTAGTTGCAGGTGAAACAAACTGGAGCTTGAACTGAATCAACAACATATTAAACATCAAGAAATTAAGTTTCAAATATCCAGTTTAAGTAATGTGTGTGAAGACGAGTCACATTGAAGGCAGATTAACCTCCAGTCAGGTTTGGTGATGCACAGAACTCTAATCTGGATCTTCATTCTCATGAACAAACCAAACTTAAAGTTCACCTGAACAGCAGATGTAGATCCACTTGGATAGATGGTGTACACTCCACTGGGGAGATTATTGTCCACATTGTAGAGGTCATTACAGTCAGCTGGCAGTTTGACCTCTGCACAGCTGACCAGCAGTGGAGCCAAGAGGAGGAGAACTGATGACAGCTAGAAGACAGAACATGGCAACTTCTGAGCATCAGCCATCAAAGAACATCCATCTAGTCAGATTAACTGATTAACATCCATCTAGTCAGATTAACTGATTAACATCCATCTAGTCAGATTAACCCTGATCCCAGTTCCTTGTCCTGCATGTTGTGCTGCCAGATTTGCAGCCTCAGACTGTCAGACTAATGCTGGATTCTGTCTTAATAATGGTTTTATTTATTATGCAATAACTCCAGTTCAACTCATTTGACCAATCCTGTTCAGGAATGGTTTTTCCAGAGCCAATTATATGCAGGGAGTTTTTAAACAAATGGCTACTGTAACATTTCAAATAATCAAAGAGCAATGCAAATGTTTTTTTTTTGTTACATATTTTATTGAGCACTAATGTTTCATAATTTGTTAAAATTTTATCCTTAATGTCTCTGAGATTGTTCTTACTTGGATCACAAGTGGAAAACTCCAAGCCTCAAGGACCTGCGACTTTTAGCTGACCTACAATATTCATCTTCACAGTGATGATTGATTTACCCAAGAATCTTTACAGTTGAAAATACAAGCTTACCTTCATCCTTACTGTTGAACTGGATAAAACTGAAAACCTGGAGTCAGTGTTGATCGCTGCTGAAATGTAATACAATAAAAATAAATAAAGTTTAGTGGGTAAAAACAGTTTAAATGAATTTATTCGTTCACCCAATTCCTCTTAGGTTTAAGGTGCTCATTGTCGGTTAAGTGGGTTTCAGACAATAATGTCATTTTTGTGTTTTCCTTTTTCAAGAATATTAGGATATTTTGTCTTTTTATCACATTATTTATTCCCATTACATTAAGGGAGACTATTCTGAAATCACTCATAGTAAAGCTGATAACAGCTTGACAATCTGTGAGAGAGCGTTCCAAGTAAACCTCCATGAATTTACAAAAATGTACTGAAAAATCTGAAAAACTCTAATCCCCACACCCTCCTCCCCTCCACCTTGTGCGGTTCTGGGACATTGACCACAGTAAGAAAACTGGGGCACATGAAACCGAGAAGAGCCGTCGCCTAGAAAAGAAGACCAGACATCCTCCCTACAGCTAAACTCCCCCCAACAATTAGCCACATACCTTTGCAACAGAGTTCTGCACCGAGGAGAAAATAAAATCAAAAGGAGCGATTAGCCGGCTCTGCCTCCAGCCGGCCCAGAGCACAATATACAAGTGCGCGGTCGCTCAAGACATTATTTACGTGCTGCTTTCACAATAAAAGCGCACATCCGGTCTAACTAATCTCTCTCTCTCTCTCTCTCTCTCTCTCTCTCTCTCTCTCTCTCTCTCTCTCTCTCTCTCTCTCTCTCTCTCTATATATATATATATATATATATATATATATATATATATATATATTCTATCAGAAAGTGGCAACCAGATCTGATGTGAAATTTAAAAATAAAAGCCTATCAAAAAGCCATTTCTTTTATCTTTTTCCCCTAATTTGCCGTGCTCATTGCTGAAAAACTTTGTGTTTCCAGTGACTTCTCTCACTTCTGGATGACAGAGGGACACCTCTAGAAGACAACCAGAAAATATCAAACACATGTGATCTATAATTTCAAAATTAAATCCTTTTAAAATAATACATTTTTACTTTTGTATACAAAAATAAGTAGAAAATGTAAAGAGCTGCCTCACTCAATCATCTTTTTTATATACAGATTTTTCTATAATCTCCTATACATGTACTACTTATATACAAACCAGATTTCAAAACAGGTGTGACACTAAACAATTTGTGAATAAAAACTGAATGCAATGATGTGGAGGTGCCAAAATATAATATTTTATTTGTAATAGAACATAGATGGCAGATCAAAAGTTTAATCTGAGTAAATGTAACATTTTACAGGAGATATATGTTGAGTCAAAATTTCACAATGTCTATAAATCCCCAAAAAGTTGGGACAAGGCCATTTTTACCTCTCTGTGGCATCTCCCCTTCTTCTTAAAACACTCAGACGTCTGGGGACAGAGGAGACCAGTTTCTCAAGTTTAGAAATAGGAATGCTCTCCATTCATGTCTAATATGGGCCTCTAACTGTTCAATCGTCTTGGGCCTCTTTGTTGCTCCTTCCTCTTTATGATGCGCCAAATGTTCTCTATAGGTGAAAGATCTGGACTGCAGGCTGGACATTTCAGTACCTGGATCCTTCTCCTACCATGATGTTGTGATTGCTGCAGAATGTGGTCTGGCACTATGTTGTTGAAAAATGCAGGGTCTTCCCTGAAAGAGATGAAGTCTAGATGGGAGCATATGTTGTTCTAGAACCTGAACATAGTTCTCTGCTTTAATGGGGCCTTTCCAGACATGCAAGCTGCCCAGGCCACCAGCTCTCATGCAACCCCAGACCATCAGTGATGCAGCTTCTGAATGGAGCGTTGATATTGGGTTATCCTTGTCCTCTCTGGTCCGGATGACATGGCGTCCCAGTGGTCCATAAAGAACTTCAAATCGTGACTCACCTGACCACAGAACAGTCGTCCATTTTGCCTCACTCCATTTTAAATGAATCCTGGCCCAGTGCAAACGGCTGAGCTTGTGGAGCTGCTTAGAAATGGCTTCCTCTTTGCTCTGTAGAGTTTCAGCTGGCAGCGGCGGATGGCAGTGGATTGTATTCACTGGCGATGCTTTGTGGAAGTATTCCTGAGCCCATTCTGTTGTTTCCTTGACAGTGGCATTCCTGTTTGAGGTGCAGTGACATCTCCTCTGTCCCCAGACGTCTGGTACTGTGACTTTATCTTCAGTTTGTGGTTTGCTTTGCTGTGTAGTTTGACTCACTGTTTGTTCAATCTCTATTGTTTTCTGTTCCTTCACATTTTTAACTGCTTCTGCATAGCTTATGTTTTTAGTTGTTTTAATCTGTACGATTTCTTTTGCTCTCTTTCTTACTTCACATCCTCCAAACGTAACTCTATGATTCCCTCCACAGTTACAACATTTCTCTTGTGTTTCTTCTTTACACTCTTCTAATTTATGATCTTCTCCACATTTTGGACATCTCTGCTTCCCTTTACGAACTGCTGCTATGTGTCCATACCTTTGGCATTTGAAACACCGAAGTGGTGGAGGTACATAGGGTCTGACCTGGAAATTGAGGTGTCCTATTTTGATGTTTTTTGGCAACTCTTTTCCTTCAAACTCAATAAGGATTGACAAACTTCCAACTCTTTCTCCATTCACTGTTTTTGACAATCTCTTCAAGTTATTCACTTTTGCACCTACAACACTTCTCTTAACTTTATCCAGATCTTCATCTAGAGGTATCCCATAAATCACTCCTCTATTTTTTTTATTTTCTCCCATGATTTTCTTCTCCAGCACAGATCTTTTGCAAATATTATCCACATTTAAAGCCTTATTTTTTTGTTCTACATCTTTACATACTATCAATAGATTTCCGTCTCTCAAAATCTTAACCATTTCAACATCTCCAATTTTCTTTTTAATTTCTCTTGACACCCCAGTGGGGCTGATTTTATCCTGTTCCTCCTCGTTTTTCAGTTTTAATATTACTTTAAATTCCTCCCTCACAACCTTCCTCCTCACTATCCTTTCTTCTTCTGAGCTACTACCTTCCAGTTCCCGTTTACTGCCTTGGCTATCACCAATGCCCTTTCCTTCATCCATTTTATTTCTTCCACGACCTCTCTCCCTCCCTCTTCCCACTGACGTCCACCCTTCAAAATCTCCGTCTTTCTCATCTCCTACCTCTACGTCGCTCCAACATACAACTGTCCAGGTTCTCCACAAAGGCGTCAAACCGGATCAACCAAACAAAACCAACAGGTCAGCTGTCGAGCAAGTCTTCCCACTCCACTGTCCACGCTCTGGACTCTCACACACCTGTGGACCTGCACGGCACATCTCCTTGACAGCAGCAGTCATATCCTTGTCTGATGAAGACTGTTTGGCCTTCGTATGTGAGCGGAGCCTGCTTCCTGGCCGCCGCCAGGATCCTGGATGTATCTCTGGAGTGATGCAGCTTCCTGTTAGGTCTCGGCGGTCCGAGGCTCTGATGACGCCCTGCTTACACTCTAAGACGAGAAGAGATGGGAGCCATCTGTCAAAAAATGAGACTGGTTGTCGGCCTTCTGTGTCTTCGTTGAGTTTGTAAATCAAGATATTATTCCTACGGCTCCTTCCCTCCAAATCGGTACATTTCTCTGTCAGAATGCCCACTTTCGACTCCAGAGCTCCTTCACCCTGGTTCCCACAGCCGACATGTCATCCTCCACTGCAGAGATGCGGTGCTCTGCTTCCGTGTTGTGCTCCGTGTTGCCTTCTAATTTTGCAAAGATGTTGTTCAAAGTGGTGGTGAACTCCTTAACGTCCTATCCATAAGAGCTAAAATCTTCTCAGTGACACATTGGGAAATATCTGCAGCCACAGTGTCAGAGCTGCTAGCAAGCACCTCGTGCTGCTGAGCTACCTGGTTAGCTTCTTTGCTAGTTAGCATATTCTTCCTTGTTGGCTCTTCAGCTGGTTTATTAGCAAAAGATTTGGCTGTCTTAGGGTTGGACATGATGTCGGGTTGCTATAAGACAAGCTTACAGCTGTTTAGTTTAGATAAAAATACATAAATAAGCTAAATTGGCTCGAGAGAAATGGGAGCCTAGCAACAAGCATCCGCTCAGGGTCACTGCATCACGTGACTCCTCAGAATTGAAGTTTAACTTGCTGAACATTTCCAACAGTTTTTGAAATTGGAGACATGATAACACTTTTACATGAGCTGTATTTATTTAACTGTAACACTGGAACTGTTGGATACCTGGAACACCAGGTGATCACATTATTGATTCCCATTGCATTAAGGGAGACTATTCTGAAATCACTCATAGTAAAGCTGATAACAGCTTGACAATCTGTGAGAGAGCGTTCCAAGTAAACCTCCATGAATTTACAAAAAGTTACTGAAAAATCTGACATGGGTGGGTAATTGTGTGTTTTTGTTTGCTTTTATTGATCTGGATAGCACTTTGAGCTTCTTTTAGTATGAAGGGGGCTTTATAAATGAAGTTGATTGATTAATTATCCATTCATTTAACCCAACAACCAATAGATGAGAGATATTACTGTGGGAGTTGAACTAAGGAGGTTAAACAAGGCTTGAGAATAATTTTTATTTCATAAAAAGAAGGGGAAAAAGCATGTCAATTAAATAGGTTTCTACGATGCACAACACAGACAATCACAAAAAAATTCTGTTTTTTTAATTCATATTTAAACACTGACATCACTGAGGAGATCAAGTGGATCCATCCAGCTTCACTGAAGGCTTTGAAAGTGACGCAGAAACATTTGACCATCACAACCACTTGGTGTCGCTGTTGGGAGTCTTGTGATATCAAAGACTGATGATGGAGCTGGGACTGATTTTCTCTGGTTGTCAACATTTAAAAACACTTAAATTCATATAAAAATGATTTCTTCATATTCAATAATGATTAACAGTTATTGATTAATTCTTTAAGTTAAAAAACAAACAAACAAAACGTAAACCTGCTTGTAACACTCATAAGTTTTAAGCTTTGATTCGCAGAGGCTGCGGAAAAAGATGTGGTGTTTTGAGATGAAGCTCTTAATGTGAGAATCTGTGACAGTAAGAAAGACATGAAACATGGAGGAGGAAAAGCTCTCAAACATGAAGAGAGCCCCTAGAGGTCAGTGATGGTAACATCAGTGTCACCATGTTAGAAGGTGAACCTCGTCTTAATTTTCTTGCAGCCAAAACTGTAATGGATTAAGCTAAGATTTAAGTATTATGTTTTTTAAAATGATATTGTGAGTCAGGGGGAAACACAAACAATAGGAACCAGTTCTGGAGCAAAGCTGGAGAGATTGATGGGTTAGTGCAAAAACTTCTTTGTTTAATTTCTTATGTTTAATGTTTAAGTTTTTCTATGAAAAATTAAAAAGCAAAAGTAAACATGAGGATATTGATTTAATAAGTTTACTGTTCTAGATGACTGTAGTTCACTAGAAACATGAGAAAAATAACTTGTGGCTTTGAAGAGGTTCCTGACCTGTGCGATAGTTATACAGGTGCTCCCTCTAGTGGTGCAGAAAAGATGTTTCACACAATTCAATTCAATACAACCAAGAACTTACTTTCTAAAGATGTTTATGTTTCAATTTCTATTTTAAAACTGGTTTAACGGTTTGTTTTGTGTGTGTTTAAAAGTAATAAAAGAATCAAACATAGCCATTTGCTTCTTATTTATTATTATAGAGCAGAAGAAAAGTGGATACATGCAGCAAACCCTCACCAAATAAAATTTATGCACAATCAACTGAATTACATTAAAGCTAGAGGAAATCATGTCAACCTTTGGTTGATTTCAATCTAATGATTGCATTTTATTTTAGTAAAAAGCAACTCATCATTTTTTGCTTTGAGGTGGTCTCTCCTCACCACCTCAAACCACCACCTTATTAAACGTCCCAGTTAAACGTTGTTTAACTGGGACGTCATCATTTACATCATTAAAACGTAGGCAGTGAGAAAGAGGAATAAAAATAAATTAATAATAGATAAAAAGTAAAAGTAAAAACATCAAAGACATCAAAACCCACTCTAATCCTAATTTAGCCATAAGCAACTCTAAACAGGGTTTTAAGTTGAGATTTAAAGGCTACAGGGAGCCAGTGTAGGGACTTTAAAACTGGTGTTATGTCTCTATCTTCCTGGTTTTAGTCAGAACAGCAGCAGCAGCTTCTGGATCAGCTGCAGCTGTTTGATTGATTTATTATTCAGACCTGTGAAGACGCTGTTGCAGTAATCAATGCGGCTGAAGATAAATGCATGGAAACTGGAGATTTGGTCCAATTATTTGTTCAAAGGGCTCATTATACCAATATATTTCATACTTTTCAATTGGTTATTTATAAGACCGTTGAAAAATGTTCATTGTTTTTAATTAGTTTCATTTTCTGCTTTTAATGATTTTATTTTGCAAAAATAAAAATAGAATTGTTTTATACAACACAACAAGGCCTGTCACAATAAACAATAAATCAATTAATCGCCTGATAAATTAAAAGAAACTCAATCATTTTCATTTGTTTGATTTATATTTTTTCTCTTTTCTCTCATTTTACCAAAAACTGAATAATAAAAGTCTTCAGTCCGGTGTTTTGGTTGCAATTATCCCTTTATTTAATTTAATTTTGTTTACAGACATTTCATGATTTATTTTATTTGTTGATTCTGTTTGCTGCTTGCTTCTTATTTATTATCACAGAGCAGGAGAGAAACTGATTACAGTAGCAAACTATCACCAAAGATTTAAAGCACAATCAACTGGATTATATTTAGATGTAATAATATCAACTTTTGACTCGTGTTTAAGGTAAAATATGACGACTGATTACAAGAAAAAGCAACTCATCATTTTTTGCTGGATGTTTGACCTGCAGATTTACTTGGCAGGACGAATCTTCATGCTGATGCTCTTCAGGGAGTAATCATATCCCTTCCAGTGAAACCAATCCACTCCAACATTACGGAGAGTCTTGTCAGCCCCCCAGCGATAAACCCCATTAGGGTTTGTATGATGACAAGTATTGTACCAGAAAGCACCCAGAAAGGATTTCGCACAGTTGCTGCTCCACTTGTCCTGGTCTTTGTCAAAGGTGGTAAATTTCTGTCCGTTGTGAATGGCAAGGCTGTCTCCTGCAGAAATCATTACAGGACACGAAAACTATATGAATAAAAATAGACATTGAGTTGAAAACTTAAATAATGAAAAAAAAAACCTGTCATCAGACAAAAATAAGATTTTATTTTTCATATATCAAAAAAATACTGATTTTGTAAAAAGTTGTTTATGTGAAATAAATCATAAGAAGTTATGTTAATCTCTTACTAGGCTATTATAAATGAGATCAATTAAATTTACTTTGATCAGGTTTTTTGCTGTGAACTGCCAACATCAATCTGTTTGCTTCAGAACCATAAGAACAAACTCTGGGTATAGATATCACTGACACAACACATTTAATCCAATGGAAGTGGTTTCTTATGAACCCTGAATGGTCTAACTACAGCAAATTAGCTTTATTATTAATATTATAGATGTTATACATATGTAATAACACAGGAGTCCCTCAGGGATCCATCCATCCATCCATCCATCCATCCATCCATCCATCCATCCATCCATCCATCCATCCATCCATCCATCCATCCATCCATCCTGTAATGTTAGGATGAGGTTTTCTCATGACTCACCAGCGCCCCCTTTGTTGTTGAAACCACTCACATGCAGCATGTAACCGTCAAACTCAGCATCAACTCTAAATGAGGAGTAAAGGGCAAACTTTTTGTTTCCTTCAAAGTCCTCCATGTCGACCATCAGCTCATGGTTCTGAAGTCGTGTCAACTCATGGATGTTATCAAGACCTGCACAGACATGAAAACCATTAAAATTGGATTTTTACTGAGACTTTCACACACTAAGTACTTAGTTGGGTCTCCTTCTGCTCAGGTTACTGCAGCAATGCAGAGTGGCATGGAGTCGATCAGTCTGTGGCTTTGCTCAGGTGATATGAGAGCCCAGATTTTTCTGATAGTGACCTTCAGCTCTTCTGAATTGTTGGGTCTTCACTATTGTGTCTTCCTCTTCATGATACCCCAGAGATTTTCTATGACGTTAAGGTCAGGTGAGTTTGCTGGCCAATTAAGATCAGGTACACCCTGATCCTTAAACCAGGTACTTTGGCTCTGTGTGCAGGTCCCAAGTCCTGTTTGAAAATTAAATCTGCATCTCCATGAAGTTGGTCAGCAGCTGGAAGTGCCCTAAAACTTCCTGGCAGATGTCTGCGTTGACCTTGGACCTCTGTGTGTGATGGTTCTTGAAGCACTGACTCCAGTTTTACTCCACTCTACATTTCTAAATGGGTTTTGTTTCACAATGCCCTCCAGGTTGTGGTTATCCTGATTGCTTGTCCAGTTTTTTTCCACTCCATCTTTTCTTCCCTTTCCTCTCTCTCTGTGAACACAAAGCTTCTTTATCAATGACATGTGTGACTTTCCCTCTTGTGCACGGTGTCAAAGGTCATCTTTTGGACAACTTTCAGGTCAGCAGTCATCCCCATGATTGTATAACCTACAGATCTGGACTGAGAGACCATTAAAAAGCCTTTGCAGGTGTTTTGAGTTAATTAGTTGATTAGTGTGTGGCACCAGGGCTCTGCAATATTCAACCTTTTCACAAGTTTTCATTAGTTGTGAGTTATAATCATCAACACTAAGAGAAGTAAACATTTGAAATATATCAGTCTGAGTGTAGAGAATGAATATAATATACAAATGATATTTTTTGAATTGATTTACTGATTTAAATCAACTTTTTCACGATATTAAAAATTTTGACTTGCACCTGCACACCATCACTTAGCAACACAGTAGTGAAGAAGTGAGTCTAGAAAATAAACAGATGCTGACAAATGTAGCTATAATTATGTTATTACTGTCCTAATTAAATAAACAAACCACACATTGACTGTTCAGGTTTGTGTCTCACCCAGCCAGTACTCTCCAGCAGCGTTTCCAAAGCCTCTCTTGTACTCGGCCCAGGGCCTGTAGAAGTTTACGGAGCCGTCCATCCTCCTCTGGAAAACCTGGACAAACAAAGGAATCTGTTCAAGGAGTGAACTAATTTCTCACTTACAC